>NW_027526203.1:425269004-425469331 GCF_048455015.1 Haemaphysalis longicornis
AAATGAGCTGCTTTCGACGGACAGACTTCTCCTTGGCCAGCGACTTTTGTCTGCCGCAATGACTCCCACTGAACCAACCACTTCGCGGAAACGCAGCGCCGTCGAAGCTCATTGTGGGCGCGTTCATACTACAATGAAGCAGCCCGTTCCAAGGATTGCAAAAGTGTGAACATTACCCTAGCTTTACCTTTTAATGATTATTATCTCCGCATTGGCCGTTTGCCTTAAAAATGCCTCGCTGCAACCACAAGCAGGTCGATTTACTTGAGGCTCGATAGAAATATATATCCTCCTTTCAATAGCAATTTTCACGACTGCCAGAAAGGCGGGAGTTGTGCATGTACAACATTGACGGCAGCACTAAAACGCTATTTAGGGTCCTTTTTTTTCTCGTATGCCTGAATATCTGGGCGGACATGAACCTTCAGACGAAGCTAGAGTTTTTCACCTTTGGAGAACGCCCAAACTGCGCTCAACACGTGCTAATAGCGTTACGGCCACCTCTCAGTCGGAAATAACGACACACGGAGGATCAAACAATGCGCGGCCTCTAGGGCACCACTGGGTTCACCGGCTACGCAGCGATTTGTAACGCGATGACGTGCTGTGCCATCCTTCGGGAGCTCGAGTGGAGCCCAGTCCGGCATGCAGCTGCAAGAAAGTGGTCTCATTAACTTCGATCTCTTCTAAGCTCGAAGAACTTTTCTTGACCTCACGTAACTTTGAGGTCAAATTTGCCAAGACCATTTCAAATTTAGTTCATTACCTCAAACCGCAACTCAATCTCACCTTCCATTCAGCTTCACTCAAACTCGACCTCACCTTAATCTTAAGGGCACACATTATTTGTTTTTGCTAATCTTAAATTAAGTCGGCGCGTTATTAGAAAACGTAGCGCGCTTCCTGCATCTGAAACATGAAACAAAGAGGTGCGCAGTATCAGGTATTATCCTTTACAAGGAGCAAAAAGCAGGACCCGCTGAATTGGCTATAAAAATTGTGCGACATTTTTATTTCTCTTTCCAGGGCTTCTTGACCGTACCGTGGAATTACTTAACTGGACGATGTCTTCACGAGGTAAAAGCCAAAATGGTGTGTGTCGGTCGAAGGAAGTATGGGGTTTGGGGTGTAATATGTAGTTTCAATTTTCAATGAAATCACAGAATAAATATCATGACTAAATGAATCGAGTCATTGACACAGGATGATAGTCCAATTATGTATTTGACTTTAAAATGATCAACCAGAAATGTAAGACGATGTGTAACTGTGCAACGAAAAAAGCGAGAGCGCTGATTTGGCCTCCGTTTAAGCCTCAACGTCCCTCAACATAAACTCACCTGCTGAAATTGAGCTTAAAATGTGAAAGCTCACTCAGCTAGTCGCAACCGCTGGTCTCTAACCTCACCTCATGAGAAGGGTTGAGATTTTTGATACGTTGTTGCAACTTTGTTGTGGCTTCTGCGTTGCATTTTTCTTCGTGTCCTTAATTTTGGCTTCGTTTGAGTGTAGCTAATTTGCTACTTTTTTTTCGATCTCGCTGGGGATATTTGCGTGGCATTTGGTTCCACTTATAAACAAAAAAAAAAGGACTCCTTGTTGAATGGTCATGATCGTCGCTTGAGAAGCAAATGGTGCTGAATTCGATCCCCAACCGCTGCATTTTGCATGTGGTCGGCGGAGTGTGCAGCCCGGTACAGGCCGTGGACCCAGCCGAGAAAAAGCACCCCTATAGGAAGCTGTTGACAGCTGTAAATGATAAATCATTGGCTGATAATAAAGTAATATATTTTTCTGTTGTTAACTAACTGGGACACCATCAAGAGTAATATCTACGTCACCACACCGAATTTCTGCATGCGAGTAAGGTTGATTACAGCCCTTTACTACTGAGCACCGAGGTAATGCGCGAGGTATTTATTGCATCCTACAGGTACGTAGTGACGCATTTTATGTTCTTTACATCAAGTTAACCGGCGTTAAGCCGTAAGCGATATAAAAGTCGTAACAGAGTCAGGGGTTCGAGTTCAGAGCACACAGTATTAGTATGTATGTATACGTAAATGTATGTATACCTAAATGTATACCTAAATGTATGTATACCTGAAGCGAAATGAACAGTTACAGCCCGCAAGAGAGGCCCAAAAGAAAAGAGAGAAATAGAAGATAATATGACGTTGCTATAATTTCATCCTCAGTCCTTGTCAATTTGCTCCTTTTTGCGGTGTGCTCTTGTATAACGCACAAAAATTTAAGAAAAAACTGCACCGTGTACAACGTAACGCGTTCTTCCTTTGATTGCTGGTGAACAATAAATAGTTATTGTTCACCAGCAATATATATATTGACCGCCCCCTCCATCCTCCCATACCTCCTTTCCGCGGTGATAAGGGGACACGAGACGTGGTACTACCGTGCTCGTAGCTAACGAGGTGCCGATGTTTATTTATTTCTACGGGGCAGTTCGTCACTGATATCCAGCGGGAATTCGTTCCCATTTACCATTCTGGCACTGTAATAACAGCTATGCTTTTTTGGATTTGAGTGTTGAAACCGTCGGATATTAAATTATATTTCTTATTTGTCATGTGCCATTCAGACATGATTAGTAGTGAACACATTAATAGTACAGAAGCAACGCCGCAATGACGTATTTCGTATATGCTGCGTCGAGAAGCGGCGAACCTGAACAAATTGAGCGCGTGTAGACTAATGTCGCCACCTGTCGGAGTCGGGAGACACTACTCCGTGTCGGCCGCTGCGTGGGATCACGGGGTTCATTCATTCAGCCGGTTCGACATGGCGCGTTGTCGCTGTGCATCTCGTACGTAATAACGTAGAATATTAATTAATAGCTGTTAATACCAACGTGCCCAGAGCTTTGTCCAGCTTCCGAACAGTACAAACAAGCATTCTTTTTATAGAGACAGGTGTACAACATACCGTGGCTCTCACCCCATTTCAACTACTACATACATTTTTTTTGTTTGGAAACAAAATCTTGTGTGCATTTTTCTTACAGAAAAATCATTAGCCTAAACAAGCATCTCAGACAAAAAACATTAGATGTAATGAAAAATAGCAGAGCACTCAGGGTGTTCAGCCGCGCGATTTTGGTGTGATCAGTGAGAGATCTGTGTAAACTTCTATCATCCTTAAAAAAAAAAAAAAAAAAAACTGGTGTTCGCATAGTTTCGAAGGCACAAAAAATGGGACTTAAATTTCGCTGCTCCCCTTGTCCTGGATTTCAGTACCGGACATTAAATCAAATTAAGAATCCACAAAACTTTCGAGGAAAAAATGAGGCAAATAGCGGATATTTCAATTTGTATCATTAAAAAAACCTCGTCATTTGCAGCTCTTTAATCCCAAATTATGTGCGACAGCATTGCGGACATGGTGAAGCGTTTTCTGGACGTTATATGTATGTATGTATGTATGTATGTATGTATGTATGTATGTATGTATGTATGTATGTATGTATGTATGTATGTATGTATGTATGTATGTATGTATTTATGTATGTATGTATGTATGTATCAGAATGGGAAATGAGGGGCTTGTTGAATTAAGACAGAAATAAGGGTTGGCAGTGAAGAGGTCGTGGGTTCGTGGGTTCAGATCCCACCCGGGAGGCATTTTTTCTCCACTTTCTTTCTGTTTTTCCAAATTCTTTATCTGCTTCAATGACCTACCACATTCTCTCCTTTGCTTTCCGAGGTTTTCTTCACTGCCAACCCTTATTTCTATCTTAATTCAACGAGCCCCTCATTTCCCATTCTGATTCGCTACATGTATAGGGAGGGCCTCTGTTCTGGCAGTATTGGTGCCATAGGAAGCTTAAGAGGGTTCAACGCTGGTCGACCACTCTCGACATGTCGTAGACACTCGAGTTACGGCCCAGGGGTTAAAAAGAAGGTCCCCTTCACCCCGAGTAGTCCGAGTGGCGCTGGCTACCACCCCCAAGCGCAGAAACAAAATACCTTAACATAAATACCCCAGAAAGTGGAGGGCAAAATAGCATCGCCGGTAGCGTAGTGGTCATCGCACCAGACGCGTATTCTGGAGGTCGTGGGTTCGGATCCCACCCGGCGGGCATTTTTTCTCCACTTTCTTTCTGTCTTTCCAAATTCTTTATCTGCTTCAATGACCTACCACATTCCCCCTTTCTTTTCTGAGGTTTTGTTGACTGCCAACCCTTATTTCTGTATGTATGTATGTATGTATGTATGTATGTATGTATGTATGTATGTATGTATGTATGTATGTAGGTAGGTAGGTAGGTAGGTAGGTATGTAGGTATGTATGTATGTAGGTATGTATGTGTGCATGTATGTATGTATGTATGTGTACGTATGCATGCATGTATGTATGCATCTGTGTGTGCATGTAAGTATGCATGTATGTATTGATTGATTGCATGTATGTATGTGGATATGTATAGCAACTTGCCCTCATTCTTTAGCATATTGACATACTGAATACTTACTATTGTCTGCATGAGTAAATATTGCCTGAAACAGATATTCCTACCGTTCTTAAACCACGTGACCGACATGCGTGTAGATCAGGGCCATTGCCAGAATTTGTTTTCGGATGGGGTTTTGGGTTATGGGTAGGGATGAGTTTTCCCTAGAGGAACCCTACGTTTCTCTTACGCACTACCTGGGGAAAATTTCGGGAGGGGTTCTAACCCCCCAAACCTCCCTCTGGCTACGTCCCTGATGTAGTTGAACTACACTCAAATATTCATTCCCACCATCCCCCAGACGACCACGTCATTGTGATAAATCTAGAAGAAGAGGTTCACTGGCGTATCCAAGCCGTCTCAACATACTTCGCTCGAGTGCGCACTTTTATTGGTCGATATAGCTGCGCCATACGTACACAAGGAAAATGTGCGTGTACTAGCTATGCAGACAACTTTGCGGGCTTTCATGCGCGACGGTTTAAGAGAAACTGAAATTGTATCCTAAATTTCAATGCTCTGTTTCCGGTTACCCTGTTTTTCCATGAGAGCCCAGGATCTGATTTTTGCATTTGCTACTTGATTGTGCTTCATTCATTCATGTATGCAAGCACTTGAAAAAACCTAATGCAGCCTTCTGTGTAAATAAAACCCCTCATGCATAATAAAGCGTTTCCTTCTGAATTTTTAAGTGTATACGTTAGAGTTAGAAGAACGTTTAGCCCCAAAATATTTATGTGGGCGAGTTGGCACGTGATATCTGTGGCTGCAGCGGCGCAAGAAAATAGGTTCGAAGAAAAGTAACACTGTCAATAATACCGTGTTGCTGTCCGTGTTCCTTGTTTTTTCGTCCTGTTTCTTGCGCCATTGGTAATCACAAGTAGCGTGTAACATACATTGGCGCTTTCAAAAAGTCCAGCTGGCAAGAACTGTTCGTAAATGTGAACACGCATGCGCACTTTACGCTGGCTGGCGTTGTAGTTGCGCTGCGGTTGATCTTTTGCTTCTGCTTAATCCTGCACTGCATGCAGGTGTAGGGTTTAACGCACCGACGCAACGCAGGCGATGAGGCGAGCCGTAGTGGAGGGCTCCGGATTAATTTTGACCACCTGGCGATCTTTAACGTGCGCCGAAATCTCGTACACACGGGCGTTTTTGCAATGCAGGCGTCTTTAACTTTCTGCTTATAAGTAAGCAGTTAACATTAATGGTGGCAATTACTGTTAATTACTGTTCATGTTAGCGATATAGTGGCAATGGATGCGAAGCTCTTCGTTTCTTACATCCTACCCCGTCCCTATTGAAGTGGCACAATAACGATACCAATACTTGCTTGAAAAAAATTATTACCCACCTTGCAATTTTGTACTCCACCTGAAGTCGAATGCAGGTCTATCTTTTTCCGGAGGAGCAACTGCACCTTCTAGAATCAACAAATTAAATCTGGTGATGTAGACCAAAAAGAGAGAAAAAAAAAACAGAATCAGGAAAAATGGTATCACCAAAAGGTCCTTTCAAGGCTCAGCTATGGTCGATTTCGAGTATTATAGGCTATAGTGTTGTCTGGAAGATTTGTAATAGCAGCTCGACCCCCCTAGACCAACAGAATAAATAATTACCTAAAGGGGAGCAAGCATAATCTGTTAAATTTTGTAGATCTTAGACAGGCTCACTTATTATTTTTTATGGATTATTATCGTTTCTTGGTTCATTTTTGAGTCTTTGTGTTTTCCTATTTTAAAAAAGCCCCGAGAGCAGAAAACCCTAAAAACGTCGTACTCAAGCATCCGGTACTCGAAGCCATTCGACACTGCCAACGCTATTCATGGACTTCTATTGTAGTCGGATGTACTTACGCACACAGGAATTTAAAGATTCAGTTTTCTATTCACGCATGAAACAAATAAATGGTGTTTAATATTCACCGCACGCTTTGTGTTTTACTGCTTAAGGATAATTGCCGAGCACGATTCGAGTTCCGGCATTCATTATTTCTCGCCTCTACACGTTGATACGCCAAGGACGCGCTGGCTGTACTGATATAGATCACAGCATCCCGGACATTGAGTGAATACAAATGTTAATTTCTCTCTTTTAGATTAAAAATTTTCCGCCATGAGTTCTACAGCCCTTACATATGACATCTTGCAGGGTACCCATGCCATACCATTGCCACTATTGCAAAACACGTGTACTCCGAAGTAAAACCGAATGGGGCACACTCCACATCAGGCACAGTTCTTCTGTGGTGAAGGTAGTAAAATAGAGCTACCAAATTAATTGAGGTTGGGCCTCACCCAAAAATTTATAAACTCCAGAGCAACCTATCAACGGCAACATAAAGTAACCAATCCTCATAAATGAACTGATTTAAAAATGTTTTCCCATTTTCGTAGTACTTGTATGCACATTACTCGCGCAGGCGTAGGTCTGTATTTGCCGCACAGTTGAAGTAATTTCCGTGATGATTTTAATACTGCGTCCCCAGTCGCTACTCTTAACGCGCAAGAATTCTTCGCCGAGTACCCGAACGCGAACAGTGCAATGCTTGTATCAGCACAAAAAGTTAGGGCAATTACTCGTTCTAACAATAGAAATGCAGATCACTAAGAAAAAACATTAAATTTGGCTATTCATAGCCATATCTGGCAAGCGTGGTCCGTCGCTAAGACCCTAAAAAGAAAAAAAAAATAGAAATAAAAAAGTGAAACTGAGCAAACGAGACCACAATGATGTATCTAATCTACCGCTCTCGCAAGCACAATAAAGGAAAGAAACAAAGAAAGACGCCGTCTTGATTGACGTGTTCCTTGAATGTCCCCTAGGAAAGGTCAGGTTTGTGAAACAGAGAAACGGCGTAAGAATTCTCACGCATTAGTAGACAACTCCCTATATCTTTGTAGCGTTTCTACAACTGGCCTACTTTTACACTAGCAAGTAAAACATCGCAAACGATTGCACGAACGTCTTCCTCCTTTCGCACGAATTAAAATTCTTGAGCCATTTCACTCAGTGAAGGTTGAGACCGACCGGCGAAGGAGGAGTCCGGACTACTCGCCCCCCCCCCCCCTTCCCCCCATTATGACGACAGAGGAGGCGCGAAATTCAAAATGAAGAACAGCAAATTGACTTGACGATGATACATCCGCCCCGAAGAGCCGTTGGAACGCCAACCCAGAGAGCACGGGGCTAACGTAGCCGACGGGGGTCGCACAGAGGCAAATTTGTGAGCAGCGTTTATTATCTACCTGAGGGTCTGCTGATCTTGAAAATGGTACCTATACTAATCTACTCAAA
The DNA here is from genome assembly GCF_048455015.1 of Haemaphysalis longicornis. Taxonomy (NCBI): domain Eukaryota; kingdom Metazoa; phylum Arthropoda; class Arachnida; order Ixodida; family Ixodidae; genus Haemaphysalis; species Haemaphysalis longicornis. Next base: position 425,276,770 of record NW_027526203.1, read on the forward strand.
ATGCATATGTAAGTGATGGTACATATAAGATATAGCTCAGAATCAAACAATTTTGCATTAAATTCGAGGCCTGAATTTTTGCACACGCAGAAAAAAAAAGCCTGGATCCATAGCTGCTCTGCATGAAACAGCTTCGCTTTGATAACAATAGAATTTTCAGCCAACTCTGAAGCAGCTTTTCTCGCTACATCTCCATTTTCGCTACCTTCACCTCAGTATGAGTGTGCTTGCTGTGGAGCACCCTTTAAAGGCAAGTCTCGGGGATTTTGATATGCACCAAGGGCTCCATGAACAGCCGACATCTCTACAGCTGATGAGCGCAGCCTCAGCGCACGGGCGTTTTCATTTTTAGCTTCAATCAGAAAATAGCCGCTGAGTCCGGGATAGAACTCCCGTGCCCAGGATCAGAAGCACAACACCTCAGCCACTCAGCGACCATGGCGTATAAGTGCGCAATGATGTCCGGTGGATTTGTGGTGTAAGAAAATTGGCCTGCATAAGCGCCAGGTGCGTAACAGACCGGCGTCGCGAAGCAAAGCCAACGTGTGAAGTACGCCTAATTTGATTTTCTAGTTCGGGAAATTTTCTAACCTTTCTGTAGCGCCTCGTGTTACTTTGACGACCATGATCAAGCGAGATACGGATGTAAACAAGTTTGAAGCACTTCAAAATCTACAGTCACCTTGCTTCAAGGTGTAATGGCTCAGTGTTAATCGCCCAGATACACGCGCTAATAAAAGCGGCATTCAACTAATGCCTCATCACAACCAAGCAACGCACTTTTTCTACTATACCGTAATCTTCTAAACGAGGCCATGCGCCTGACGATTGAGCCGAATTAGCATCGCTAGGCTATCCACAGCGGTGTGCGCAACGCACGTAGATTGAATTATCAGATCTAAATTAGGCGACATGCGGTACTCGCTTGGGTCGTTGGAAAGCGGCGTTCGCTACCGCGCTCGTACGGTCAGCCGAGAAAGAGGCACAACAGCGCCACCGGAGAGTGTTTATCAAGACGGAAGACTTACATGTCCCATCACGAGGAAAGGTGGCATGTACCACGGTGCACGTGGATTGAACGAAGAATGGTTATAAGAATACGTCGTCAAGCGTGCAGCATGAGCGCCGAACGAAGCATAACGAAGGATGGTACAGCGGAAAAGAAAGAGGGCGCGTGGCTTGCCCGCAGCGGCGAGCAGCCCACCATACTGCTTCCGGACGCGCCGACGATAGTGGTTCCTTCATCCGAGCTTTGAACGTTTGCCTTTGCCTTATGCAGTTGCATAGCAGCCACAAGTGAGGCCACACATCAGTCGCGGCGCTCAGAACATATAACATTTCTGCAGCTCTAAGATATCAGGCAAATAGCTTTTATGCTCACGGGGCACAAATCACGGTTTATTGAAGAGACCAAAGATTATTGAACATTTTTTGCCGGTTTCTGGGAAGCGGTGTTTTTCTGCGGGTTGGTACGACGTACACTCAAAATAATATTGTTCACAGTGCTATTGCTATCTTATGGCTCCCTGTAACAAATGGCAATTGTGTTGCATATGACTGTTTTTGGGTAGTCTCTGGAGAACACGGATGACTGACCCGCACGCTCAGGCAGTGCGCTTGAACGAAATTTTGTTCTAGAAGCAGATTTGTCGCGTGTTTTATAGGAACGTTCCTGCGACACTCGTTTTCACCACTGCTCGCCCATGACTCATTTTCATAGGTTTGGTCGATCTTTACAAGTGCTTTTGTTTTAATGCTGCAACAGAATAATATTACAGTCGGTGACTGATTTGTCCGACGCCCTATTTTCGGGATCTGCCATGAATATCCGGACTCTGCCATGACACTGTCATGTGCTCCATATAACCAATCTGTAACACCGACCATAATTTCAGACGTTAGAAACCCTTCTATTTTGATTTTCGGTACCTTTTCTTTCGATCACCAAACAAAGGCTACCGAAAACACAAACAACATCGCTGCCATTTTGTTTTTCCTGCAACCTCGAACCCGCGTTGCAGGCGTATCGCCAGCTAATCACGCATACAGCCTCGATATCAGGCACTGGGTGAACGTACCGCGAGTCGCATAAAGGAAGGAAGTCAGTCGTTAGCGCCATGGTGGTCGTTTAGCCGCGTATGGTCGGTTGTGCCGTTTGCATCGCCCCTTCAACAATCGATTGTAGTTTCATCGCCAGTTGTTACCAATGGATCAGATTGACGAGTTTTTCAAGTTGTTCGGTAAATAAAGTGGCTCATTTATGTGAATTCGTTTTCTCGTACTGCCCGGTTTTCCGTCCGCTACCTCAGCCCCTTGAGGGTCAAAAAAATTGGTCAGCGACGGTATTAGCTTTGACCATGAAGTCTGAATTTTGTTCTGACGTTTTTTTCTTCGCTCATTTTTATTTTAAACTTCGTGGTGTGATAGTGATGCGTTGCTTTTCTTCACAGGGAACGCAGTTTCTAGGCTAAGATCCTTGATTAAGAAAAACAAAGCTTTATTTATGCCAGCATACATTAAATTACTTCACCAAATATATATATTACGTAGGTTCTTTAACCCTTTACACCTTTTAGTAATATGGCGGCCATAGTCATATCCTCTGAACCTACTGCGTTTTGGAAATCTGCAGTGCAGCCCGAAGCGATTTAAAGCTTGTACCGATAACGTTTTCAGACGGATGCCACTAGCCACGGCTTCGGGGCTTTTGCTCACCAGAGGCAGCCGTATAGTAGCCGTGACTGGCGTGGCGCAGTGGTGGCGCTACAGGCTGTTTTGCATGAGCACATCCAAACAGCGGCACTCTCAGTCACCGCAAAATGAAGGCAGCGATATCGCGAGTGGCCACATCGGAACGCGCCCGTAGCCAGCGCTGGCGGGCCGACCAAGAAAAGGACCTAAGTGGCTCGGCTTTTAGAGGGAAAATGAAGTGGGCGAGAAGAGATGAACCGATAGCGAGCCTCTCGCGGTCTGGACGATGACCAGTCGGGCGCTCATCGGCAGGGCAGGCAGGCCCCGGGGCTTGGGGGAGGAGGGGAGCGATGCTGAGATACCTGGCCGAGCATGCGGCGTGGTCAGGGGGCGCACAAAGGCGTCCCCAGGAGCCAAGACTGGCGGAGATGTGTTTGCCAATATCTGACTCCTCGGGCGAGAGATAAGTAAAGAGCGGAGATGACAAGGGTGAAAACCGAGAAACACAGCGAGGTCCCTGCACTTGTTTCCTTTTCGCCGTTATACACACTCCACGGGGCTCGGTGCTCCGAGGCACGCCAAAATGGCCGCTTCCCGGGTCCCGGGAGTTTATTTGCGAAATAAACACTCGTCCGAAGCCCAAGAGGGACGAGCGTGTGTGGCCGGGAGATAAAAGGCGAGCAGCTAGCCGAGATGCTCGAGGGCCCTGCCGACGACTACCACGCCACGGCCAGCAGAGCGAGCCGCTTCCACGTGCTCCTCGATCGAGAGAAGCCCAAACAAACGCAGCAGCAGTGCATGCGTAGGAGGAAAGCGGAAGTGTGTCTTCTTCGTCCGGCCGCAAAGCGGAAGCGGACGCGTCGTGCTCCATGACAGATGGCGACACTGCGCAGAGGACATCCGCCGCCAAATCGCCCCGTCTGGTTCCCACCGAGAGAAGCCTTCATTTTTACGACGTCGACAAGATCAGGCGCGTCAGCGCTGGTCGCTCCTTCACTTTCGGCCGATGTGGGCGCCTGCATGCCAAGGTTGCGGCTCGTCCGCAGGCCTTTCTCGTCGGGACGCAGAACGCGAACAAAGTTTTTTAGAGACTAAAAAATAGTAACTATGAGGACGCAAGAAGCCAAAAGACTGAAAAAGGGCGAGGCCGCAAGGGCAAGTGCATGGGTATACGTGGTTCACAGCGAAAAATTGAGAATGTACGGCCACTTTCACGGCTCCTGTTTGAACAACTCCCAGCAGCGGCATAATAATACAGCTCAAGGGGGGAAAAACTCAAACGTGGAATGCCAGTGCTTCGACTTCGTTCTCAAACAAATATAGCTCACTAATATGCTCGTTAGACTGGGAACTTGCGCTGCAAGTTGGGTGGAAGTGTCCCTCCTGCGTAGTATATCGGCAGCTCTGAACGCTATACGATGTAGAACCAAGTATACACACCGCTGGTAACTGGTGACTCAGCAGACTTGTTCCTCTACGTTCTCTTTTTTCTATATTACATACATTCACACAACAGAAAAATCTGGCAGCTTGTTGTTTCCTTTCAAGTGGACAGCAAAATCCCCCAGCGCGCAAAACTCTGGGGGCCAGAATTTTGCCAGCAAGTGAGGCGACCACATGAGCACTTTCTATCTCTGCTCAGAGAGAGAGAGAAAAAAAAAGAAAATACAGTATCCGCGCGCGGGGGGAGGGGGGGGGGGGTCAGCAGAAAGAAAAGAGGGCCAGGCAGCAACGCAGCGTGACAAGGAGGATTACCGCTGCTCCTCCAAAGTGGAGCAGGCGCTCCCGATGCTGCGCCGACGTAGCGCTCCGTGCTGCTTGCGGAACTAAGACCCCGAGCGCGTGCGCGAGTTTCGGCGCCTGCCTGCCTTCACGGGCGAAGCCGTGCTCAATGAAACCTCGCCGCCGCTCTCGCAGACACCGCCCCAGCTACAGGCGCGCCCAGCGAAAACAGCAGAACAAAGAGAGGGGATTTTTAATTTCGTCACGGTTCTCACTTTGAGCGAGATTTCCGACCGCGGCGCCGCCCCGTGTCGCCTTTTTGGCACCCTCCCCCGTGACGTTGACGGAGCGATTCGCACATCGGGAAGGACGTGCCATTACTGCGAAATAATAGCGAAACCTCAATCTCCCAGTCCGGCGCACTCAATACGCCATGATATTGGCTGCAAGCAAATACACCGCAGGCCCGCGCCGCGCGCAGAACCCGCCGGAAGAGGGGAGGCGCCGGAGAATCTTGCTCGACCCCCCGAGCGCGCCGCGCAAGGACAGTGTATGAAGGGCTCATTTTCATGCCACGCGGCTCAACCGAGGAGCAGTTGGCAAATCGCACGAGTTCGCTCTTCTTCCTCTTTACCGCACATTGCGATAAATTATTTGGCAGCTTTTACACAGACACGAATTCGTGCTTGTCGCATTCCACAAGAAGGAAATAATATGCCCGCACCACTTCTTACTTCATGCGTAATAAGACGCACTGTGGAAAAGCGTCGACGACCTTGTGCAACGCAGACGCAATTTTATGTAAGTATAATTGGTCTTGCCTGGTTTGGAAATCTCCATTATGAAGAGACGATATGAATATAGAGTACATATATAGTACACGGTCGCAGTTCACACCAGTTAAACGGTAAACCGTCAGCGTTCAAACGTTACTCTATTCCGCTTCCCCAGCTCCATGCATCGCTACTGGAGTTGTGAGGTGTCAAGAGGCGTTGACAATGCGTACGAGAAAGTATTCCTAAAGTGTCATCTCGCTTACGGGAACAGGCGAGGTGTACCCGGCTGTATTCAGTCGCGATGACATCGCCTGAACCCTCATTATACCACAGCCTGCCTTAGAAGCTCCGAAAGGAGTCGGCGGACCGGGATATAAGCTGCGTCCTTTGATTGTTCTGGTGTGTTTTGTTTCCGAATGTCAACATTGCTCGGAGCTGGACCCCATACTTGCGTTGGGCATAGTAACAGGCTACACTTCATCAAGCTACCCGCTCAAAATAATAGCGGGAAGCGATCACGTATTTAAACCACGTCGAGCATTACCCAACGCAGTCGCAGGCCACCTAACAACTGCTACCAAATAAAGAAAAAAAGACATCCCACGGACCTTTCTGCCGGAATGTGTCCGACTACATGACGTGCATTTAGAAACCATTAAAAGCCTGGCCATTTCTTAGTAAGTATCAGGAGTGGCAGCGATAGCACCTGCTCAAAGTGACGGGAGAGAATTTCCTTGCCAATTGCACCGCTGAGTACAGGTGTGATATTTAGCACCACGAGCTCCGCTCCCGGGCTTTTCCAGTCCAGGTGTTTTAACTTGGCTCAAAGGGACAGGAGAGAATTGTCTTTCCAATTGCGCCGCTGAGTACGGGTGCGATATTTAGCACCACGAACTCCGTTTCCGGGCTTTTCCAGTCCAGGTGTGTGAACTTGGCAAAGCTAGCGTAAAACTCTCATTTCCCAATCATTGTGTTCGACGCCAATTCTGACAGACAATATTTTCTCATACATTCACCACTTTTAATCTGCACGCACCTTGAATACAGTATTCACTAAAAAAATTCGCTCCCAATGAAAACAGAACAGCAACTTGCAGTGCATTGCACCTTACGAAAATCCACCAATCAGGCGAATTTTCCTTCACGTCCCTTCACCGTCCTGAGAATAGCGCAGGGGAGACAGGGTGCGCCCCCTCGATGTGTCCAGGGCACGTCGTTTGGCGTTCGGACGCGACGCACCCGGAAGGGCCCAGCTCCGGCAAGGAAAATATTTGGCCGCGGCCGCAATCGTCGAGTCGTCGCCGGGGAGCCCACCGTGACCCATAAACATTAACCACGCTCGGTCACACTGGTTTGGACCCGGCGCGAAAGTTTTCCCCCGCGAGGGAGCCACACGCAGCGCGCGCGGGGGCGAGCAGCTGACCACAGACGCAATCCATCAAGGCAGGTTTCCCGAAGGGCGGCCATTGTTCGCGCCGCGGCTTCCTGCACCGGCGCGTCGTCGTCCCCGACAGCGGGCACCCCCCTCCGGGGTTTCTTTGCACGCGCGACGAGGAGGCCCTCCCGTCGGCGGCGGCGCCCAAATACGCTAATAAAATAAACGCGCCGCATTTACGGAACGAAACCTTTTCACGGGCTTCTCTCCTTTCCGAGCAACGCCCGTCTTGCCTAAGTGTGGTAGGGTGATATAGGAGTAACTTTGAAAAACGAGCCCGGCTCTTGCTTTTCCTTTTTATTCCCCTCCCGCGCGCAGCTTCTTTCTCCTACTTCTTCTTCTCTTTTCTTTTTTTTTTCTCTTTTCTCAGGCCTCCTCTCGGCTGCTCATTTTATTTAGCTCCGGCGTCTCGCATCTCTCAGTTTGAAGTAAGCTATTTTATACTCCCAAGCTTCCCTTCCCTTTTCTTTCCGCACTTTTCTCCTACGCTTCCTCTCGGGCGCTATATACTTATTGTTGCAAGGACTTGTGCCTTCAGAAACCACCGTGGACGCCGGGAGGAGATTGGGCTACACTCCGTGAAAGGGGAAACTGTCGAGGACACTTCGTCCACAGGAAAGGGAAGATCTCTTTCCTTCTCGCCCTACAACGTTTTTTTTTTTTCCTGCCACCACCCCTTTTCTCTATCTCCAGAGAGAGTTTTGAATGGACGGGAATGGCGATCTACTTTTTCGCCCGCCTTTCTTTTCCAGCCGAGCGTAATTTTTTTTTCTTTCCGTCTTTCCCCTGCAGCACCGTTACAATGGAAAAGACCTGTTCAACCAGGAGCGGCTGGTTCGGCCCCCACAAACATCGTTTCCACCCTGTCGCGAAGAGAACCCTTAAGTTCCATGTCGAAAGGGGTTCTGCTGAGAGTGTTTGCATGTGTCATGCCAGGGTGCCGGGAGTGAGGGGACATTACCGCGGAGGCAGAACGTTCACATGTCTTTGTCGCTAAGCTTTCGCCGGGTGACGTTAACAGGCTTACTTATTCATGGCGAGTTACAGGTTATGTCGCCCTCAGTGAAGACTGCCTTATATATTAAATTGACACGAAGAAATGAGGGTAACGCGTTACTGGGCAGCCCATCGCTTTGGGACATTGCGAGCCCTTATCGATATAAAGTCCTTGCACCCGATTGTCCTCAACTTCAGTGAGCACTAAAAGGACAGGGAAGAGAGGAGGATTTTCTCAACTTTCTCAAGCAATTTACAATCACCTTTTCCCCAGTGCTTCCCTTGCACTGTTTCCCTTGCACCACCCTCCAAGCTTATTTGGCGACGTCAACAAGACGCGCAACGTGTCTCCCAACACAAACTGTGTGAATAAATCACCCCGAAGTCAGCGTTAACAATAAGATCATCATCATCATCATCATCATCATCACCATCATCTTGAAGTTCACTGCAGGCGGGCTTACGATGATAATTGCCTTATCGTTAGGCGCACATAAAATTTTAATTCATGAAACTGAGATGCCCTCAAACCAGTCGGACGCTTTGGGAACCTGGTGTTGTCTCTACTTGCGAGCATAGAAAACACACAAGAAAACCTAAGCCTGTAATCCCGTTGAACAGTGAAAGAATAGAACGCAGGAGTAGATCGACACAACCAAGCCATAAATAAAAGTTCCATAATGCAGTGTCCCTTCAGTTCATGTAAATGTGCCGTGGATCCACTTTTGTTGTCTTGTTCGATCGGTGCGAACCAGGAAGAAGCAAAAAAAAAAAAAAAATCCCCCTCCCCCCATGCTCCACTCTTAGTTCTGTAAATATCAATTAAAAGTTCATTTCACAAATGAAAGCAGTTTGCTCGGACGGTTCTGTCCGTACGGTAGGTGTCACACTTACACGGAACACTCCAGCGATTGGGTGGCGTAAAACCTGCAAGCATCTTATGGAATATGTAAGAGTAGTACCTAGTAGTGCCTAAAAACTAAAAATAGAGCGTTATGTGTGCCCGAAAAATTACCTAAAGCTACAGTGTCACGAGTTTCCATTTAGTATGCACACTTTGCTATGCGTGATCGGTGCCACCAACTCAACAATTACGATCTTTCAAAAATCGGAAACGCAGACAGCGAAAGTTCATTTTTTTTTTTTCAGCAATTGCGCCACGCAGTAATTACGCTAGTAAATCGCGAAGCAACGTGCATATTTCTTTGGGCTGCATATATATAATGGACGTGTTCGACTTTACTGCGGCGGGCGTCCTTCGATGCAGCTCCACTACGCACACTTTCTGCGTGCGATTTTAAGCCTGAGGCACACGATACTCGTTTTAAGGCAACGCTATAGGTTGTGTTTACGTGCGTATAAATTACCTCTATGTGATTGATCGACTGCCTTTCCAAATAATCGAATAATACTTTAATCACTAGAATGTTCTTATAATCAGTTTTGTGAATCGAACTGTGCCAAGTGAACCAACCATGACTCTCTAAAATTATGCTTGAACTGGACGGGAGCAGTTCTGGTGTTCAGGTAGCGTGCCTTGCACCGGAACAGGACAGGATGGCAATGATGATAACCTGAAACCTCAAGGCGTAGCAAAAACAATTCTGTTTCTTTCTTTGTGCGCGTGCGCGTGCATGAAGGTCTTCTAAAACCTCATGAAAATGTGCATAATACGTATATAAACATCGCCCTTTCCGCCCAATGATAAGATAACACTTGCACAAGCAAGCGATGATTATTCGAATACTTAGCGATGCTGCAAAGCTTCCAAGAATATTTGCGGTTATATCTGTCTGATTTTCTTCCTCATGTTCCCGCTTTTAACACGTACCGCTGTCCTTTGTATCCCTTTCAATTCCCGTATCCTCGTCCCCATGTGTAGGGTAGCCAACCGGACAGTTCCCTGGTTAACCTCCCTGTCTTTCTTCTACTGTTCCTTCCATCCTTCTTTTCTAGTTCTATACTGGGGGTGCGCTTCCTGGCCACCTCCACGCTATTTCAGGGTCACTTTGTGCAGTTGTATTGAATTCGAACGGGCACAAAATCATGCTGTTCCCGGGAAATTTAGATACACTTCTGTGGTTCGGCAGGTGAATTTGCCTCTGTGACTATTTGAAATAATTTCAACTTCATCTATTGTGTCGAAGACGTGCCAGTAAGAACAGCAGTCGAAACGAAAATGGGTTTTTACGTGTTCGTGAAATCTGGCAAACCTATTTTTTGATTACTGATTTTATTAGAGCATACTACCTTATCTCTACAGAACATTAAGTCGACTCCCATCCCCGACAAAGGAGGGCTTCTGCCCCCCACCCCAAACCCCCCAAACTTTGTTTGCGTCACTCGGCAGATCCACATCTTGATGTCTTGCGTTTCTCTTAGCCCTGATGACGGTAGGCTTCATCGCTTCATTAACTAACAGGGCCTTCATTATTGAATTGTGGCCCACCAAGCGAGGCAAGGGAATTTGTCATACCTGAATATACAAACCTAAACTTCCTGGAAACTATATACAACCTGCTTGCACTCCTAATTTTATCGCTAAGCAGCTCTTGCAGTTTACTACGGATACAATCTGTATGAGGAAAGCGCCCGAAATATACCCATGTTTTCGGCGTGTTCGCCCACAACAAACGCATGTAAGGTGGAAACACCCCAAAGGGAAACAGTGACCGGAAATAGTACGGAAATAGGAGAGCAACGCGTGCCTTGCCGTCATAAGTTGCAAGCTCCCTCATTGATCACAGCACATTGGTATCAACTAGCGTTCTCCTGGGGACAAAGCCGGCAGCTATGCAATCATAAGAGCGATGGCCGCACGTTGGCTTTCTAAGTGCCTGACATTAAAAAAAAAATGCCGTCAATAAATGCACGGTCTGGCGAAAGAACTCGCGAGTAAGGGCGTTACTCAAGCATAGTGACAACAGTGGATTGGCATTGAATAAAATAGGCGCGCGGAGGGATAAATCTGCACTTGTCGGAACCGGAAGCGCGTTCAGAATGGCCGCTCGGCGCTGCTTCGTCAATGTCAACGCGGTGCGCGGGCGCAAGTCGAAAAAACAAGCGCGCCGCCTCCACTCAACAGGCGTCGGCGGCAAGTGAACAACAATGCTCACAGCGTTCGTGGCGAAAGGCCCGAGAGTGCGGAATCCGAAAAAGATGTCACGGTTTGTTCGCCCTCGGAACGTATTAAAAACTCGTTACTCATCTGCATGTTCGGAGCCAGATATTCCATCTCTTCCGCCGCCCCTCGCGTTCCCACAAGGCGCGCGTACAGCCGAAGCCCCATTCATCCCTTTGCCGAGCCACCCTCGCGTTCTGTGTGTCTCGATACTATCCCACCCATTGCAACCTGCAGGCCGCGTGCGTGGGCTGCGGGAATAAGGCGGCGGAAGTGCGGCAAATCACACTCGGTTTTCGGCCGCCGCTTTCCTGGACTTTATCTTTGCGCTCCACTTATTCTTTCTTCTCCCCCGAGGCACCTTTCGTAGTTTCTTTATCCTCGCCAGGTCAGGCACAACGTGCGTCTGGAGGCGAGTTATCCTGTCGAATGCTTAGATCTACTCGAGTAGCTGAGATACACACTTTCGTCGCAAGTCATAATAAAAAAAAATGAGAACGAAAAAATTGATGTTCTTGGTGCACGCAAATTCAAACATAGTGCTGACACCATTTACCACGCCCACAGGATGGAACCGCTGGCAGCGTACACCCTGCCCAAGGAAGGCAGCTCTAGCTCCCCGGTACATTTGAAACAAGATCGAGTTTTACGTTCTTAAACAACGCGTATTTAGGAGAGAAGAGCACGAGGGGCAGGAATTCCAGGTACAACTAGGGTGAAGGTAGAAGTGTATCCAAGGAAATTATTCCGATAAATTCCTTCGAATACTGAAAATAGATTAGTTCCTCATAGTGACACATGTAGAACAAATAAACACCCACTTGCTTCGATATATACGCCCCCTAAAGAATACCACGGCCAATTAAGCCTTGGGTCTAACGCGGCGGGGTATCACTTGGGCTATAGCAGACGTGCTCCATAGTGTAGTATTCAGAATCGACATTTGCCAACTTCTTTTTTTTCAAATTTTCTCCCACAATCAGTATTTCTCAACTTGCAGTGTGCGTTCACCAAATGCCGCGTACACAGTCGTTCTTGCACGGGCCTCCAATTAGGCACACTTCCGACAAAGCGCGGGAATTAAAATGCGCCGCCTTATCATTGCTAACAGCAACAAGAAGACAGCAGGAAAAAAAAAATAATAATTTGTGTCGTTACACTTTCCCGTGAAAAAAATCTTCCCACGACCATTTTTAAAAACTGCATTTCTATCGCCGTTTCTTTCTACTTTCATTCGCAGAAAAATGAACAAGCCTAGAGTAAGAACCTTCGCACAGACGGAGAAAGTCATACAGTGGCGGTAGCGAAGAGAAAAGAAAGGTTTTGGGGTTGGAAAAAGCAAAAGCAAAAACAAAACAAAAAGCAAACTCCGCCGGCTTGAGCCTTTAATCCGAATATCGGCGCGAGCCGAAGCGCTCCCCCAATCCTCGAGACTCAACAAGACCTCAAACAGCGGGCTAGGAGCTCAATGAGCGTAACCTTATAACGGGGAGCATCGGGACACCCGATCCTGCGGCCCGGGTTCCAGGATTTCTGGCGGGGCCACGCGCCGCCCTGTTTTTCGACTGCTCCCGCCGCACTGGGCCGCTGTTGTGATTTGCGTTCCGCGTGAGCCCGTTCCCACAGTAGCGCGGCGGCGACGAAAGAACGCGCCCGGGAACTCCGAGTTGACCGCGCCGCCGCACCGCGATTGGCGACGTGAGCAAATATTGACTCCGCGATAAGCTGGCGGGTTTAGGGTTAACCTCGGGCACCGGCGCGCGCTGCTCATATCGGGTTTGCCGGATTATGGCGGCCACCCCGAGATTAAGCAAACACGCGCCTGGGCTAACAGCGACCCGAGGCTTGTCTCGAGACGCCCTTTTGTCGAGCCCGGCTCGCATTTTAATCACCGCTCTTCTTCCTTTCACACGAGAACGCGAACGCGCTGAATGTTGCTCGGCCAAAAGGCGCCCGTGTAAGAGCCAGCGGACGCCGGGCTCTCTTAGAGGCGCCGCTGCGGCCTGCGTACACAGAGACTCGTGCTCGACACGGCACACGTGGGCGCTGACTTTTGGCAGCGGACCCCGTACGTCACCTTGCTCGATCACAGCTTTCACGCGGTCTCTGCGTCGTCTTTGTTCTCACGGGGCGCGGAGACCGTTTAGTCAAAAGCACACGCATCGACGGCAGCTTTGTGCCCTTTGTAAGTTCATATATACTTATGAGCTGCTGCCTTCCGCTTGCAAAATGGAAACATAATGACAAAGCGTATATATAATTACCATGGTGCGGCTTCGGAAGCTGGTTTTAAAAGGGGCACTGAAAGAAACTCGTCGAACTGATTTTTGTAGCGGCATTGTGCACTTCAACGCTCGAAATCATTAATATCATTCTTTGGTTGAAGTTGCTTCGGTGCGGGAAAGTTTGGATGTATAGTAAACGCCACGCTCCATTTACGGGCGCCTCGAAAACGGCTGCAATCCTACCATGCTTGTTTGCTATGTGGGTTTATGCCCATTTCAGTCTTCAAAAGTTTTATGTTCGTCTTCTAGTGAGAAGGATGCTGCAATGGAAATGGCATATTGTATACTTTAGTTATATCTCGATAACAATTCGCGTAAATTAGCCCACCATACTCAGAACTCCAACTTCCCGTTCTGGTCTATAACCTATAGTAACGTAATTCGGTGACGTTTGCGGCTCTACTACTTGCGTGTACCTCCAAGAGATAGTGGCAGAAAGGAAAGGAAGGGTTACAAATGTTGATTCTACAAGCTCTTCTACGTGGTGCATTTCTTAGCGGGATTAAAAAACGCTCCTTGATCGTGGTGAACAAATGCGTTAATTCGTTAAAACACAAAAATAAGGCATTGTCCTGCCGGGTGATTCCCGCCCGCGATGCCTATTTTCTGACGAAGGCTAAAAGAACCAACATAAAAAAACACCGCCCGTGTAGACGACTTTAATACCTTTCAAGAAAGCCCGAGCTATGAAATTACTTGGGAGCGCTATTTTGCATCATATCCCAGGTGTTGATCCAACACATTAAACTCGTAACTTTCGCCAACTCTCTTCACATACAACCATCTGTGGACAGGGGAACTGCGAGTGCCATCGTATTCTAAATTAGCTTTCTTTTTTTGCTCTTCGGGTAGTGATAAACATAAAACAGACCAAATTCTGTTATCTCAGGTCACACGACCATTTTTTTTGTTTCCCCCAGTTTATCAAGGAGATGATCCCGCATAAGAAAAAAATCCTTTCAAGATTACCAGGGGAAATATTAAAATTCCATAACTGCGGGTTTCGAGTTAACGGAACGAACTGTCTAGAATTCGGTGCAAACGACTGAGTGCTTTACAGTCATAATTGCTAAATGGTGCATGTTCGTGTTTTATCTTTATTTTCAGAAATTTGCTGTAAACGTTTTCCCAATCCAATGTGTTTTACTTTGTTTAAACTTGCAAGTTCTCATGTACACCTTCAATGTTTAATTTCAGCAATATGATGTGACTTACTGTGATCGAACTGCTGAAGTTATAATTTGTATTGATGTATTTACGTTTGAAGAGGGCGGGAACCCTCCAGGTAATTTTTCGCCTTTAGCCCTGGTATCCACGTAGGCATGTGCACTGTCTAAGAAATAAATAACGACAAAAAAAGTCATAATCTGCAAAGTATTTGTTATCCGTTCTTTAATTATACAGCAGAGACGTGAATGATTGTCAGCGTCGTATTTTGGAAAAATCTAACCCATAATGGGAATTCACAAGCGCACGCAGACGCGGCATTGTCTTTGTAGTTGCAACATCGCCAGGGACCAAACCAAGCACTAAGGCTTCGGGGCACGCCAAGTGCCTTGCAAGCAACGGCGGATGCGTCATTTTTTTATGACTTCCGCCAGGTGTCGATTCAAGTCTCGCCCGTTCCCGAACGGGCCGTTATGTGGGCTCATCGCCGTGCCGCTGTCACCGCACCAAACGGGTGTCGACCACAAATTGTGAATTCCTTTCATCCAGGACGCGTGTTGCACCTGCGAATGGTTTGGTTGCAGTTATGAGAGTCCGGCAGACGCGGCAGATATGCCCCAAAAAATGTGCTCGATGAACACCGATCCTTAACACCTGATCGGACAGAATTGATTGATTGATTGTAGGGTTTAACGCACCGACGCAACGCACGCGATGAGGCGCGCCGTAGTGGATTAATTTGACCACCTGGGGAACTTTTACGCGCGCCGAAATCTCGTACACACGGGCGTTTTTGCTTTTCGCCTCTATCAGAAAAGCGGCCGCCGCGGCCGGGAATCGAACCCGTGACCTCGTACTCAACAGCACAACGCCTTAGCCACTGAGCCACCGCGGCGGGTGATCGGACAGGATCCGTCTAAGACTCGTAGTGCACGACAAATAAGGTCTTACACACTAGACCTTAACCTTGGTATGCGTGGAGAGTTCACAGTGACAAAGGCGGCAGATTTGCAGCTGCACATAGAAGCGGTAGCTACTTGTAAAAAAAGGAGACACTTATTTCAGAAAAAAACAATGAAGTCGCATATATACAGCTCAATTCTCGAAGAAGCGCGGCATTCAGTTAAGGTCAATGTACGCATAATGATAGCATAGGCTCCTAAACACACTGTTTATTAGGTCGACGTCGTAAGGAAGCTTTAATTTGCACGTCAACTTAGAAAATGCACTGCTGTTCATGTATGCTCCGCAAGCTAAATTACTGTCGCATAATATGTACGCATGTTAATTCTCTCTGCAGTCCGTCGCTTTGCAGTCAGTCTCAGAGCCGGCCGCAAATAATGCTGCTCGCAGAATGACGTTAAATATTCTGGCAAATTCAAGAAGTAACGTAATGCAAACGCGAACACTCTACTTTTCCCCCACTCAAACGCGGAACTACGCCTATGATTCCTGGCGAAAATTAAAATTACAAACGCCCCCCAAATTACTACAGAACTTGATAGAACCTGTACAGTGGGCGCAGAAAAGCTGCGCATAAGACGACGCTCTTTTCCGCCACGAAGCAGCGCACGCTTCGCCGGAGCTCCGTCAGCATGCCGAACAAGATAGAGCAGTCGAGCGGGGTGGTATCGCGGCCGCGTCAGCCAAGGTCGAAAACCTGGGGTGCGCCTGCAGCGACGACACATGCTCGGTAGACGTGGCTGTCCAGGCAAGCGCGGTCCACACACGCATGCCCGCAGAAACGGCCGAGTGCGACGCCGGAGAGAAACGGCCGACGCACCTTCGGGGCTAATCGTGGCGATCTGTGGAAACGCACAGGAGAACACGAGGCGAGCGTGAGCGGACCCTACGGCGACGCTTGTCTCGGACCGGGAGGCCGGAATTGTACGCGACTAAGTGAGCGCGGAGAACGAGATACCGGCGAGATACCTTAATCGACGGGGCGTCCGGGAATAACGAGCACGGCAATTACAGCCAGACTCTGTTCGACGTGGCCGAAGACATCACGGAACGGAATGGGAGGTACCGTCTGACAACGGCGGCTCTGATTTAAGGACGGCATACGTAAGGACCCGCCGCGAAGACTCCCTTCGCTGAACACGGCAGCCAGCGAGTGGGAGAAGCGCATTAGCAGGCCGCCCAACGGGACAAGGCGAAGACTCGGCCCTCGCCTTTGTTGCGCCGTGGTCTCCAGCTTCCGAGCTCTGCACGCGAAACAGTTTAGGCTCACGAACGTGAGACGCTGCAGGCTCGGAGAAGCGCCCGTGGGGCTCTTGCACGGAGACTTCAAATGGATGGTCACAGGCCTTGCGCGGCGTGGGAAGCGAATGGAGAGCGCGTGATGACGTCGCTGAAATGTCGATACCGTCTGACTGGATATAAACACCTAGTCGCACATTTTAAAGCCGTTGTTACTTTCCTGAAACAAAGTTTTCGTATAAAGTGCAGACAAGCTTCTGAATAAAATAACTGTTAGGTTAGGCTGGGTAAGAAAACTGCCTAGAACGTTCTAGTCATTAAGACACTTCGTTTCATAATCAATTAGGCATATGACTAATGCATATCATTAGGAAAATCATGTATTTTTATTCTGTGCTGGTAAAGGATAGAGAAGGGACCTGCGCACTTTTCGTCAGAGATTGAAATATGAAGTTTTATAACGAGGACCAACACCAAGGTTCTCTCGGGGAGTCCCATAAAGAAAATAATTGTCGATATTAATAAACTGTTCTACGCCTTCAGATAAACCTAGTAAGGTCGGCAAAGGGCTCGGCGATAAAACGTTTGTGCACTCGCATTTATAGAAGAATGCAAACCAGTTTTATTTTCGCCTTTCCCCTTACCACCACTTGTAACAGCAACACTAATTGCGTTTCACTCCGTAATATCCCCTTTCCCGTCTGAGCAACAAAGCATCCATTCCACAACAATAGACGGTTATAAATGTGACTGGTTTGTTACCTAGTCATCGTCTTTGTCACGGTCTTTATTACCATGATTATCATACCGTCGTTTCACGCTCATCATATCTGCGTCCCGATCAAATCGGAACCACGATCATATCAGCGTCAATTGGCCTTCTGTGGCGTCAGAAAGTACCCCTCAATGATAGGCCTAGTTTGTCAGAAGCGTTGACATGCGTGCTTTACACTTTTTTACAGCAGGCGTTTTGACGTTCCCGAAAACAGATGCACTTTTTACTGATAAGCCGCAGGTCCGGCAGCTGTAAAAATATGCATCTTCAGAAATTCTTCACCGACCCTGTCATGAGGATTGGTTGATGCGCTTGTTCCTCCGGATGCGGCGCTTCCGAGAATGGGAAAGCAATTGTGAGTTGGCGGAGCGGAAGTCCTGAGTAGTGTCGAGGGCCGCGTCCAGCCTCGTGAGCCCAGCTTTGACTGAGCGGCAATGGATATAACGGCAAAAGCGGAAAATATGGGTTCCCACTCGTTATTGTTTCGCAAGCCAGCCGCACGTAGGCAATGGCGCACAATGGGTGGGCCGCGGGTGGGGGCAAGCAGGCCACGCTTCGCGACTGGGGAAAGCTGAGAAAAGGGCCGAGGAAGGGCAGTAAGACGATGCAAGAGAGACGAGCCGCGCGCAAACACACAAGCCGCTCGTGAGTCGAGCGATGAATGACGGAGGACGAACGCGGGCGGCACGGGAAGCCTGGTTTGCGCCTTCGGCCCCTCCGAGTGCCGTAACAAAATTACCGGAAGGGGCACGTCTCAGGAGCAGAAAAAAAGGCGTGTTAAAGGGCGCTTTTTTGGGGGGTAGGACGGCAAAAGGCGCCGACACGAGACGCGTGGCGCCATCTAGGCGCGTGGGGAGGCGGAGAACAAACAAAAAAATGATCGTCTGGTTCCACCTCCTCCGTTTTCCGTCCGCTTTCCTTGCGCCATGCCGATGCCGTCTCAGACAGATGTCGAACGTCGCAATTATTTTCTGGCCCATAGCAGCAGCGGAAGAGCGTTAAAATACACCTCGACGGCACAGGCGGCAACGCGGAGCGGAAAGAAGGCGGGAGGTGGTGAAAGAAAGAACGCGTGAAGGACGACGCCCGCTTTTTCTGGCATCTCTGTAATTCGAGTGATGCTAACGAGAAGGCGCTTCTCGTTCAACGCTACGACCCCGGAGCGGCCCTGGAGCGGTCAATCTAGCGCGTCTCGGGCCGCTGTTACATCTATAGCCTCTCCGTTTAGGGCTTCGCGCCTTCCGCCTTCTTTAGACAGTGCTTTTTTTTTTTTTTTCTTTCGGTTACGTGCCGCAGTTTCTTCATCCATCCAGGGTGATTTTTTTGGCACCACTCATTCCTTTGCGAACTCGTATATTATGTGAGGAGCAGTAGGGGACGCCAAGACAAAGCTAATAGCAGTAAAGCAAGCAAAACGAGGGGTAAGGAGTTGCAGGGATTGAAATCGTGAGTAGGCGCACTACCAACGGAACTTAATCAACTCACATTGCCTATTATCTCAAAAAATGTCAGGGACTTTAAAAGATTTATAGCTCAAGTTTTATATTGAAAAGTTCAATTTGTACGAGTACCACAACTTGAATGTCGGACTCAATTTCAAATACGAAGTCTAATGCGCACCAAACTTGACTCTTATTGCATGTGGACAAATATAGTACTCCTTACTAAAGCTCACCCTTGAATTGGGGTTTACCGGGCCAAGCTTTCCCAGGGCTATGATGTGCTCCCTATAGCTAATTTGTCCGAAATCTCGTACGCACGGGAATTTTGCACTTTGCCTGCCCAGACAATACCACTTCTCTGCCGGGAATCGGATCCAGGACCTCATGTGCTGCGAATCATCGCTAAATATTAATAGCCCTGCACCATCTTGAGGTGGCGGGGACGAATGAAAAGCGAAAATAAATTTCATGACTGGGCAAAAATACGAGGCATTAATTTCATTTAGCGCAACATCACTGCCATCCGTATTAGGATTTCAGAGCACATGTCTGCGGTGAGTTATGAAATCATAATGTTATTGCAACGACATCGCTGTATGTTTTGCCGTAAATGACAGCGTCGTACTTACTAGAGCACGGCACGAGCCCGGGCCGACCCGGAAGCCAGTTTGGGCCGCCCAAAACGTTTATCGGTGGGCCCGGGCTGGGCCCGGGCTCAATTCTGCGGACCCGAGCCGGGCCGTTGATATTTCCTACGTGAAGAGTAAACAAGAGCATTAAAGGGACGGGCAACCAATTTTTGTCGCGTATATGTTCTCTAGCTCATATGAAAGCCAGCGTTTTATATAGCCCGCTAATCACAAGCAATTTATAAAGAAACTGACGCAAATAATTTTAGTTTGGCAGCAAACTTTTTGAAATCGGAAGGGTGGCGGTTCGTAGTGTTGAAACTTGACACTACAATCTGTGTCCCCGTCACGTGACCTGCAAACCTAGCTGCTACTGTAACTGCTGAAACGTTTATTCACTTATTGAAAACCTTTTACCACAAGTATTTGTATAAGTTTAAATTGTATATGTATTTTTAAACACTATTTTGAAAATTTTTAAGACACGCCGCCCGCCGCCGCTGGGTTGCTCTCAGTGTGGCTAACTGAGCCTCCATGCCCAGAATCAGCGGCAGCGTTCAGTGAACAGACCCAGTGAAGGAGCTTTGACGATTCTGCCTGAGTCAGGGGCGTTTCTTCTGCGGAAGTATTCGCTTTCAGTTTTCAAACACGCCAACGGCAGCTTAAAAAAACAAGGACGCGCCCGGGGAGAATCGAACTTCTGACCCCCACAACGTGAAGCCAGATTCTACCCATCGTCAATCCCAACAGATAGCGCCTTCGTGCAAAATACACTGGTGAATTTCAAAAGCACATAAAGGAATACGAAAACCTGCGATACACTTTTTGTAGCCGGGGACAAGTTTTTAAATATCGCTTTTAATTTTCCATACAGACAAAAGTATGTTGCCGCGCTACTGAATGTCATGGTTGCCAGCATTATTTTTGGGAGGGACACATACGGCTCGCAGATCTAAAAATTTCGATTTAAAAAATTCTAGGGCGTTATCAGCAAAACCGTTTATCGTTAAGGTGCTTTAAGTGATGTCCTTTCATTTGTAATAGAGAATATATACTCAACAAAAATCGGTTGTCTGTCCCTTTAAAAAGAATGTCCTGAGTTTATTTCCACGTGTTCTCTTTTACGCATTCTTTTAAAAACGTGTTTGGCTAGGTCTGATCGTCACTATACTGTTATTTTAATGGTGTTTCACGTACTCATCGATATTTTATATTTTGGGGTGTAACATAGCAACGACAAGATTATAGGGATGCCGTACCGAAGAAGGGATCAATTCAGACAACCTGGAGCTCTGCATCTGTGTCTATGTACACATGTGTTTTACATGTCGCACCCATCGAAATGCGGCTGGCGTGGCCGGGAATCAACCTCACGTGCTAGAGAAACATCACCGCTTCGCAACCATTTCAATGCACGTACTACTTACTTGTGGATTGAAACATGACATTAGAAATTTGAGCTTCCCAACTTGTGGCCGAGACAACCATGTGACGTTGCCAAGAATCTGGTCGTCAAAGGCAATGGTGTTTCTGGTGTAATAAGACTTATCATTACGGTGAAGACGGTGGAATGTAAAGTACGTGCATTACTTAAGCATAATTTTTGCATTTCAATTCATGACGTGCTGCATAGACTAAATGGTTTGTCTACGGAAACACTCAACCAAATACAATAAACAAATTTCCTTCAGCGTCTAAGCCCGGGCTTGGCCGCGCACACGCGGGCCCTCCGTAGGCTTAAAGGGACTCTGCAACACTTCCGATAAACGCTTTCACCCTTTCCTTCGCGCATAGAAGCACTGAGAAATCTATAGTTATCGCCAGCACGGAGCGGCACTGCGTGATTTGCTGGTCGCAACAATATGCCTTCCGGCTCTGTTTTGCTTTTGTGGCTTTGTTTTCAAAAGAAGTGGCTATCAAATGCGTTCGTTGCTGCAACTGAATTAAGGAAACCGGCCAGTAGCCAGTATACACCGCTGTAATGACGTCATTCCACCGGTCGAAGAATGCCAAGATCGGGAAAGAGAGGAAAATATTTTGATAAGGTTTTAAGTTATCTCATGGGCACGGAGCAGTAATTTTTGGCTGAGGTACTTTGCTACCCCCTAATACCGGAGGTGTTGGTTGACTACGTTCAGCAAGCTTCTAAGATTTCAAAAAAAGTTCAAGAAAGTGTTGCTGGGTCCCTATAAAATAATCGACCCGGGCCAGGCCGGTGCTTGAGATGACGGGCTCGGCCCAGGCCAGGCTCCCTTATCGACGCCCAGGCCCAGGCCGGGGTCGGGTTAGATGTTAAGGGCCCGGGTCGGGCCCGGGATTCATAAAGCGGTCTCGGACCGGGCCAAGGCCCTAAAATCAGGCCCGTGCAGTGCTCTAGTACTTACCACCGTCTTTTCCGACATAACCGTGAGCATACCAAATAAGAATAACATGCCAATTATCATAGCGTCTACCTCCATGTTAGCATTCACTATATTGAGCAAATTAGCTTTAAAAGCAATATCCATGATGACAAAGAAAACAAAACAAAAGTCACAAAGGTACTATGAAAACAATACCCAATTTTCGGAGTCAAGTGCAGGTCCTATGCGATTCTTGTCTGTCGAGTTCTCGTTTTCGCTTTTTTGCGGATCGGAGTACAATAAAAGTTATGCGGGTATGGTGCCCGGTGCAGCAACGGTGCATCTGCGCATGCGTATAACTGGTGTTCGGACGCGAGCTGTAGTCGGCTGTTGTGAATCATTCCGGGACCTGTTCTCCTGTATACCGGTGTGCAGCTGTCCAACAGCGTGAAGGGATACAAAAGTTTTCATGCTTTCTTCTTTCTTTCCAGTTCTCCTCATTTATGACCAAAAATATCGCAGGGCTTTTGATAGCCAGTACACGTCGAATGAAAGTACAACCTTCGGGACATAATTCTAGGAAACATGCGTGCCATCACTAAGTGTCGACGTCATGACGTTTCTTTGCATCACTCTCTAGAGAAACGAGAGCTTCTCACCCCGATTGTTCACGTTCACTTGGAGTTTCCCCCTGTTCGCTAATTATCACGGCTAGTTGTCCCTGCAGGAACTGTAGTTGCGTCTGCAGGGCCAGGACGGAGCAGCCGACTGCGTGCCGCATACGCAGTCGGCTGCTCCGTGTGTGAGCCTTGTTCGTCCCCAGGCGATGCCTCAGCATCCTCCTTGGCCGCGAAGTCGAGCCCTTGCCAGGGACACACCGCGAGGAGGTCGCCGATGGCTGGTGGGCACGCGTCCACCTCTCGCGACAGGCAAAGCACCTTGAATGCAAATGAGTTGCCCGCGCAGTGTTCGGGCTCGGGTGCCCAATTTAGGGCGCCCACGGGGCCGGAGGCAACAGGGCGGGGAGTCGGGTTGGGTCTCGGCGAGCACGCCGAGAGCACGCAAACAATCAGCGACGACCTGGCCGTGCATGGGCCGTTCCTCACCTGAAGGAATTAAAATTCGCCAAGGCAGCTAGCCGATCCAGCGCCCCGCATGCAAATGCACCAGCACCGAGAACGGCGCCTGTTGGTACCGATAGAGAACTCGACGCCTGCTCGCGCCCATGCAACGCTCAGTGCGGGCTTTCCTTGCCGGAACATGAGAAGCTTTGCACTCAATCACGCTGCATGCATGTTCGTATAGGCCACGCCTACCGATACGGGCTGATTAAAGGCCGAAAGCAAAGTGCGGATTATCGCTAATGCTATGCATATTTCCGGAGTAAGCCTTATGCTGAAGAATTGATCTGTATTACGAGGGCATGTAAGAACGACACAAAGAATGTAATGGACGCACGACACATGCCCAACAGTGTTTTTTTCTTGTTATATTGCTGAACCTGAATTGACTCCTGCGTAATATATTCGTACGTGCGTACGCCTCAAAATCAATCCTCCACAATTCAATTCGGCGTCTAGAAGTACCTGCCGCTGAAGCGGTATGACTAACCTATATATGGGACAGAAAGCACTGAAGGAGTCTGATAAGGCATTGTGGTGTGACGCACGAGGTTGCGGGTTCGATTGCCTAATACAGTGCTATGCCGGAATAACACAATTAGTAGTTCTTTAAAGAGGCCATGAAGACCACATGCGAGGGACATGTCTTCGTGGTCCAGTGAACTTTCGTTTGTTCAAAATATTTGGTATTTTTAGCACCCGCATCGCTTGCACCATATCAAACGATGCATTATTCACCGAGAAATTTACCAATCAAAGCCGAAAGTTTTATTTTCCAGCTGTATAGCATGCATGTTTCGTATCGTCGGTGATGTATTAGAGGCAGGTATCTAAAATGGAAAGCTGTTATGTCAGCTCCACGAAGTCTGCAAATGCTGCAATCCAAACGGAACCGGAACTGAGGCTGACAGATAGGCCATGTTGCCGACAGCGTTCCTAGATGGCGCAGCAATGCCGCTCGGCAATGAACTCGGCACTGTCCCGTGTTTAGTATACTTCTGGTCGGATCTGTATGTGCCGTGCCGTATTTTGTTGAAGGTCATAGTGATCGTTTCGTCAAACACTGGGTATGACTCGACTAACAGGCTTCCGTACGTAAGTAGCGATGTCGCTTAATACAACTGGCCGGGCTAAAGCGGCGGACTCCGCCACTCTAGCCCAGCCGTGGCCGACATTACGGCGTTCGGGACGCCGCCCCGCGAATCCCAGGTAAAGGCTAAAGCGGATCCCCTCTAGCGACGCCTTCAGTTCATCGCAGGCTGCCATGGGGAGACCACGCAAAGTGAAAACTGCAGAAGAGCTGGAATACAAAGTTTGACGAAAAGAACAGTACCGTCTCTCTCGAGAGCGCCGTAAGTATGATCCGACACATGCTACTAGAGCCACGTGTGTGAATTCAAGTGACGTCGATCGTATGGCCAATTGTTGTGGGTGTCGTTCACAGCTTTGCTTTCCAACTACCTTCACGGCGTGGATTGGAGACAATTTTGTAGCGTGAGTTACACTGGCCGAGATTGAGCAGTTTCGCGTGGCTCCTGGAGAGCCGTGCTGCGCATGCGCGAGGAGCAGAGACGTCACACGGCGTACAGAACGTTGCTCGCTGCCCGGCGTCTCTCACACACCACACGCGCCCAGCGTTTCCGCCGTCCTCCGTACCGCACGTGGCGGCCCGGTCCACTTGATGATCATGCGAGGGGTGGCCGGATGTGGAACCGATGGCTTGTGCGTCGTAGCAACACCGGTGTGCGCCTGTGGAACCAGCTTAGCTCTGGGGCGATTGGTGACGCTGCGCCGGAGCCGCTTGATAAATATACCGTATTTACCCGATTCTAACGCGCACTTTTTTTCCGAAAAAATAGGCCGAAAAATCGCATGCGCGTTAGAATCGGATACAAAACCGAAACTGCCGAAACAGCGGAAATTTCGTCCCACCCATCGCCATCGCCATCTCAAGATGGCACCAAAGCTTTTAGCAACGATTTTTCGGACGCAGCAAGGCTAGGCACTTAGGCTTTTCTATCGGGGTTCACACAAATCGTCAAATCGTTTCACTTGCGCGCTTGATAACAGCAATGGCAGCAGCGGCTCCCACGCGTTCAAAACGAGCGGTCGGCTGAAGCGTGCACCTCTGGAGAAGCTCTCGGGATGGGCGTGCGAGGCGTGGGCCACGATCCCATCGACCATGGTTGAACGTTCGTTCAGAAGTGTGGCATCGCGAACGCGCTTGAAGGCACCGAGGCCGAGATGTTGTGGTCAGCGGAGAGCGACGAGGAGTGAGATGAGTGAGATTACTTCGGGAAATAAAAAATCGCCCGTTTCTCTCACATTCGTTTGTCTGGGTCACAAAATCCCGTGCGCGTTACTATCGGAGGTGCAAGTTTTTTCGTTTTTTTTTTTTTGCCAGGAAAATCGGGTGCGCGTTAGAATCGGGGGCGCGTTAGAACCGGATAAATACGGTACATGTGTCACATAATGCGTATACCATGTGTGTGTCATTGAAGCAGCAGTAAGCATGATAATCAAGTTAATCCTTGACAACCAGGAAAGCTAAGAATAACCAGCTCAACCTTACCTCACGCTACATATATATCTTGGCATAGCCGAGCTAAGCCACTCCTAATTTTTTTTTTCATTATACAGGTTATTTCAGTGGAGTTTGCGTAACTGTGGTATACGCGTTATTCCAACTAGGCAAATCTTTCGGATGAGCCAAACTTCATTTTGTCTTCATGGTCCCTTTGAAGGGAAAGCTGGGAGTACTATGTGGTGGAGTCTGATTGCACTCCTTATGGACTACTGCAGAAACATTAAAGAAGTGAGTGAGTGAGTGAGTGAGTGAGTGAGTGAGTGAGTGAGTGAGTGAGTGAGTGAGTGAGTGAGTGAGTGAGTGAGTGAGTGAGTGAGTGAGTGAGTGAGTGAGTGAGTGAGTGAGTGAGTGAGTGAGTGAGTGAGTGAGTGAGTGAGTGAGTGAGTGAGTGAGTGAGTGAGTGTTTATTTCATTTCTGCCGTCATTGCTTACGAAGTTGTCCTCTTTTTCTTTATATAATTATTTATCATCTTGCAGGCCTAGTTCTTTCTCCTATTGAGCCCACTCCAAGGTGGAACAAGTACGTGCAATATTCCGCCGTAATAGCTGCGTTGCCGACCGCAGTATTGGTGCTGCGCCGGCTTTTATCGCCGAGCTTCATACACCCGCGACGCGAATCGTCAATGTTAGGACGTATACGCTTATGGGTAAAACTGAAGGTCGTTTAATTTAAGGTGAATATAAGTGGCAGCACTCTAGCTCATGGAGCACCACTTGGTTACGCACGGTAACAGACGACGCGCATGCATCCAACCCTATGGCCTGCAGCGCCCCACATTGACTATAATGTGAATGAATGTGAAAAGTGAATGTTTTATTTCAGACAACAAAAAAAAAATTACAAGGGAGATGTTTCCGAGTAAACATCAAGTATATCCGAGTAAATCAAGTAAATCGAGTAAATCCGCGTAAATTAAGTAAATCCGGGTAAATGGCCACGCAAACCGTTTTCTTGCTCACGCGGCGTTATTCTCCTTTATTGTTCTCCAAATATCATTAGTAATTTTGCCTGTGTAGCCACGTGCAAGCTCTGTTCACTCGAGGGACCTGTTCTATTATCGTAACTCGCAATCCATACTGCCTGATTAAACTGCATAGGGAACATACCAATGGCCATTGCACCGTGTTCGAAATTCTCAGAGTGTTTCCGAGCCTTTTGTGACAATTGGGTCCATAACGATGCTGTTCATGGTGATAAAACACGCACGGCCTATTTCGTGTAAACATGCGCTACCAAACGGGAGGGACATGTTCGCAGAAAAACAAACCCATATTTCTCTGGTGGTGTGCGCCCATGGACAGGAGAGGCACCACTACGCATCCGCAAAAAAAAAAAAAAAAAAAAAAAAAGAAAAAACTTTACCATATCTTTCTAAACAAAGTTAAGGGAAGCGCGGAAGCTTCGTCCGATCCAAGGAGAGTGCGTCCAATCGATTGTCAAACCTTCAAAGACCGAAATCGCAAACGAAGAACGAACACATGCGGCGATTTTGATTTGATTGATTGTATACGGTTTAACGCGCCGACGCAACGCAGGCGATGAGGCGCGCCGTAGTGGAGGGCTCCGGATTAATTTTGACCACCTGGGGATCTTTAACGTGCGCCGAAATCTCGTACACACGGGCGTTTTTGCTTTTCGCCTCCATCAGAAAAGCGGCCGCCGCGGCCGGGAATCGAACCCGCGACCTCGTGCTCAGCAGCGCAACGCCTTAGCCACTGAGCCACCGCGGCGGGTGCGGCGATTTTTCGCGCCCTATAAGTAAACTAATCCACAAACGATCTAAACGTATACGGATACGTGGTTTATGAGAAAAAGGTATACTATTGTGCTGTTGAGCAATACAATACAGAGGTATACTATTGCGCATGGAATTAAAGAACCGACTAAGATGGAGGGCCTTCTAGTCCAAATTAAGCGAAGGAAATGGGCACGGGCTAGTCACGTAATGCGAATGAGGGACAACAGGTGGACCATTCGTTTGACAGAGTGGCTGTCAATAGACAGCAATCGCTATAGGGATCACCCGAGAACTCAATGGAGAGATAAGCTCCGAAAATTTGGGGTGAAAACATGGACTCAGCTAGCAGTCGATAGGCGTGGCTGGAAATCTTCGGAACTGGCGTTCGTCCTGCAGCGGACACAAACAGGCTTGTGATGATGATGATGATGATGACGATGACGACGACGACGACGGTGACGGCGACGACGACGGCGACGACGTCGACTATGATGATGATGGTGATGATGATGATGATTGTGCTGTAAAGAGATCGACATTTGGGTGATTTGGTACTGGTTATGCATCTTGAACGGCAGCGTAATAAACGAAGACATGAGGGAAAAGTTATGCTGTGGACTGCACCATAAAAGCCACGCTGTAGACTACAGCGTCGTCCTGTCGTCTTTTCCCTCCTGTCTGTTTATTACGCTGCCGTTCAAGATGCATACTATTGTACGCCTTCCTCGTGATCGATTCGTGTATTGACTTATCTAGAATCGTTATCTTTTTTGCTATTTTCATGCAACCGTTTTGACACAATGGAAACCCGGTTTCACGCACGCGCCATTTGTCCGAAGATCTTATCAGAGCTTTCCGGTTGACCAACCGGTCTATGGGGAAATGCATTATTTTTTGCATTATCGGTTGCACTAAGAAAGCTTTTGCTCTAAAAACAGTGTCTCTGGCAGCGTTCTACACTCACGCAGACAGAAATCCCAAATATTTTGCTGGTTGTATGTGATGATCGGCAGCTAAGGTGGTCACAGAAAGAGCAGGGTATCTGTAATCCTGGATTGCGATCAATAAAATCTTGTTACGTAGTCAACTGCAATGAATTATGACATGGGCATTGTATGGGAGATAGACACGGAAAAGCGCAGGGGGGTTTATCAGCGTATGCTGTGGTCGACGTACTTCTATGCAGAAAGAATCGCTAAAGGATGACAGATCAGCACAAGGAAAAACTGAACAGAGTAAGGGCGCACGTGAGGCCTGGCATGCCGCGCGACAATCTGACAACCGTACACCTTCAGACGGTCATTAACAATCTCGGTAATTAAATAGTCAGCGGCAGTCGAGCCTTTGAACCCACTATGGCTGGAAAAACGCAAGCTGGGCCGCTGTTGACGGTTTGTGCCCCGTCTGTTCCCTACGCGCGATGCTTTGCGCGCACAGCCGCGACAACCCCGTACGTAGCGTACAAATTCGCAGCGTGCTCACACGCCGGCTCCTCACATCCGATCGCCCCCTTTTATACTCTTCAGCACTAAGAAGCTGGAAAAGTAATATGACGTATTTGCATATGTTAATCGGCACGGCACGTTCGTGTATGTGCACGATCTCTTTCGAATCTTCCCCATCTACTCCACAGCCATCCGTACCCGTCGGGAGCAGCGCGTCTTTTATTTAAATTCGCCCAGACCCGGTCCCGATCTTACTTTCAAATCGAATAATTGATTTCTTCCAGGGGCTGTTTATTATTTTATCGCACGCCTCCGGCGCTTCCAAGCTGCCGTCTGCCCTGCCAGGGAGGGCAAAGAAATGCGAAGACGGGGCAAAAATTACCACTGACGTCTGTAGTTTCCTTAAAACCGCGTGTTCTTCGAGATATCCCACGTCAAAGGAGTGTACTGGGGAAAAAAGAAAGAAATGCTTAGGGCGGTGGTGAAGACCTTTTTCATGGGACGTTACATTTTTCTCCGTGCCTGGAGAATCTTTCGGTTTATGCAGATGCAGTATAGATGCCAGGAGGCCTCCAACTGCACGTTCGTATATCGCAACATCCCTGCACCTTCCCTGCGGGGCTGTATTCACTCTGATGTGTATACAGCCGGCTTTCGAACTTGGTGCGAGCCTGCATCTGTGCGTGCGTACTTGGCAACCACCAAGAAAGATTTTTAGCTCATTCGACGTGCCAAATCTTTCTTTTTGTCGTCTCTATACGCATTCCAGGATGCATTTCGATCAGCTTTCGTGTGCTCGAAGGCGCGAGAAGTTGCAAAAAGAACAATTTTTATATTTGCAGTGCTGTAAGCAACTTAAAAACATTAAAACAAATATGACCAGGAGAAATATACACTTACGATCACCCCAAGGTCATACCACCTACTATGGGAGCTTCTGCCGAACAGCTATGCGATTGCAATGATTCCCCAGGGACTATTTCATGCGGTAAATTTTGTAGTTGTAGCTAAAAAATCTTTGAGCATCTGCAGGTGTCATGTATCCATATCTGGATATTATCTATGGGGCAGAGTTCCTACAGATATACTAGTAAGGTACTGGAGTTCCCCGTACGGATATGCGTCGCGTGGCATGTGTGCATGGGAATGGGTCTGAAGCAGGGAGGATATTTCTGTCATCCTATCTCTAATTGCGCCGAACTCTACTAGTCATTGTGAATGTCGCCTGTGCCTCCTAGGCCTATCTATACGTCCAGTCTGCGTGAGACGTTAGAATTCGTGGTGACATTTAAAAATTTACTACGAGTTCTGAGTCGTCAGAGTGCGTGTGAGTTCGCAGAGCATACTAATTCCGAGTCCTGATGAGTTCTGAGCACAAAATGAGTTGCGAGTCGAAGTGAATCCGTGTGCGTTGCGAGTCCATGGTGAGCTGTGGATCTGAATGAAACCAAATGAGTTGTGAGCCCACGGTGAGTTCTGAGTCCTTGTGAGTTGTGAGTGAAATTAATTTGTACTAGTGGGAGCTTGAGTGATTTGAGTGAGCGACCATGAGTGTAGCAACGTTGATACTGAGTTTGAGTGAACCTAGATGAGTTGCTCAGCAACGAGTCTGAGTTTGAGTGAGAGAAGATTTCAAAACAAATTTGTGAATGAGTTTGAGGGAACAGCCTCAATTTTCCCGAGGTGCCAACACACACGTAACAAGCGCGTCCCACGCAATCAGCTAGGCAGTAGCAGTGCCTAACACGCGGTGCCTCGCCCTGGGACACTTCGCTGCCCGAGGAGAAAATGAGTGGCGGTACGAGGACGACAGCAACAGGTACAATTCTCTTTACCCTTGTTCTCTCCCTAATATTGGCGCGTCAGACCGGTTCCTCCTCCCCGCGGCTGGGCGGAGCTGGCAATAGCGCACTACCTTATCGCCACCGCAAACCACGCAGCGCAACCGGAAAAGCGCGGCTGCGCTGATCCAAGTGGCCGTGTGTTTATACGGTGCGCCCGAACCTGACAGAGCGCGCGGAAGCAAAAGCAAAAGCGTCCCGGTCAAACAAAGGCGGGCTCATTCTCCGGCCCCCCTCGCGCTCGGTTCTCGTCGAGCAGCGGTGTGTGCAAGCGATATCGAATGGCCAAGGGTTGCCCGACTGTGTAAACAGTAGCCGTCTTCAAGTGCGGATCGGCCGCAGAACACGTGCGGCGCGGAGCCAGAGCGGTGGCGGAATATTAAATGGACAGCAAGTGTCACATGCATGCCACTCTACGGTCATATGGAGCAGCCCGGCTGGTCGAGGGCTTTTAAGGGCCGATTGAGCTGCGGTTTCCGAGTCCCATATATTGCCTCTCGTGGGTGCCCAGGCCGCCTGGCTTGGCTCGACTTCTGCCTGCCCTCTCGTTCCTCCGCGATTAGACGCGTGCCTCGAGGGCCCGCCAAGGGAGAGCTGACGTCAGCCCCCCCGAGACTCTTTTCCCGGCCTGTCCCCACGTCTACCGAGACCGTACGTTCCTCCCACAGGCAACACTTTGCTTGAAGATATTCCCAGAGAACATAAACAAGATCGGGTATAAACAGCCACTGGAGGTTAACCTGTCTGGAGCTGGTGCTCTTTTCTTTTTCTTCATATAGCCGTGGTTGTGGTAAATAGAGATCAACAGTCAGCAATAAAACTCGCTGCTACAGATACAACTGCTCATACATGAATATCGTCATTCGCTATTTACCCGCAAATACCTATTCAGCTTACCAGAGGCTGTGCTTTCTCCTTAGTTGTCCAAAATTCCACACAACAAACGAGACCCAGAGACAAGACCAAGTATTTTTAATTTTGCCCCTCCAATCTAACATAAGGCTAAGAGCCCCAATCCACAAATCCCCTGTAACTACTCCTTTAACATCTCTCAAGATCTCAATACTGTCGGAATTCTCGGCAATGCATGCCATGGGTAACCCTTGTAACATTAACCAACTATACCTGACGCGACAGCGTTAGGAAGTTACCCCCCCCCCCACACACACACACGCACATACGCGCTTTTTAACGATTTGTAATAAAATACTAGAACAAGTAGACTATTATAACGACCTTGTGAAAATTGTCAGTGGTTATGCAAATCATGGAAGTGACATTACGCGCGGGATGGATATGGTGTGGTCTGCATTTGGTAACTATCCCGCAATTTTATCCAGTAAGGCAGCATTGTCCCTAAAAAGACTGGCATACAACCAATGTGTGCTTCCAGTGATGAGATATGGTGCGGAAAGTTGGGGCCTCTCTAAGCTCCTTGAAAGAAAACTTAGATCGGCTTAGCGTGCCGATGACAGAAAAGTGCTAGGTGTGACATTCAGACATAAGAAAAGAGCAGCGTGGAAGAAGTCGTGTAGAAGATGCTTTAGTGAAACCTCGTCTACTTCGGTTAACAGGTCGTGTTGAGGGACAACAGGGGGACAACTAGTTGAACGGAATGGTTGCCAACGGATGGTAAGGGAAACAGGGCAAGACCAAGTATCGATTGAGGGATGAGTTTGACAAATTCTGTGCCAAAGGATGCGTGACGGAAGCGGCTGGAGATATTTGGAAGAAGTTTTCGACCTGCTGCGGACACAAACAGGCTGATAATGGTGATGACGATGAATCGCGGTAGTATCGGACGTAACTGACAAACCTCGCCTATTTTTCGCGCCGTATTAGAACCGCAGAACTAATAATCGTGCTGGTGGGCTAAACCGACCTATAAGATACCAGTCTAGCCCTATTTCAAAAAGGATGCGAACGACTGTACAAAGGGAACATGCTATAGGCACCGGACACTGCAGTTTGCGCGCGACTCCAGCGCCGCCTCTCGCCCCCGCATAGCAACTCCGGGTCGGTGGATGTCGCGACCGGCCTGACCGGCCGTTCAGCGCAAGTAAAAACAAACGCGCTGCGTGCGGTTCGACGTTGTGTATAATTGCAAGTTGCAGGGTCCGAAAGGATCAAAAGGCTACAGGAAAGAATTAGTGGTAGCACCGCTACTGCTGCGCGAAGGACAGCCACAATCGCGAAAGGCAGCCTGCCATCGTTCTGTACAGGTTTCGCGCTCGGGCAGCCGTGGGAGAATAAGCGTCGCAAGAAATTATTTTAGCAGTAAGAAAAGTCAAGGAAGTAAGAAAGTCATGACATTTTTTGTCAGTGGAAGGAGTAAACTTATGAGTACGATTACCGTTTGTGCGCCGCGCAGACAGGAAGGGCCGTAAAACTAAAACGTTTGCTTTTCGTACACATCACGCGCTGCGATGAATCGCATGCCGTCGTAGTAGTTGCATAACACAAGGTATTACCGCTTCCGCCACTATTGTTTTATCAGCAGTAACCTTTTTGTAGCAACATTCACGGCACCGAATGGATACCAAAAGGCGACACAAGAATATGCATTCACAGCACTTCGCGGGTGATGCCAAAAGCAATGTCAAGACGGTCAATACGCATCCCGCTTACTGCCCTACTTAGTTCCCCGAAGTGTACATAGTTCGGACACGCATTCCAAGCGAGAGCGTGGAAAGCTATCAAAAGCAAGGTTGCATTCACTCGCACTGACTTCTTTAATACGTTTTGCGTACTCTGGTACTCTGAAAGTTGAGGTTATTATTGTTTCAGCAGAGGATGGGGAGGAGAATTCTTTAATGCGATTTTCGTACTCTGAAAGTTGAGGTTATTATTGTTTAAGCAGAGGATGGGGAGGAGGAGGAAATGCTTTCTTGGAGAATTCCGAACGGCCTGAACAAACTGTATCCCAATTAGTCGCTAAGACGACTCTAACATTACTGACAAGATAGAAGCCGAAATTAAACGGAATCTTCGTAAAGACAACCGCCACTCCGCAGCAGATTTCGAACTGTGTGGAACTGCGTTTACTTTTGTCAACAGCTAATAACGTTTGGAATGCGTTGTTAATTAGTGACAACACCAACCGAGCTGAAGAAGGGCAACCGAAAAAGTAACCGTAGTGTGGTTGCGCGAACAGAGGAAACAATAACACAAACACGGTTCTGTCGTGTAGCGCCGTTGTATACGCTGGCTACTGACCTGAATTGGCTCTGTAAATAACCTTCCCTTGTGTCAGCTTGATCGTGGCTCATATTGAGTGGGAAAACACTGGGGTTTGAGAATTTAAAAAGATGTTTAATTAACTGAAAAAACTGGGATTACATATATAGACGGAGGAGCACTCAAAGAAGACGTCTGACGCGCTGCTCGGGCGTGGGGCGACTCCCTTGGGCGAACAGCACACACACGCACCACGCGAGAGTCCAAAGCTCGCACCATACACGCTCGTAGGTGTGAACATCCTGCCGCGGTCGCTGCGGCGGTGGTGGTTTCGAGTGCTTCGTGATCCGAGCCCGGTCCCGGCAGGCCGCCGGTGTCTGCTTTCGTTTTCGCCTCTCGGCGCAAGCATTCCCGGCGCGATAATTATTTGATGCTTCGGAGACGGCTTACACTTGCTGTGAATGGGACTTCGCAACGATGTCTGTCCCGTCAATTTCTTTGACGGCGCACACGCGCGCGGGAACGTACAATCTCTAACTTTTCGCGCACGCGAGATTTGCCAGAACAGTTTTCAAGGTCTAGACACCTTTCAAAAACAATTGCAGAATCGCAAAAACAAACCGAGAGGTGCCGAATATATGAACGCGCGGCCGCCGTCTGCCTCTCACCGACCCGAAGTTAGCTCAAGCTTCCGCGGGGCGGCGCTGGGGGTACTTTTTCGTCGCGCCCTCTGAGCAGTGACCGGTGCCTATAGCAAAAAATTACTGGTGCTCGAATAAAAATAAAAAAGCTAGTTGCACTGGGGATCGAACCCAGGGCGTTCGCTAAAAAACTGGGACTCTACCCCACTAATGCCGAACAGGAACGCCCTATTAGCAGTTGCTCATAAAAATGGAAAAAGTGTTCCAAAGCAAACCAGTAGATGGCGCTAGTGGGGATCCGTCTAGGCAGCCAGTTTTTTGAAACACGCTACCCGGCGATGCGCGGGTGTTTTATTATTCCACCGGGTCTAACACATATTGAGGTGTCCGTAAAAACACCTAATCTGGCCTCAAATTCAGCTTCGCCCCGTAAGGTGTTGTCTGAGACAGCAATAATTTTTTTGTAGACATTTGTAAGCGCTACATGCGTGAACGAAAACCAGGTTTCCTTCTGAACGGGCCTCCTGTATAATCAAGAATTTGCTAAAATCAATACTTCAGCCTTTTTTTTTTTTTTTCACTTCCTGCGGGTGTGTTAAAAAATGGAGTTTTATTGAGCTCCTGCGCCATGCTAAGACCATACTCTTGAAATTTGAAGTCTATGTACAGCGCCTTGGGCTGGACGTTTATTTCGCATCTTAGCGATTTTCATTTTGTTAGGGGTGTTTTTCAAAAATCCCGCCAGCTTCTGTATAGGCTTGTTGGGACAAAATTCTTACATTTTGGGCATTCCTATTACAAACAATTGTAGGAAAACACCCATTAGATACATCAACGAGCTGAGCACATATTAAGGAACCTTTGAAATACACGTAATATACCCCAAATACAGATTCACCCCATTAGGATTTGTTTAGGCAGAAACCCTGTAAAAAATTTTTTCAGGCATTCGTATGGGTTACCTATTTAAGTAAAAACAAGTTCGATACCCCTACCGACCTGCGAGATAATGAGGGATTTCTGAAGAGAAAAACATGGTTTAGCCCTTTTCCCTCCCTTATAATATCCAGCCATATTGAACTCCTACGCCTTGATTGGAATGTACTCCCGAAATTTCAAGTTTCTAGTTCCAGCAGTTTGACTGAGCCTTCCTAATACCTGCACATGGGTTCGTTGCGGTTGCCCTCATAAATACGACCATGCATCGCAGGGAGTAGGACTCCAATCCGCGATGTTGCGAATGCATCGCAATAAAATACCTTAGCAGTGGAAGTCGGAGACAAGCAAGAGAGCGAAACAGATATTAATAAACAGAGAGCTGCCGGAGTTGAAAGGGATTCATGATTGAAATTTTAACTGCGCATCGGAATGAGGACAAAAGAGAAGCACAAACGAGAGCAGTTTCACAATTAAATCTTTCATGAAAAAAAAAGGTACATATTTATGTGCTGAGAAGGCGCTTCACGTGATACTGCACGTATGTTATCAGAAAGCACTAAAATCCTGATAAAAAGAGAACGAGGACTCTTATGTCTCAACAAAGGGATAACATCGCGGGGTTTCATTTCAGTTTCAAGTGCTTCTTAGATAGGAGTACTCCTTATAGGTAAGTACGATCGACGGCTGGCTCACGCATGGTTCACGCT
Source organism: Haemaphysalis longicornis (assembly GCF_048455015.1). Taxonomy (NCBI): domain Eukaryota; kingdom Metazoa; phylum Arthropoda; class Arachnida; order Ixodida; family Ixodidae; genus Haemaphysalis; species Haemaphysalis longicornis. The sequence continues at coordinate 425,312,550 of NW_027526203.1, forward strand.
GAAATGAAACGATGCGTTGTATAACCAAAGTTTGTTTCGACATGAGCATCCTCTGTCCCCCTTTTTATCAGGATTTCAGCAATTTAAGCACCTTTTCACCACCTATATATGTACTGTTCTAACAGCAGAGCCGTTTGAGCCTTTAATTAACACGGAAACATAGAACTAAAGAAATTTATTGAGTACGCTTTGGCAAAACAACTGACTATTCAAAATCTTAAGGGCGAAAGAGAGTAAATGGGACTTCGAGTACCTATATAACCGGCTGTGTTCCCATATATATACAACCTGTGGTAGTTTATTCGAATAACTTTATGGGTGGCTGTATGTGGCCGGAATCTCCGGGACACGCAAAAAAATAAAAGGAAAAGGATGGGAGAAAACTTCCGCGCTTTCGAATCCACACGAAACGAGTACAGTTAAAACCCGATCTAAAAAAGTCACCGGGAACCGCGAAATATTTTGTTAACTCGAGAACTTCGTAAAATTGGGACTGCCATTTTACAGGGAGTTGATTCCATCAATTCGATATCTAAAGGGAGCGGGCATCCCAGCAGCTACCATGGTTCACGACATTGTAATTTCGGTGGCCGCGGCGCTCGCCTGCCGATAGTTCAGCAAGGCGCTAAAAGTCTGCCGTGAAAATAACAACAGCAAAACGCTAGGGGTTCTGGGCGAAACAAATTTATTTCCTAGCAAAAAAGCCTGTGATTTTCGTTTGCATGCACTTCGTTATCATATGGGCGGACGGACTTTTCATAGCACGCAAGCGTGTTCAACGCGTCCTCGGTTCCTTCATGGGCCCCAGCAAACCGCCTGAGGAAGTCAATAGTGTCCATTGCTTGGCCTAGAGAGGGCACACGAACTTCAGCAGTTTCTGGGTCATCGGCATCCTCTGACACCTCTTGCGCGCCGGAAACTTAATCGTTCAAAACCTACGCCGTGTCGGCGTCTGCGTCGGCGCTCAGATAGTTGTGGAAGCTCAGATCTGCTGCCACCTCGTTACGCCGACGAAGATGTTTCCAGGAACTGGGCTGTATTTCTTCTTCTGACGAAACACATTCGAAATTGCTCCTTTTTAAAATGTGTCTGTTTCTCGAAATACTTCGTTAAATCGGAAATGGCGCTGATTCTATTTCGTTAGTTCGAGTTCATAAAAGCATTGAGCTGTATAGGCACCTCAGGAGAATCCGAAATTGTTCGTTAGATCAAGAAATTCGTAATATCGGGTTTCCTTAGATCTAGTTTTGACAGTGTATGAATGACAAATTGCGGCAATCGAGCGATCAAATTAGACAAATTACAGTGTTCGACATACGATTTACTCAGAAATTAGAACTGCGGTAAGAGATTGCGAATGTCAGGCTCGCATTGGCGTGATTTCAGAGCGAACACCACTTTTCTTTCTTTTAAAATTGAATTACACGTCGCGTCTTATCAGTGTCCACCTTGACCCCATTATATCAATTCCAGGTGAGTCACCTAAGTAAGAAACGAGCGTGCAATGCGTGTTACAGGGAGTACGAGAGGTCACACGCAACGGGGAATTGGCTGGTGAATGTTAGACTACAGGATCTGAGTAATGGCTTTTAATGAGTAAGTATTTTTGGCGAGCACCCCAGCAAAATCTGTCCGGAACGCGAAGAGTATAACGCCTTGTATCTGCACAAAAATGCATAACTGGCGAAGTTAAAACATTGAGTAGTCATAACAGTGCGCGCGTGGATGATTAGAAGCTTTGCAATAGGTATGGATCACTTGAACAACGACAAAAAGAAAATCACAGAAAGAACCATTCTCGCCAAGCTGCCGGGAAAGCTTTCCCTCATTATAGAATTGCGTGCAGAGAAGCCTACTGTAGGGATGATGTCACATCAGAATAAAAAATAAAAACTACTTTTTCCACGGATGGGACCTTTTTTCAGATCGACTTTAGTGTCCTGCCGGCGACGGCTGGATTCGTATACGTCTCCGCGGTGTCTCTACCGCGTCTTCGCCTCGGCTAATGAGGCCTGGGTCAGAGGGTCTGTGCTGTGCAGTGCGGCCTCGCGCTCTCCTCGTTTGTAATTTGGAATAAAATGGAGTGCTTTTTGGGAGTCTGTATGGGTTTTTCTTCGCGAAACTAAACCACATGTGATAGTTCTGCGTACTGCTGACATAGAGGACATTGGTTGGAGTACAGCTTGGGGTAGTAGAGTGACAGGAGAGCAGGCGTTGGTAAGGTGGATGTTTGAGGTGGGCGCCATACTACAGCGTGGCAATGGGAGAGAGAGGGGTCAGTTGATGGGGAGAAGCAGGCTCTGGAAATTCGGTAGTGATCGAGCACCGATCGGTAGGTCGAGAGGCGGTCTCCACGAGAGAACTGTTGAGAAGGTTATGCAGCGTCACCGGGCTCTCGGATGACCAGTTCTCGAGTAACCTCGTGTGCCGAATCATTTCCCTCGAGCTCGGAGTGGGCAGGTGCCCAGCATTGCATATTTTTTCGCTTCGGGAATTGGCGTGCCTGTAGGAGTAGACGTAATGTTCGGGGGGCAGCTCGCCCATTGGAGTAATTGCATAGTAATGACCTATTTGGAGCCGGTTATTACAATAGTAATCTTGGGGCTGGAAATAATGGCAAGAGCGGTAGCCACTTCTTCGCCTACGGTTGGATATTGAGTAGGGAACCAAAGGGCGGCTAGTATTCGGTGGGATGAATCAACCACGACTACCGCCATGGCTTCGCGTCCTGGGTTTTCTACAGCATCCACGTATTTAGCTTATGGGTTGGAAGAGTGTTGTTCGTGGAGAGCCTGTGCTCTCGCTCGGCACCTTTTCTCGATATGAATGGGGTGCATGTGTTTAGGGAGGGGGTTTATTACCAGTTGTTTTCGGATGTCAGGGGCAATGTCGAAGTAGGTGTCGGAGATGGTGGGATGACTGACCCGAAGACCCCGAAGAACGCGGCATCTCGCGGTCGCTCGAAGTGGGTCGCTCTAGTTGCGAGATCCGTTGGGCTTCGATAATTTCGTCTAGTGAATCGTAAAGTCCTAGAGAGATTAATTTGCCTGTCGAGAGGGCAACGGCGAGACCTAGGGGCTGTTTGTATGATTTCCGTATCATGGCTTCAATTTTGTGTGTTTCGCTGACTTTGAGGTTTGGGAATTGAGTGACGTATTCTATACAGCTGAGAACGAAAGCTTGCACGAGACGGATGTGTTTAAAATGTTTGGAAGCAATAATAATAATAATAATAATAATAATAATAATAATAATAATAATAATAATAATAATAATAATAATAATAATAATAATAATAATAATAATAATAATAATAGTAATAATAATAATATCCGATTGATGACTTCGCCGTCGCCACGTCAAGGTCAAAACAAAAGAAAAAGTAAAGAAGAAAACAGAAAGAAATGCAGCCATGTCTCAGAAAACCTGAAGCGGTGATTGGACGGCGTACTCCGACTGTGTTTTGAACACCGACGCTTGCTTTGAAGGGATCGGATGCGGCGGTACGTGTCCGTAAAATGCGAACAAGACAACGTAAACTTGGTGAAAAGGTGAATAGGAGAAGCGCCGTAATAATGCTTGCCCATTAGTAGAAAATTTTACGAATTTATGCGGATTTTATTTTGGGGAAACCTCATGTCATTGCACCTTCTGTTTTAAGTGCCTTTTTTTCAAATTCAAATTTTAGAGTTTCACGTGCTGAAACTACCCCAAGGCAAGAGGGGTGACGTAGAGGGAGGCTCCGGATTAATTTTGACCACTTGGAGATCTTTAATGCGCGCCGAGATCTCGAAACACCGCTGTTTCTCATTTTTCGCCTCCATTACAGAAACGGCCGCCGCGGCCGGGACCGAACCCACGTCCAAGAGCCCTTCTTTTACTGGTGGCGTCAGTGGCTGAGCGTGGGAAGAAACAGTGCGGCGTGGCGATGCACAAGCGACGGACGCGCAGACGCAGGCCCTGACAAGTAGCTCAGTAACTCTCCATCAATAAAAAGGACGTACGCGATTCTGGCCCGAGCCTTCAGCTTCTTTAAAACAGGGCAGTTACGGCATACTACGGAGCCGAAGAGCGAGTTCCATCCACCCCGAGCTTTGAAATGTTTCGCGATCATTGTGAAGTGTGGCCTCAGAATGTGTGTAGTCCGCGAGTGGGCACCGCGATTTCCATTAATAGTTGCCCCTTATTTTTTACAAATTCAACCGACTCTCGTTAATTTCATCCCGGATGGGACCTCTAACATTCGGTCGACTTAAGCAGGCAAGAAAGCCTCATTCTCTTGCAATACGAGCTCTGGACTCGGTGGAATTAAGTGGTCAGATCGAAGTCACTGATTCCTCCCCAACAGTCAACTGTATTCCACCGGACCTTCTTTCGGCTGACCTCTAGAGTCGCGTTCAAGAACTGGGGCAGGCCTTATGTAAGACAGCCGTGCTATTCTGAATAACATCGCGTTGCAACGGTCGCTCACCGATACTTGCAATGGAAATGACGACCACTGGTTGTTTATGAGCGTGCATAAGGAGGAGTGGCTAAAGCAGCGCGGCAGCGCTCGGCCATCCGCGAAGCCTCTGCCTGGGCAGTGGACTGAGGCGATGCTGTGGTCTCCGTTCTCATGCTCCGCGGGTACATGTATCCGCTACTCCATTCCTCGCACCCGGTGCAGCCCATCTGCGAGTGCTCACACACGGAGGCTGTGAGTGATAGTCAAATTAAGCGCCAGCAGCGACCTTTCTCGTTTTCTCAACCTCCGACATCGCGTCAGACACGCATTCGACGCGTCACGCACGCTTCCAAGCCCCATAAGCACTCGTTTCCGTTGCGATACTGTCAAATCAGAGCACTCGGCACAGCCAGCTGAACGGCTCATGTTCGCGTTTCGTTCGAGGGGGGCGGCTGTTGCGCGGTGACTTCCCGAGAGACCCGATAAAGAGCGTCTGCTGGCGCCTCCTCGGCAGCCGGCGTCGCGGCTCGGGTCGAGCGGCTCCCGGACCGCGGCGGCGGCCATGCCGAGCATGTCGGCGCCCGGCTTGACAAGTAATCTGGACGGCTGCACGGCTCAATCCCTGGCTTCCCGGCGCCTCTCGTTAGGACCGCCGTCTGGGGCCTGAGCGTCAACCTGGCTGGGAATAAGACAGCCGGCGGCGAGCGATCGTTTAACCGCGCTGCCCGTGACCCGCGCAGCCCCGGGGTGAAGAGACCCGCAGGCGCCAGCGGCAGCACCGCGACATCTCGCCTTGCGCAACCCAACCCGCGCGCGGGGAGGGCACGCCGTCGCGGCGCCCCGAAGCCCGCTCCGTTATGTGGCACCCCGCGGTTTGGGCGCCCGGCTACGCGTGTCGCCTTCCAGAAATCTCGGCTCGGGAAGTCGCCTCGTAAGGATGTGGGCTTACCGCGGCCGGCACACGCAGGAAAGTGGCGGCGCACGGAGAACGCGCCGTGCCGCTTGGCTGTCCGGGGTTAAAAAGAAAACGGGCAGCCGTGCTACGATGCTGTGCGAAACACAAGTTGACGAATAATCATGTACCTTCCGCTGAAACTAAATGAAATATTATGAGGCAGTAATACCTAAACCTGCAGCCGAGGTCGCATTAAAAAGAAAAAAAATATATTGAGAGACATGTCTATCTCAAGCATCGCATGTTGCATGTCTATCTCAAGCGTTGCATGTCTATCTTCAGCATTGAAGATTAAACTCAATGCCTACGGATGTTGCATATCGAGGGTAAAAGAGAGGAACTTGTTAGTCTGCACACCGAATACTAACGACTCAACAAAGAAGCAAGGGCCGAATAAAAAGATACTATCGGCAGGCTTTAATTTACGTTATAATTTACGTTAATTTACGTTATAAGCAGATTTACGTTATAAGCAAACATTCTAAAACCTATTTAAGACATGCAGTTTCATGCGAACTTTAGTAATCAGGCTTTAAGGGCCCAACGCATTGGCGGTGAGTGATGCGTTTCCGCATGCGTTTTCCCCCTGTCCAAAACCAGTGCTGTAGCCTTCATGCGGGTTCTTGACCGCTGCCAAACCGGTTTCCAAAGGCGGAAACACATTCAGAAACGCGTCGCTCTCCGCAGACGTGTTTGCCCTTTACCGATGGTACGTATGCGTCAGAAATGATGCAGGCAACACCAGCTTATGCCATTCTTGTGTGGTTGAAAGAGTACCTTGATTTAAAAAAAAAATAAGAGAAAATCGTGGAAAGATCACACGGAGGAGCTGCGAATTTTAGCGTCAGCAGAATGACTCCGCAAATTATGTTAGATGTGCACATGACACTTTCACATGCGTAGTGTTGGAGCACATGCAGGCGGTGGCTATGGGGAGTCCATCCTCTGTACATTAACCCTTGTTTCCGTTGAGACGATGGCGCCACCTTAGAGGCAATGCTGGTGCCGTTTCTCACACAACTAATTGTGATACTGCTTGGGGTGACTCGCTTCTGTTATATACATTATAATCGTCCATCTTCTTAGACTGCCGAACGACATAGTGGACGCGGCCGTGACAACTAAGGCTATAAAATAAGGTAAGTTATACAGTTGGCCTTAATAACGAAGGAACTAAAATACAAGTGAACGGGTAATTTGTGGGTCGGTAACCTTCAACAAATCGATAGTTTGAACGAGCACGATGCAGCTAATGTGGACTTGTAAAAGGAAAAGGGCAAGGTCGTGGGTTCGATCCCGGCCGCGGTGGCTGCTTGGCTGATGGAGGCAAAAAGCGAAAACGCCCGTGCACTTAGGCGCATGTTAAAGATCCCCGGGGGTCAAAATTAATACGGACCCTTCACTACGGCGCGCCTCATAGCCTAGGTGTAGCTTCGGCGCGTTAAACGCCGCAGTCAATCAAAAGAAAAAGGGAAATCGCTCCCAACTCCTTTCTTCTTCACTCTAATAAACCGAATAAAACAACAATGCAGAATCCGACGCCGCAAAGTTCCCTCCGTGGGGTGGACGGGTGGACGGGGAGGGGGGGGGAGGTCGTTCTCCAAGACCAGTGCTCCCCTCCCCTGTGATTTTAGCACCCACCGAAGTGTCGGCAAGACTGTATGCGCTTTTGCCTTTGAACTAAGTCTAACGGCTATCAAGCCCTACCCAGAACTGAATACGCGCACATCATTTATTACCAGTGAAGCTGCGCTCGCTCGTCCCACACACAAGGGTTGGGTCGGGAGTGAGAAAAAGCGTAAATGTTCAACCTCGTCGTTTCGTGCCCCCGAGCTAGTCTGCGGCCCGGAAGAGGCTGCTGCTTCGAGAAGCAAACAGTTTACTCCTAACAGCAGGTCGCCGTCGTCGGGCGTTCCATCAACAACAACGAGGCTTGGCCGAAAGGGAAGCGCGCGCCTCGAGCGCCACGCTGTCGTGTAAACAGACTGGCGGGGCAACAGTGTTACACAATCCGGCCCCCGGGGGCGGCGCCCAGGAGCTCGCGCCACGGCGTTAACTCGACCCCTGGCAGTGACCCATGAGCCCCCGCCGTCCTCGCGCCGCCGAGTGCCGGTGTCAGACGGCCGCCGCACGGCAGCCGCGCGTGACTGATGGGCCGCCGCCCCGAACGACGGAAATGCGGCGCCACGCTGGCTGACAAATTAACGGGGCCCGGCGGCCAGAGCGCTCGCGTTTAATCACCGCCGTCTCGTGGCAGCAGCTCACGCCAGCAGCGTCTTCTTCTCGGCGATGCGCGCTGCCCCGCCACGCCGCCAGCAACACCTGCAGCACCTCTCAACACCCCGGCGGCGGCCGCGAGGCGAGGCTGCTGCAGCTCGCATTAAGGGAGCAGAGCACGCATGCGCGAGGGTTTAATTTAGAATAGCATTTCTCGAATTTTGCGCGGCACAGAGCGGGGTAACTTATCTCGCCTTGAACGAGGCTAGGCGCATTGTTCTTGTTCAGAAGGGTGGGGAATGTATGCGCGATAATTCAATAGTTGGAGTCGTCATGAGGCCGACCTTTACGTCGAATGGGCAGCAACTTCAGTGTATGAGATGAGGCTGAAGTGACGTCTGATTATGCGATCTGCTGACTTAGAGTGAAGTTAAGGTTTCGTGAACTTTGTAATATTTCCTTTCTTATTGCTGCTTATATTTCTAGCTGATGTGTATATTTCAAATATGTAAATATGTTTCTTATGTGTAACCAAACTCCCGCTGCATTGCCTGTAGAGTGTTTGACCCCCCACTCCTCTCTGTAATGCCCATGTGCCTTGGGAATAAATAAATAAATAAATAAATAAATAAATAAATAAATAAATAAATAAATAAATAAATAAATAAATAAATAAAACGTAGGAACAAGATCATGCTCTCATTTTTCCGCTTGGGAACTTCCCGGCAGATGACAAAGCTCCCAGTAGGCAGAGGCCAACATGTCTCTACACTTAAGCGTCCCTTTAAAAGTTGTACACACGTCTGCGACTTTTTGTTTAAAAAGGGAGGTATAAAATGTGAGGGAAAAAAACCTGGGGGGTGCACCTCCTCAAGCTTGGGCTTATTGCGACAAAGCAACGGTAGACGTTCGGCCCACCTTTGACCACTGGGGAATATCAGTAGCATTTGCAGGGCCAGTACTCACCTTCGGGTGAACACGCGCATTGATGCCGGTTACAAACTGAGAAATGAGGAGGCTTTTTAATGCGAAGCATTGTTCGCCGAGTACTCCCACAGCCAGGACCGTGTAACGCCCCGCATTTCCACAAAAATGCAGATATCGCGGAAGTTCCACCTGCAATCGCTGTAATGGCGTAAATGGAGATAAGTGGGCGAACAAAATTTTGAAAAACTGAGAAATAACAAAAATGTAAAAAAATACGCAAAATGGCGAAACGTGTAACGCCATGCATTTCCACAATAAGGCAGATTTCGCCAAAGTTCCGCCTGCAATCGTTATAATAACGTAAATGGAGGTAACTGGTAGGACAGGATTTAGAAAAAAAAAATACTTTGGATGGAGAAAACTCACACTCAAGACAGGCGGCATCAGAATGCTACGCATTAGTAGAGAATTCTCTGAATTTCTGCAGAATCTTCTTTTCGAAATGAGAAAACAGCAGAACTTTGTAACGGCACCAAAATGCGACGCTGTCAAAGCTATTATGTGATATGTCTTGCAAGTTAGCTAGGGGAAGTTTACAGCCACAATTTGTTAAAAATTAACAATTTAGTTAATATTCTAATTATTAATTTAATAATATCTTAAATAACTAGTTAATCCCGACTGACAATACGAGTTGTCAGGAGGGCACTCACAAGGAAGCTGCCATGTTGGTCATATGACGTCAAACCAAAAGCGCACTCCCACCGGGAAAATGAATTTGGCTCATTTTGATCCGTGCCTCAACAGGATCTGGCTGTATTTTGATACGAAAAACGATCTGGGCGTTATGGTACCTATTTTGCTGCAACCTGTTTTCCAGGGAAAGTTGCAGAGTTTTTCTTGTCACTGATGTTTTATCTGATTTAGTTTCGGTTTCTGGATTTGTCTCATTTCAAAAAAAAAAAAAAAAAAAAAGAAACTCCTCAAATGTTCTACTCTAGAGTTCTGCTACCGTGTGGGTGAGCTATCCCCATACAAGAGGATGTCTACTCTGTTCCTACATGTAAAGGCTGCACATCCACAACCATTTACTGGCTGCAAAAAGCATCACCATAGTGCAAGCGCCATAATACCGGAGCGAACACATGGCAAGCTAAATGCGATGAATGAATGGAGGCTAACGCCTTACGGAACACGCAAGGCAACGGACGCGCGCCCCTATGCAGTACCGAGAGGAAAGCGCCCGCAGCTGTCGCTGTTAAAAAAATATATATTTTTTGCGATTAGGCGCTGGTTGATGCATTTTGCAACGGTCACGAAGCTCTTGATTCCAACTCAGGTGGTAACAGTAACATCATGCGTGACTGCCTTAGCCTCAAAGGAACAACTTGCTTTATCTGAACTCAGAGATCACAGGATTCTAAGCTCTTTAGACTTTTGTTGGATGATGATTTACTTTTCTTTAATTGATAAGAACAGGTAGAGTTTCTCTATCCCGCTTACCTCATATTTCTGTTCAAAACCTAGTGGAGCGCGTCACAGTTAGTCTTGCTGTACTATGATTTTATTGTGCGTTCGGTAATGAAAAAAATCTACACATTTCGTTTTTCTATGTTTCAATTTACCGTATTGTTATTAAACCACACTCCTAGTTATTTCTGTGCTCAGTGGTCTTGTTTTCGAAAGCATTGCGCCGGTCTTCACTGTCTTGCGTGCGTAATCGCGCGGACGGCAATTAAACTTCGCAGTTCGATATCTCGGAGTACGGATGCGCTAGAAGAATTCTGCGAAATGAAACTGCGTGAAAACACGATCGCGTCCAACTTTTCAATACCAACATGCCTGCTTACTGCAGTCACTAAAAAGTTAATTTTAAATTTTAGTTAATTAAGCCACCGACATCAATAATTACCACCTCATTCTGTGTCCCCCTGGGCGCATAACCTCAATGTAGAGGTGGTCTTCACGTAAATCTGAGCGCCTAATTTTTAAAGACCTCTCGACCTTACTTTTATCACCATATATATATATATATATATATATATACATATATATATATATATATATATATATATATATATATATATATATATATATATATATATATATATATAAAACTCGATCTAACGAAACGATCTAAGTTAAAACTCGATCTAACGAAACTCGATTATTTTACAAATTTCCCGAGCTAACGAACACATTCAGATTCCCCCTCAGGTGCCCATAGGGCTCCATGCTTTTATGAACTCGAACTAAAGAAACAGATCCATCGCCATTCCAGATTTGACGAAGTATTTCGAGTTCCGTAAGCCCTCAACAGAACCAAGAAGAAGAAATCGTGCCCAGTTCCTGAGGACAGCTTCGTCGGCTTGACGATGTGGCAGCAGATCTGAGCTTCTACGAGCGCCGACGCAGACACAGACACGACAGAGGTTTTGAATGATGAAGAAATCGTACCGCTAGTTTCCGGCTCACAAGAGGCGTCAGAGGATGCTGACGACCCAGAAACCGCTGAAGCTCCTGTACCCGCTCCAGGCCAGGTGATGGACGCTACTGACTTGCTCAAGTGCTTTGCTGCTGTTCACGATAGAACATTGGAAGAGTTGGACGTGCTTGCGTGCTACGAAAGGTCTATCCGCCCAATGCTAACGAAGCGCACGCTGACGAAAATCACAAGCTTTTTTTTTTCAGGCAATAAATTCATTTCTCCCAGAACCCCTGGCGTTTTATTGTTATTGTTTTCACCGCAAACTTTTGGCTCATTGCTAAATAATCGGCCGGCGGGCGACGCGGCTGCCTCTGTTGCGATGTCAAGGTAGCTGCTGGGACGCGCTTCCCATTAGACATCGACTTTATGACATCAACTGCTTGTGAAATGACAGTCCCACTTTTACGAAGTTCTTGATTTAACGAAATAATTCCCTGTTCCCGGTGACTTCGTTAGATCGGATTTTAGCTGTATCTGTTACACATGTGTAACATGTGTAACAGCCAGCCTCTCGCTCCTCTCCGTGTTACGCCATCTGCTGGAAGATTCGTCATGTATCCAGAGGGCTCTAGTGAGTGCCACCTATCTAGGCTCACCATAGCCTACTTACTCCATTAAATAAACTCCATTCCTATTGTCGAGTGAGCTGGTCTTGTCTGTTTGGCCTCCCACATAAACAGTGTACATTAAAAGAACATATGCTATATGCGCTTTGAAACGAAGTTCTCAAAAGTGCGTTAAGTTCAGGTAAGAGTGAAGTAATCCCCCCACCCTTGAAAAATAAAAAAAGGAAACGCGCTTCCGAATGGAGCTGCTGGTGACCTACAGGAGCACTCCCGAGACTGCAACCAGCACAACTAGAAGCCCGAATATTGTTTGCCGCGAACCGCTTTCCAGCCGTACACAACCATTCGTAATGCAAGTAATTATAGTGAGATAATTGCACCGACTTTCTACTTTGGTAATAATGGAGAGTGACTAAATATTAGGCAGTATTGTTTTGCCTTAAATGCCTTAATGCAGGAAAAGATTTTTTAAAAATATTTCGCATGCACTTTAAGGGAAATTAAAGAAGGGCTTCCGATTACGCGAATCTATTCGCGGTGGTCGGTGTCGACGAGCGGTGCTGCTGCCCCGACCCGACTGCGCGCGCGAAGCCGGCTGCAGTTGTTGTCGGGAAGGGGACTTGCTGATGGAGGCTACCGAGTTGGCCAAGCCTGCTTTGCGGCCGCAGGAGCAGCGAGAGGGACAAGACGAGCCCGAAACAGCGTCCAGGGAAGCACGCGCTTATCGATCCTGGCGCGACTAAGCCGACAGAAGGCATCCACGCGCAGTCAAGACCTGGGGACCCCATGACGTCAGTGCCTGACTCCCCGTCCGAAGTGCTCACGAGCGGCGCACCGGATACGGCCCCCGGTGTCAATGTGTTTCGACAGCCCCACTGCGCTCGGGCCTCCCAGGGGTGGCGCGAAAAACCATGGCGGCAGTCCGTCGCCGAGGGGCCTGGGACCCATTAGAACACATGCAGCGAACACGTCCACCCAGCAAAAATCTATACTGCGCTCCCGTGTTCCGCAAGCTGGGGTGAGAGGCAGAGAGGGAAAAAAGAACATTCGGGAGGGAGGTGGTGGTGCCTATCACGGAGTGCAGCACCACGAGGGTCTCCCCCAAGTACTGCAGAGTACGCGAACACATAACCCCATTTGCGAGACACGGGGTAACTTTGTAATAGCCATTTCAGAGAGCACGACGAGTCGCATGCATAGATATATGGCCACTACGCCTGGGAGAGGAGCCGCTGTGCGGTCACCGCCACAACGCGTGTGTGTAGTCTCGCCGGTCGGTCGAGCACTTAGCCGAGTTCCGGGGCGCGCATCCGAGTGTCCGCTCGTAATGGCCCGCGCCCACTCCGCCGCCACCGCCGCAACAGACTCATCATTCTCGCTTAAAAGTGCAAAACGAATCCGGCGGGATAAAAATAAGAGCCCCGTGAAACGAAAGGGGCAATGTTCTCTAAATATGGCCATGGTGAACTTAGCTGGTGCCGAAAGCGGCCGTTTGAATGTGTAGATATACCATGCACTTACGGTACTAATATGGAAGCTGGGTCCTTGTTGCTGTTAAGACAACTTAATCGAGCTCACCACTACAGGTGGTTGTGAAATCGAAGCAGCGCACTTGTGCTAATTTGCCGCACATTTTCCTGCTCTCGTCTGATTATGCACTTGTGGATTAGCTTAGTTGACAGAGTTAAAGGAGCCATGAAGAGAAAATACAACTTCCTTTAATTTGAAAGAACTAGGATACAGTATCTCACTCAGCTGCATTGCAGCCCCAAAAGATGTTTTTTTAACGAAAAAAAGCAAGAAGTATTTAATTACTTTCAAATTTTGCGCCACAGTGACGTGTTATGAGCGAGATTGACGTCATACGGGCCAACAATAAAACATAATTTTCAGTCCGTTAACTGCACGTTAGCATTCAAGTGATGCGGTAAAATGGAACTAGAGACCCCATTACAGACGTCCAGTCATGTGTCGTCGCGACAGGTCAGTTAGGGGGGCGCCAATTGCACAAACAAGGTTCCGTGACGTCACAGAAAAGTTGCGGGAAATTGGCTAGGGGGTCGCCACGGCTTCACACGTTTTCGTTAATATCTCCTTTATTTTTTCGAAGATTGCGATGATATTGGTATCATTGTTATCGGGACTAAGCAGTCTTTCTAATAAACCCAACTTGTATTTTCTCTTCATGGCTCCTTTAAGGAGGGAAAATGACCGACGGTTTGGCTGTGCCAACCAGAAAATATTGTGCGAAAGCAGCATACACTGCTGCTTACAAAGCCTTATCCAGTACACCAGTGCGCGTGAGTGAATACTCTGTGGATACGTATCACTGTTCTATTCTTCAGAGTACGCGCACAGGATTCAGGGTACCCGCACAGATAACGGCTTCCGTTTGGCATTGACTTACCCGGTGGTGTAGCCAGAAATGTGTTTTGGGGGAAACTCCGCCGCTAAAAAAAATTTAAGAAGGTTACTTTCCGCCCAGACGATATCTTGTTTTCGTTTCTTTATCTTATTCTCGTTTTTATATTTCAATTTATATATTGAGTGGGTAAAAAGCACGGAATTGATCAGCAGTCTTTATAAAGACTCCACACGCCGCACCCGGCAGAGAAGGAAACGGGAAGTAGGGGCAGGCTTAACAAAAGACATTTATAACACAGCAAACCTTGAAACAAACAAAATCGAGTAAAGAAAACCCGACACGGGAAAAAGCTATCGAACTCTCGACAATGAAATATACACAATGTCCTGAGATACTACTGCCTTACAAGCTCAAGAATGTCCTATAGAGACGTTGCGCTACAGGCGAGGCTTACGTACTTCATCGGTGTAGACGTAAGGAAATCGCAGCGTGGCCGCGAAGAGCTGGTACCCGCATGCTGTCGTCGCGATGTTGTGCGACTAGCGTAGCACGGCTGGGATTCCGGAAGACCTTGCCGTTACTGGGGCGCCGTCGTAGCACAGGAAGACGGTGCAATGCCGCTGGCCGAAGACGCGCGCCCGTCGCCGCTGGAGCCGCCAAGGCGTGGGTTAACGGAGCGTCGGGAGACTGGATCCAAGGCGTTGTCGGCCCGCTCCCACCCAGGCTGGTTAGCGACGTCGGTGCCTCGGGTCGCTTCACCCTTGGCTTGGCTGTTCCGGAGCCTCGACCTCCCCTTCCTTCTCTTCTTCCCCCTTCTTCGCTGGGGCATCATCGTGGGGATTGTCCTTGATTCATGACACCAATACGCCTCTGTAATTGTGCCACCATCAGCGAACTTGATTCGAGATGTGGATGACAACTACGCCTGTGACTTCGGGCTATGGATTCCCTGGAGTCCCATGCTCTGAGACATGTAAGAACGAATGTAAAGGCTACCATAACCATGCATCCCTCGCTACAATTCTATGGGAATGTTCTCCTAAGCCCACCATACTTTCGTCAGATTTTCAAATCATCACACAAGAGCTGTAGGGGATAGGCCTGCTCAGCTCCGATGCTGACCTTCAAATAGCTCCCGTACAACTAGCCTGAGAGGCCGCCTGAGGGAGGCAGGCGTTTCTGGGATATTCCGCTCCCTGCCCCCCATGAATCAAATAGTGTTCACTATCATCATGTACGCTTGTTAGGCTTCAGACGGGAGCGTGAGAGCGTCATCATCCTCCATTCCTCTCCTTTTCCCTTCGCTCCGTTACTTCGACTAAGGGCCTTGGCCAATTGTCTCCTGCTAGGTCACGGTGTGCTAGGTATAGTATATGCTTAGGCTGAACGTTTGGCAGACACCCAACATTAAGCCAAACGACCTGCCCAGCAACGTTTAATTCGTTCTACGTCAAGCTTCGGGTACCGTTTGACGACGTTAGACCTCAAAGCGCAACGTATAGGCTTAACGTTTAGCTGGAGCATACCCGCACCCCTCCCCCCTCCCGATGCGTCACCAGCAGTTAGGCTGGCTCCTTAACAAAGGCGCCGCAATTGCTAAGGCTTACTCTTACATGCGCGAAATCCGGGGAGGTAGGGTAGAAGTGCTTCAGCACTGATAACGCACGCATTTAGTATCAAAATTCCTCGTTGCATTCTGAGAGAGCCTCCGCGGTAGCTCGGCGACTGGGGCGATTCGCTTCCGGGCACGAAGTCATGATTTCAAGGTTCGGCCGCTACGGCTACACTTCTCATAATCATAAATAAAAAAAAGGCAAGTGACATTTCCCTGGTAACGTTGTCGAGGACCTGGTAGGCGAAAATGAACCACCTGACTGAACTATCCCGGAAGCAAGAAAGCGAGTGCGCCAGCAAACAAGCAAGCCGCCATACGTGATACGATGCAGGAAGCTTTTATGCGTTATTTGCCAATCCCCCATGTTATGTAAAGGTGTGGCACAGTTTTGTCTTCTTGGTGCCAGATGCCACTCGTGGTCTGAATAGCAACAGCTTGACCTATATGTCCTTGCTCAATCACCCGCGTGAGTATGGGGCCCAGTACCAGGTCTTTTCTTTGTCGCCAGATAAACCTCAAGATTTATCTGTAGCAATGGTATGTGCGCTTGCATATTGTGGCCTTGGGTAGAGGTGAACTGTGCAAATAATTCAAAACGGCTAATAAAACTTGTGCCTAAAATGACCCAATTTTACTTCCCTACCAGCAAGGGAGTTGTTGCCCATTGTTTCCCGCCTCAAAACCCCAAGAGCTGAACTATATATGCGTACTTACAAGTGCTATTTATGTTTAAGTGTCCTCATACGCGCGCTTGCTCGCACGCACACAAATTTGGGGACGGGTTTGGTGATGCTTAAGGCAGTTTGGGCCGTAAAATTCTTCTGTATACGCCAACTGAGATCCCCTTTCAAGAGGCGTACAGTCAATAAAACCACAACATTCAACTCACCATATGATTGTACTAGCTTCGGCGATAAATGGCGGAGTTAAACATTTTCCCGATTTACGATGTCTTTCTTAATTTGTGTGAAGGCGCGTCCATAGTTAACCGTCCTTTCCGTTGTTGACCTTCCATTTTCAGTCAACCATCCTTCCCGCACATGCTGGAATTTTAGCCTTTTCCCAAATTTTGGGATGGCGCTGAAGGACCTGTCGCGTCAGTAGTTGTGACGAGTCCTCCCTGTTTCATTCTGTTCACGCGTTCTTTCCTACCCCAAGCATTTCCACCCATAGTTCAGTTTTGTTACTTAACTTCACCTTAGTTCTATTTATCTTTGCTTCAAGCTAAATACCTTCTGGAGCGATGTACGGCGGCAAGTTTGCGTCAGTTATGAGATGATCTACGCAATTTCGCAGGAAGCAATATGCCGGATCAAACCACTTTGTTGAGGTGCATGCATCGCTACACAAGCCGTAAATACACGCAGCCACAGACAGGCCCATAAAATACGCACATTTCTTGCAACAGGGAGGTAAACGACGCCAGAATAACTGTAGCACAAAAAATCAACTGGCTGCTGGACCCAGCCAGCAGCCAATAGCACATGTTTCGAGAGAAGGGAAATAACTTAAATTCCGGCGTTCTGACTCTAGCGAATAGATGCATTTAGCGGGAGCTACAGCAGCTTCGAGACATTGTGAGTATCCGTTTCAGGCACGCCCCGACCATTCTAGAGTTAACCGCGACGCCTCATAAATTTCGCGAGTCGCGCAATCCACGACGCCTCGGCGTCCCGGTGCGGGCAAACTCTCCGGTGCGGGCCTTTATCCCTGGCAACCGTAGCGAATTCGTGTTGACAAAATATTGAAAGGTGCGCAATTGCTTACGCCGAAAGTGCTCGTTCGAGCGTCTCAAATGGAAGCGCTCCTTTCAACGCCGCGACCACAACAGCGCCGCATCGACGCGATGCCGACATAAACCTCGGCATGCCAAACAGGCCGCAAAGAAAGCGGTCATGTGCTGGCAGCCCCTCCAGGAATGAACAGCGTCGGGGCCACACCAGCACCTCGTGGACCTTTCCTATTACGTTGCTCCTTCTTCTGCTGCCCCCCTCTTCCCTTTTGTCGGCGTGGGTCCAACAGTGGCGAAAAAAGGGGGTCTCTTACGACCAAGCCGTGACGCGTTTCTGGTGTAAGGGGGCGGGCCGGTTTAGGGACGAGGCAGCGGGAAGTGAGGAGACTCTCTGGAAAGCAACTGGCGGTTTATTGTGGCACGGGGCCGAGCCCTGCGGCCGATAATGCCTCGGTCAAGGATGCTGGCGGACGCAGAAAGGAATGGAATGATGAGCCTTTCTCTCTGCCGTCTCTCATTGTGCGAGTAGCGCGGGGTCGGAGGGGCCCGCTCACTTGAAGCGAACGGTAAAGTTTGATGAATGTGCGGTGCATCGAAGCGTCGCCGCCAGGCAGCGTGAGCCAATCATGAGCAAACACACACCGCCGACCACAATAGTTTAGGCCCGTGAAAAGGCGCCAGGGGGCGACAAGACGGGGAATGTTTACAACTTTATTTCCGCCTTCGCGGTCTGCGCTTTGTCCGTGCCCCGCTGTTTTGCTAGCCCGCACGAGGTGAACGCGCAGTGAGCCGACTGCCGACCCTACACGCAGGTAGCTTTGCTTCGCCCGCTGTTATCCGAGCGCCAGCGATAAATTGAAAGGTGCAGGCGATTGTGCGCCTCTATGAAATTTCTTTCCGTCCCACGGTGCAAAGGCATTTGAAAAGCGTTTGGCAACTCAGGGATAGTGCGATCATTTACGCTTCTTCGGCAATATACTTCTATTTTAAGTCAACACTGCGCTCCAGAACCCTTTCATTAGTTACTCCTGCGCTTGCTTATTTGTTCTAAAGATGCTGCTTCTATAGACACTTCGATTGCGTGAAATCGCAGTTTGCTTTTATTCCTACAATGGAGCGCATTTTGACAACACAACGCAATAATAAATAAAGGCGACGGAAGGAAAAAATAATTATAAATCGAGAATAGGATGGCTGTTTCAAACATTGCACTGTGGTCCCTCGTAGTTCATATGGCTGAAATAAGATAACGTCAAAATGATGCACCTATAAGATGTGGAATAAGAAGCCGTTCATTGCGAAGATTGGCCAATTTAATTCTATATGAAGCACTTTATTGTGTGCCGAGTGGGACATGGCGCCGTACTTGGCGGCAGGCGGGAAGTTCCTCGACTCCGACATGCAAGGTCCTAAGTCGAACATTCTTCTGTTTTTCTTCTGTGCGTGTCCTCATGGTGAACCTTATGCAATTTAACAAAAAAAAACATTAGCGTTCCCCTCACCCCATGTGTGGGAGGACGTGAGTGCGAAGTAGTTTGACGCATGTTTTTTATCGTTGCGCGAGTACGCACGAGTACGCAGATCCACGCTTACAACTACTGGGTGCTTCCCCAGTTGGCGTTGCCTTCAGTTTTCCAGACATAAACGTCTGGGTCAGCACGACGATTCTTCTCCCTGCGCTCAGCTACGTCGCTCTTAGGGAGTTCTCACTGACAGCGCCGGATTTGCCCTTGCGGTAAATCGGATTGGTCGTATCTAACCAATATAGTGTTGTTACAGCTCCTTATTTATGCACAGGAGTGGCCTCTAAACGACCTAGTGCGTCGGTGGCGGTAGCAACATCTGGGTGTCAGGAAGCAAAAAAAAAAAAAAAAAGAAAAGAAAACGGAGAGCGTTTTCTGTGCTCCTTAGAAACCACTGTGCGCAAAAGACATGAAGTTCAGGGGGTAGGCTTTAAGAAGCCGAGGCGGCCGCGCCTGCAGCGTACTATGAAATGCAAGGGTATCATCCTTGCGAGCCGCGGTGGCTCAGTTGCTTAGGCATAGCACATGAGGCGGTTTCGATTCTCAGACGCGGGGACAGTTTTTCTGGTAAAGGCCCCCTACCCCCCAACGGTTTCATCACCGAGGGCAAAAACGCCAAGGCGCCAAGAATACACTAATACATTACATGCCTCGCCCCTCTCTCCCCAAGTTTCTCGTTAGGGGTGATGGCCTGGGATTTTTTGTTTTTATGGTGTCTGTTTTGTTACGCTTTTTTTTTTTTTGCATGTTTGACGCCCCAAATATAAGGGGGGCTGGCACCGGTTGCGGCTGCCGTGATGATATCAAAAACAGGCTCAACAGAAACAAACCTGTACACCATAAAAATACAAGAATAAAAACAAGAACAACGACGTGCGCGCAATGCGATAGCAGGCGCTACCGAAAATTCCAACGGCACACGTCCCGTTTCTCCCGTTTTGCTACTACTTACATACCTACTTCATGTTATTCAGCAATATGAAATAAGTTTATACTCTCTTTCGTGCGGCGTTTCTATAGCTTAAGTGCGTTCGGGCGCTCAAAACAAGAACTTGAAGGACGAGATTTCCAGGCAAGTCATAGATACCTAGACGTTCTAAATTAATTTGCTACCCTTTATTGCGTCCCACCTCCAATCCAAGTTGTAGCTTCAGCGTGTGAAACCCCAAATTGAACATCTTAAAAGGACGCAATTCTATCAAAGGCGTAAAGGGATGAGGGTCAGCATACTCACGCTTGGTAGTTTCCATGACAGTTACAGCAAGAAGCCATTGTTTGAACTACGTGGCACAAGCATTTTGAAAATCAGCGAAATCACCATGCAATGGCTAGTCTTACTCGCTCTAGCCCTTCGCGTCAGCTCGGGCAAATGTCGGGGTAGACTTCTTAGTGTGGTACAGCGCGAACAGACGAAGGACACCGGAAGGAAAGCACAAGACAAGTGCTGACTTGCAAATGGTACTTGATTGGAAGCAATACGGGTGCATGATCTGCATGTATACATTCAGGTGCAGTCCATGGGAACAAAATTGGAGCATAGCAAAAAACCAGAATAAAAGGAATCACAACCGCGCACATGGCTAGGACGTATCAAGAAGCGTTTTCTCCGCTTTGTACAGCACCAGAGAAGGTTAGCTTACGCAAGTGCCCACATTCTTGCCCGTACGATAGGTTTCAGCAACTTAGCACGTCAACTGGTTCTTGTGGGTAAACAAAATATCGCTTATTATAAAACACGGCCAGCAGCCACATGCCCACGGGGATAGGCTTGGGGTCACTTCTTTTTAGCACTTTAAACGGGGCAAAGTGATTGCGAGAGAAAAAAACAAAATTTCGGCCTCAGTAAGCATAGGCAGCTTTAACAAAACCAACTTAGGGTTTCATTGCTCGTACAGAAAACTCAAAGTTCGAACAAAATTGCAACAGCAACAACAAAGAAATAAAGAGCTAATAGGTAGTGGTGAATAAAGCGAATGATCGCGGTAACACTGCAGGTGAAGACGGCGTCTGAGCGAAGCCAGCTTATCGTACACACCGGCGCTCAAGTCCCTCACAGTAGCTAATCAATGTCTTGAGGGCGTCGCGGCGCAAGCTGCAATTATTCTGCCACAATAGCTGCTTAGTGCACCCGCACGGAGGCTAACGGGCCCGCTGGCGAGGCCTGCACGGTAGCGGCGAGGGGCCCTTCCGAGGAACGAGTCGGGCCGAGTCAGCGGCCACAGTTTTGTTGCCGGGCGGCGAGGAAGTGACGGCTCAGCTCAGGAACACCTGCCCGTCAAGCGTAATAGCGGGCCGTGACACCAGGGCATATTTGATTTAATAAAGGGCGCCTCTTCGTCAATGTCACCGCGGCACAATGATCGGAGCCGAACGCGGTTGCGGAACACGCGGAGAAAATTAGACGCCGGTGACTCGGCCACCCCGGGGTCAACAGAGACGGCAGTGACGAGCGGCTGCGCGCGGGATCGCGCACAACGGCGGCCCCTCGTGTCTGCACGCATGGAGAAGATCGCCTCGCGGATCGAATTAGGGCTCCCGCACAGGTCGACGAGGGCTCAATCAGTACTCTGAAATGAAGACGGGGGCGGTTTCGATGCCGCGGACTACACGCAGCACTCTTTCGCCCCAGTGACGGCGCAATATTCGACGTGAGGGCTCACTTGCATCCGAGCTTCGCTGCGCTGTTGCAAGTAGCCGGATTCGTTGACTCGTCCGTTAGATTATCCGGTCACGAGGTTGTTGAAAAACGGAGAATAACAACAATGAAAATACGGCTTGCTCGTGAATGGCATGCTTATATCATTGTTCAAGTACCGAAGTCGCCTATGATCGTTGTTTGTACGAATACAAAAAAAAAAAGGTTTTTAACCGCAAAAAAAAAAAAGCAGACATTAGAGCCCGTCAACAACTGTGAAGATACAAGACCAGCGAAGCTGTATTGGTGGATAACTATATTGAGTTATGCATGGTGGCTCGCTATACTGATCGAATAAAGAAACACACATAACTTACTTACAATGAATGCTAACTTAATACTCGCATAGTTTTTTTTTTCGGGATAGTTTCGACAAAACAAGAGCTGCAGCCGTTTTCTGTAACTATACGCATACGGAAACGACCAAGTATTGAGAGCAGACAGGAAATCTGTACCGTTTACAACTTCACTGTGGACTAATTGTGACAAGTAAATCAAACTCGGTGTAATGATGAAGCAGTCTTAGAGGCCAATTTTGGTCTGAATTTTTCCATGATAGCTGCATTAGATTGATAGCTACTGAGCATTTTACACTATCTCTGGAGCAAGCACGTGGCCCGTGAGGGAGCGCTTGCCGTAAAAAGTGATGGCTACCTCAGCTACGTGATCAATTCTCTTGAGAGAGCACGAGGGAGAGTAAAAAAAATCAGTTGACTTTCATTTTTGCTGAAATGCTTGTAGGGCGTATGTGTGCAAATACCAATCGAAATTTTACTGTCTAGAATGATTGACGAATGTACCGTAAATTGAAATCTCGCAATACTACCCGCCGCGGTGGCTCAGTGGCTAAGGCGTTGCGCTGCTGAGCACGAGGTCGCGGGTTCGATTCCCGGCCGCGGCGGCCGCTTTTCTGATGGAGGCGAAAAGCAAAAACGCCCGTGTGTACGAGATTTCGGCGCACGATAAAGATCCCCAGGTGGTCGAAATTAATCCGGAGCCCTCCACTACGGCGCGCCTCATCGCCTGCGTTGCGTCGGCGCGTTAAACCCTACAATCAATCAAATCAAATCTCGCAATACTGTATTTACGAGCGTATTGAGGAGGCGGCAGTGCAAACAAGTGCAAGGACAAAGGAGTGCGGGGAACATAACACGATTGTTTCTAATTTGTGATTCAACATACTTCTCAGTCATTTAGCTTAATGAAACTTGTAAGGACTACAGTCCGCGATGTGACGAAACAAGTACGGGAAAGTACATTACGATTATTATGGCACGTTGGTCGGAATTTTTTGTGTCGTTGTTCGTCAGCATAAAACGCGTTGCGGTTAAACCAGCTTAAAAAGTTAAAGATCCCCAGGTGGTCAAAATTAATCAGGATCCCTCCACTACGGCGCGCCTCATCGCCTGAGTAGCGTCGGCGCGCATTAAACCCCACAATCATTCAATCAATCAATGGCCGGTGGACGGGCTGTTAAGTCAATGCGCAAGTCGTATCTTTATTCGAGCCCGCACTGTTCGGCGGGCGCTGGCCAAGACGACAGCTCACATGAATGCTGGGGAATGGGAACGAAGAGCGACAGGGGACGCGCATTGGCTGACGTCCCTTTGGGAACGCAAGCCCTCCACGTTTGAAAGAAGCTATCTCTGCGCGCTCTCTTCACTTTAGTTTTTTAGATGCAGAGCATCTCATTCACTCGCCTTGTCCCTCCGGCGTCGTCGTCGTCGGCGTTGTCCACCCCTCCCCCATTCTCCTCGCCGCGCCAGCTGCGCTCTCCGCCGCTCACCCCCTCTCCTCTCCGATAGCGAACACTCTCTCGCGAGGGGCATTGGATTGGATTCGATTGGATTGGATTGGATTGGCTTGGCTTGGCTTGGCTTCGCTTGGATTTGGATTGGATTGGATTAAAGTGGATTGTGTTGGATTGTGTTGCGTCATAGCCGCGGCAGACGCGCTGGGGCCGGCGCATGTGCAGTACTGTCTCTTCCGCGGTTTCCTCTCCTTCGGGCGCGCTGCGCATATAACCGGTGTGCCGTTCTCCGGCGAAGCAACAGCCACGCTTGGCTCAAACACCTAGAGTGCACGCCGCTTTACAAGTAAGCCAACGTCGTCATCGACTGGGACCGGCTTACACAGTCCCCTCAACGTTATGTGCGCTATAAAACGCTTCGCCGCTCCGCCTATGCGTCGCATCTACACAGGGGTTCCCGCGAGGGGAGGTGGGAGTTTCTTTTGTGATATCGCCCGCTCTGTTACAGAACGGTGCGGATCGACGCGCAAAATATTGCCGACATGCACAATGCATTGCTCCAGCAAGAAAAAGAAAAAGAAAACAAAGTGATTTCCTCGACGCGGCAGGGAATTGATGATTGCGGCACCAAAAAACTTCTGGCAAATTTTTAAAGTCAATGGGGACGCCCAGTGCGTGTACTATCTAATGTATCCGCGAATGAGTGAAACGAGACCCGTTTCCCGTACTCTTTATCCAGTATTCATGTTTGAGTTATGTAATTGCTGACATTCCTGATCTGTGAGCATCACAAATATGGTTTCCAGGGAAAAGATGAAACATACAAATACCCATAACGAGTTGATCAATACTGAAGTCAACCTGTTAATTTGATGCAGATCCTTTCAAGTATTGCGCACCCTTATGCTCGCTGATTACTCCCTCGAGACTGCGGTGGCTACCGAGATATTTCGATGACTATCCCAATTCAACCTGCCGTGGTGGCTCAGTGCTAAGGTGCTGTGCTGCTGAGCCCAAGGGCGCGGGTTCGATTCCCGGCCGTGGCGCCGCTTTTGTGATAGAAGCGAAAAGCGAAAACGCCAGTGTGTTCGAGATTTCGGCGCACGTTAAAGATCCCCAGGTGGTCATAATTAACCCGGAGCCCTACACTACCACGGGCTTCATCGCCTGTGTAGTGTTGGCGCATTAAAACTTCATAATTAAGACTATCCCAATTCTTCTATCACGGCTCGAAAAATAGGCAATCTTTGCCTCATACTATATGTGAAATATTGCCACGAAATCTGTCATGTTTCTAAATGCGGAGACTGCCTATACGTACTTATGCGGATTTGTTTGCCGTTGGGGTATGTGACCTCTATGAACGTATGAGAAAATCGAACAAAAATGAACCATTTGATAGGTGGATCCGAAGCCACGATTCGTGTGCGCTGAAGAGTTGTCCACCAACTTGACGGTCGCGCAGTTGTTGACGTATTCCAATGGAGAATAGTTGAATGCAGATATTAGGCAAAAAAATTGCCAAAGGCAGTTGGGTCTGCTTACATATAGGAATGCAAAAAACATTGTAGTCCCGCGGGTAAAATGTTTTCGCGTAATGTTCCTACACGTATTACCAATACGAGCATGCGACTGCAGTGTCGCGGGTATTCTCGGTGTTGTAGCTGGAGCACTTCGCAAGTGGCAGAGCGAGCGCTGCGGCAGTGAACATTGTTCCTTATAAAGGTATATGAAACGTAAAAACAGGCAGAAAGTTAGGAACACGACACGCACTTTTGGGACATTGCAATAATTTCATGTCCACAATTTCCTCAGACGTCTTCAAAGCTTAGTTACACAGCTTGAGATCCAAGTAAAAGTTGTCTGTGGTCACGACATTCCCTTATAAAAGGGTTCTAATAGTTTCCTGAAAGGGGAATTTCTCGTTAGCACTTACTGAGCATGATAAAGAAAAATATTGTGGACTTTTAAGGCGACCTTGCACCAATGCATCCGGGTGGTAATGTGCCACCTCTTGTAAATTTGGATTATGCAAGGAATTGAGTACAAATAAGGATATGATATTATTCATAAATACATTAATACATACGTATAGTTATATAAACAAAAACAACAAAAGTCTGCAATTTAAAATAAGCTCAAACAGAAATACCTGCGTGCATTGGGGTCTTAACGGACGCACTTTTTGTTCGTCCGGAGCAGTGCCCTATCAGAATGACAGCAATAATTAATTAAGCATGTAGCAACAACCACGACAACACCTTCGTTCTACCGCTGGTATACAGTGCGAAGGTACCGCAGTGCTAACGCATTAGGCTCCTACTGTGACCCATTCGAATCTTATGCGAATTCTCAAGGGTGTTTTAAGGCGCAAGCCTCAAGGGGACACTGAAGACAAAACCGAAGTTGGTCGAAATAGATAGACTGGCATCTCCAGAAAATGAATATATCAGTCTCGGGCAGTACCTTGAAAATAATCGCGTATATAATCTAAAAACGAACATCAGTCACCCAGCAGACATGACGTCAACGGCGACTGAGAGGAGGGGACAAACGTTACGTGACGAACAACAGAACGAGAACCGCGCGCACAAGCTGTCAAAAAAGCACGCAAAATCTTTATTTGCACGTTAACTTTTCTAAGTCATAAAGAATTATAAATGTACTGGTGCCGTCAAAAGTTATTGGAACCCGGTCTCGTGAACTTAAAGGAATTTCTCCTTCTGGAAACGGCCTGGCTACATTGGTGTTCGTTTAAAGTAGTTCTTCCTAGTAGAAAAAAGCTTTCTGTAATCCGATAATGGCTGTTATAAAGGCAGTAAGACAAATATTTTGGGATATTCACAAATCCTTGTTCCAATTACTTATGACGGCACCTGCACAGGTATATTTCAAGCAGTGCCTACATTCGCAAGCTGCCAAGCCGCGGATCCGGTCGCGGTTGCGACAGCTATTGCAGGTTCGGCATAGTCACTTGTCTGTTATCTACTTGTTTACATCATGGCGTAAAGTATCGTGTCGGCCTTCCACAATTCCGCTCTTCTGTCACAGCAATGTGCGCCTGATAGAACAAGTATTTTGCTCCCCCAAGTAGCGTTGTCTTACGAACGAAGTTTTGCACCAAGGCCGCCGGCCGAAGCTACGTGTGTTGTGGTCGCGTTCGCTTGGCGACGAAGTTAGACGACGTACTGGTGGACTGTGCTTACTATGTTGGAATTATCAATCACAATGATTCAACCCCGCACTGGATATGTACAGTGCGCGCAATCTATTAAAAATCCTTCTCGGCTTGCGCCGGAGTGAAGTGACTTGTTCGCCCCGAAAATCGCAAGAAATGAGCTCTACGCTTATGACGAACGGGAGGCAATCGCCTGCTAATTCCGCGCTTCGGCCTCAAAGCGAATGCCGCGATGATGGGTTTGTTCGAAACCATTTCTTGTTTGTCTTGAAGTTGAATAAAATGCGTGCGTCAGACCGGGTCTTTTGGTTCAGGGCGTTGCGGGTTGCTATGCTTCCACTACGGTGCGTACTTAGGTAACATGATATTTGTATCATGTTACGCGCGTGTTTCATTCAATACTGGCGCCAAGTCGTTTATTAGTGGTGGATTTGGCGCTCGTAAAAGCTCTAGGCACACTTCTGGCAGATCGGCTAATAGCAACTCGCTTCGCAAAACATTCAACAGATGACGAAATAACCGTTACCACGTCGCGACGGAAACAATTTAGCGTTGCAAGCTGTTACAAGTTAAACTAACAAATGGCTCCACATTGTTAAGCCGAGCGCATCGAAACGACTAAAACCCGACTATCCATAATGCGAACGCAAATCAAAAGAGCGCCCCTGTCGTCGTTCTCGCTGCGGTTGCGCTGTCCGCTGGACGTTTCGTAGGCAAAGTAAAAGAGCCACGCGGCACATTCACATTGTTTAACCATCATCACACGTCCCGTGCGGCACCAAGAGCGACGGGCAGAGAGTGGCAGGTAACGGAAGTGTAGGAGGGCAAGTTATTTTGACTGCAGCCGCGATGGTTCACTCGGTAGGTTTTAGTTTTCCTGCTAGACGACACCGCTGTCTCCCTCGCTTCCGGCAACCGTTTACGTCACGGGAAACGTCATGAAATGGTGCGAGTAATGAAATGCAATTTTCAATTGGTAATTTCTCGGCAATTAAAGCATCTTTTGCCGCCGACTAGGCGCTGACAGGGCTTCGGGGCAGTTGAACTTTTGTCTGAGCTCAACTTGCTCTTTACCTTCAGGTGTCACTTTAAGTGCCTCATTCTGTGAAAAAACGTCGTTTTTTTTTTGTTGTTGTTGTAGTTGTCCGAAACAAATTGCAGTCGCCCGATACTAACCCGGGTCTCCCCAGTTGGAGCCCGGTGCGTTTCGATTTCGCTACCCCTTCCCCCTCCCCCCTCGCTGCCAGCGAGTGTTGGAACAAAAATTGCTGTTGTTGTTCTTCTTCTTCTTCTTCTTTTATTCGTGGAACCCACCGACTTGTGGGATTGGTCATGAACCCGGTGCTTCGAGGGCCTAATGTGGCCCTTCATCATTCAACGCCTTCATCATTCAACGGCACATACACCCCGAGTAGAAGGTGGCATCGCTACACAGTGAACAGGCCCGTTTATTTTCGCCATGTGCGCGAAAATACCCTCTTTTTGCGTGCTTGTTTTGTATCTTCTTGTTCGTGATTATGTGCTGCATCGACTGATACCAAGATTGCGCCCATCAAGGCAACCAGACCATCGCAAGTGCCACAAACATTCCCCTACGAGTCAGCGGGACGCCCATCAGGCCTGAAGTTCCGGCTCCTGCGCTCCAGCAGCGCACCACCTGCTGAAGCTGTCGCAGCTACAACAGGTGGCACGGATGCACTTCTAGTTGCAGCGAACAACGACGCGCCGTCGCCGACAATGAACCAGACACCGCTGCCACCCCCGCACTCTTAGGCAAAAAGGACTAAAATAGGGACTAAAATACAGCCGTTAGTCTTCGCGGGCGACCGTTCATCTTCAAGGGACGGTATCTGCGGCAGAGTACGTGCCGTGTGCATAAATGCGGACCAACTGTTCGTCCCCGCCGATCTATAAGGAGTAACGGGAAGACGAAACGCATGCAGTTAGTCTCTTTGCTGCGTCGTTAATCCCCTAATGGCGTCGTCGTTGCCCTTTCGCGCATATGTCTGCGAACAGTTTTATATTTCCAAAACACAAGCCATTGCAGTCACTGGGTGCTTTAGATGGTGCCACTGGAGAAAATATTGATGTTAGTTATAAGAAAATCGCCTAGGGTTAGTAGAGCGGCGGGTAATGGCAAGGAGCGGCGAAGCGCGATTGCCATACGCTCCTCGGCGAGGTTATGTTGACACGCTGTGTTGCATACGATTCGTGCGAGGTAATAACGGACAATGAAAGCTTTCAAGCGCCTTAACAGTAACGCAAAAATTAGTGACAGTAGCAAAAGTGGATTCCTGAGCGTAATGAATATGTATATGTTTAACAGACGAGAAAAAACGCTTGTTGCTGATGACAACTGCAAAACAAAAATGCTCGCTACAGGTAAGCGTCTCGAAGTTATCTTTTACACTCGGTACATAATTGCCTTGGACACCAAAGCTATGACAATGCTGCAACTGCTGTAAAACCCGCTTGCATTTCCCAGTCGCAATCGTCTAGCGACGCGAATGTGAAGAATTCAGGCTAAGCAACACCGAATTCGCTTTCGCCGATGCAGGAAAATATGGCATGTTTCCTTATTCTGACACTCACACAGACGACACCTTTCACATACGTTACATAGAGCACTTAACATATGTATCGAACACTAAGAAAGCACTTAGCTTGCGCTAATTTGTGCGGAAACAAATGAGTCGTCCGATCGCCGAGCTACCTATCTCAACTAGGCGACGACGAGTTGATTGTTATTTACGAGAAAAACTATGGTTGTGAGGCTCTACTTCGAATCGAACTGAGCAATAGTCCCTAAACCTAGCAAAGCGCTAAGCGCAAGGCGCAAAACGCGGTCATGTTCGCTTGCACAGATACAAATTCGGGCACCAGTTGCAATGGATCTGTTGAGTTATGCACAGAACTACACGCTGTACACTTGAATATTATCTACCGCAACTACCACTCGGCGGCGTGGTCTAGTGGATAGCGCGTCGGGTTCCTTGTGTATACTTCCGGGCGTCAGTGGTTCGATCCCTGCCGCTGCCGGCGGTATTTTCTTTTTTCTGCACTCTACGCAGTTAGTCCTTGGGGAGTATCGGAACGGACCACCCCGGTGGGGGACTAACCGTTCGTCCCCTCGCAGTTAGTCCCCAAAGGGACTAATGATTGTGGCAGACGCCGTTAGTCCCCGAAAGGACGAACTTTTAGTCCTTTTTGCCTAAGAGTGCGGCAGCATACGAACAGGGAGCTTCTTCAGGATATCCGTATCAACCGCCACTATACGAAGATGCCTCTGAAGCGGCAAACTCCGGCGATGCCGAAGGCGACGATGGACAAATGGAAGATCTCGACGAACCACTCACGGACACCGACGAAGAGGACGGATGGCAACGCATCCCACTAACGAAGAAGAGCCGACCCACAAATGGGTGAGTCGCCAGCGCTATCGGGTGAGTCGCCAGCGCTACACACTACAGTTGAAACCACTTGTAAAACTTCGAATTAGACACATCCCTCGGCATGCCATTGCCTCTATAACAGGACGCACTGCCCCCAACGCCGGGTTGGCCGAAATGGCTGCGGCAACGTTTGACGATGCCGCTAACAGCGCACGGATCTCTGTCTACGATGCAGTGCACGCTACTCGATTAGCTCAGGTCGATCACCTAACCCTTCGCCGAAACGACAAAGCTGAAAGCATAGGAATCGTAATTGAGCAGGCCTCTTTCAACAAATACCCCATTCGCGGCGTCATTCAAGTGGACCCAGCGGACACTAACGAGGCTATTCTCAGTTGGGTGCGGTGCGAACAGGCCGACATCCTCAAAGTCCAAAAAATCGGGAAAACGGACCGCGCAATCCTAACATTTGACTCAACAACTCACCCAAAAACCGTCAAGTACTACATGGAGTTAGTACGCGTGGCAGAATACCGACCAAAACGACTGGTGTGCTTTAACTGTCACAGTCTTGGGCATATGGCTAAATTCTGTCAATCTCCGAGCGTGTGTAAAGATTTGTGACCGTATCCACCCTGAAACCACTGAATGCGACTCTGCAGCAAATTGCGTTGTATGCAAAGAAACAGGGCACCTCGCTGTTAGTAAGGTCTGCCCGACCCGCCTTCCTAAAAAGGAAGAACGTAACACCCGATCAGCCTTTTCCAAGAAGACGCCCTCCGAAAATACTCTGCCCAACGGTCCTCGGTCTACACCTCCAGGAGTTACATGGGCTTCCACCGTCTCTGGCACCTCATCCGATCCGCCCCCTCCAATTGCTCCTTTACCGGCAAACCATCCTCTACTAGCTGAAAATGCCCAGCTCCGTCGCAGCCTCGCCGAAATGCGCGCCGCCATGACGGCCTTACAAAAGGAAGTCGCCGCCCTCCGAAAGGCCGCAACGCGCAGTCAATCGCCCTCCGCTGGGCCAAGTAGTTCTGCCACAGCACGCCGCAGCCGTTCACGCACAAGCCACCGCAAGCCATCCACTAACATCACCCAGGCACCCACGACAAGCTCTTACATAGCGGAATAGATGCTTAGTCAAAGGGATGCCCGTATCAAATTTTAAATAACCAAGGAATGGGAAAAAGCGTCCAGCGAAATTGGTTGCACTTCAAGATCAGGTGGCTGCTATTAAAGATGAACTACGCCAGTTCATGGAGAAATTTGGTCAAACACTTGTAACTCACAAGTCCTCAACGCCACCACCCACCGAAACGAAACGAAAGAAAAAAACATTAGCCGTGCAATGTTCCCCCCAGCTCTTTCTCCTAATAGAAGCATACTACAATAGAATTTCCGTACTTTCTCTCAAACCGGCCCACTTCTTAAGTCACAGATTAAAACGCTCCGTCCTATGGCGTTACTTCTTCAGGAAACACATGGTCCTTGTAAGATTTTAGATTATAACACCGTTTCAGATCCTAGTATTCCAGCCCAAGCCCGCTCTCCACACGGCCCGACCCCAGGGTTAGCTGTGGTACTTGTTCACAAATCCTGCCACGCTGTCCAGCATCGTTGGGACCAAGCATGCAATGGCGACATAGAAGTGGTTGTTGTCCTTGTTACACCACCAGGAGGCAAACCGATGCTTCTTGTGTCTGTTTACTACAAGCCGAGCTCGAGTGCCATTCCCTCAACACAATATGACTGGATCCCATATCTTTTTTCACTACGTTTCACCGGTCCCATCACTATCGGAGGTGACTTCAACGCTCGCAACACTCTTTGGGGCTACTCCTCCACAAACCGTCGAGGCCGGATTTTAGAGCAAACTCTTGTGTACAGCCCCCTTCATCTGAGAAACGAATACGGCGTCCCTACCCGCATTGGCCTTTATTACGCTCAAAGAGATACTACACCGGACCTCACCCTAGCTACCCCTGGGGCGGTGAAGAGCTGGCACACGTTAAACAGCACCTGGAGTAGTGACCATTACCCAATCGTGCTTCAAATTAATAGCAAGAAATTCCGCCCTACACGTGCTTATCGCCAGATAAACTGGACGTCCTATCGCTCGCAATTTGCAATCTCTCCTCAACCTACGCTCGAGGAATTCATCACCTCCATAATACAAGCACAGTCGCTCGCAGCTGAAGAAGTTACCAGTACGGCAGATGTGGACTGTGCTGATTACCACATGTTCCAACTTCTCCGCAAGGCAGAACGGCTAACCAAACAATATCGTACACCAGGAAAACGCCATCATCACCTGATGCAGCTGAAACGTCATTATCGCATTATTCGCGAATATCAGGTCATATTACAGAATGAGAATTGGCAGAATTTCTGTCAAGATCTTGGACATGAATCTGGTCTCTCGCGTCTTTGGGGCGTCTTCCGTTCCATGAACGGCCGTGCAAAGGTGCGTCTGCCGATCCTGGATGAGATTTCCCTTCAAATGGGATACACACAAGTAGAAGATGCCATCATTCACGCGTTGTTCCCTCACGCCGTTACAGATCCTTCAACCGTACGACCTTTACCGATCATCAACATTGATCACCCCCTGCCGGAACTCGACTCCCCTTTCACCTTGGGTGAACTGCAAGTAGCCATTTCTCAAGGCAAGCCCAAATCTGCTCCTGGTCACGACAAAGTTAAATTGCAAGACCTCCGGTACCTTTCCCCGCACGGCCTGGATGCTCTACTACATCTGGCCAACCACTCCTGGGACTCAGGCGAGATACCTGACTTTCTGAAGATAACTGTAATTCATCCAATACCCAAACCCGGTAAAGATCCTCGTCATCCTCAGAATCTTCGTCCCGTCGCTCTTACCCGTGTAATATGTACGCTTATCGAGCGTATGCCCAACAATCGGCTCGTACACCACTTGGAGGGTACAAATTGGTTTCATCCCTCCTTTACGGGTTTCCGCCCCCTCCTTGCTACCCATGACTATCTCTGGCTGCTCTGGAGGGTTATTAATCGGACCTCGCGCAAGGCCTTGCCGGACTATGTACTCGCTTTAGACATGCACAAGGCATTTGACAATGTCAGCCAATCAGGAATCCTTCAAGAACTTTCCCTCGCCTACCCTAGCCAAAAAGCTCAAGCCTGGATACGCAGCTTTCTTCAGCATCGACCGATTCGTCTTAACACTCGAACCCACCAGCCCACTACGTTCTACCTGGATAGAGGAGTGCCACAGGGGTCCATTTTGGCTCCTCTCCTCTTTAATCTAGCAATGAACCGAGTGGCCCGAACTCTTGAACAGGACACTGGCACCCGGTTTGTGCTTTATGCGGACGATATTGTGGTATGGACAGAAGCCACCGACTATGACACGAAAGAAGCTATGCAAACAGAATTGCAAGCAGCAGTCCTGAGCTTGGAGCATACGCTGTCCCAATTCCAGCTACAGCTATCCCCCACAAAGACAGAACTGCTCAGCGTCGATGGTAAACGTGGCACAAATAAGGAACAGATTATCCCCCTTCAAGTGGGGGATACACTCCTTGACTCTCGCAACGGTACAATTCGACTGCTGGGCGTTCCAGTCAGCAGCTGCAATAGTCCAAAACAGTGGATAGCCTCACTTCAGAAATCCTGGCGTTCCACCTTACACCTAGTTACACGGCTATCTAATAAATATGGAGGAGCACACCAAGCAGCCTGTACTATGCTCGCCCGTGCCGTGGCACATGGATGTTTCACTTACGGCTTCCCGATCTATGAACTGCGACAGTCACATATTAATGCTCTTCACAAGATGAATAGGCACCTTCTCCGTGCGATTAGCGGCCTCCCCTCCTTCACCCGGGTAGATACTCTCCACGAAGCAGTTCCCCTTCCGCCTCTCACTAACCTTATCGAAGAGACCAAACTATATTTTCAATATCATCTGGACCATTCGCCCCAAGGAAAAAGACTGAAGAAATGGGACCATCTAAATAGCGACTCTGACAGCACCTATTCGCCGCCAGCAATCCCTCCGTGGCAGCGCCCCTCCATTGGTATTCCACGCCGACGCCCAATTCGGCGCAGTAACCGAAGAGTACGCGAACACTACGTTCGCACGCTCCTAGATGACAAGGCAGGCGACGAAGTTGACATTTACAACGACGCGTCTTTGAATGGAATGACGGCGGCTATTGCCTGGACATCTACAGACTTGCCAGAATTGAACGGATCCCGGCAAATTTCCAACACGTATGGCCTCGTAGAAGAAGTAGAACTTCTGGGCATTCTGGCAGCCACCCGGAAAATTTATGACCATTCCGCCCACCTCACCGTGAAGAAATTTCGCATTATCACGGATTCTTACGTTGCTCTCCGTGAATTGAATCGTCCGTTTTCCCCGAACACTACGGCGACAAATATCCTGACCACAGTACGAGACCTACAAATGGAAGGATTCAAAATCCGCATTGTTTGGACTCCGGGACATACTTCCGGCGCACAAGGCAACCGCATGGCTCACGACGCTGCCAGGGAGAGGCTTCAATCACCTCCCACGGTGCCCGCCACGCCCGTCCCTCCCCTCCAAGCAGATTGGCAACTTCAGCTACGGCTCCTCAAGAAAGAAAGCAGGAAGCGTTTGCAAGATGAAACACCGGTAGGCATCCTTGCACCGCTCAAGCCCTTCTCGCGTCCGGGCGAGGTATTCGCGAATAAAGTGTATGCAAATGCAGCGTATACACCACACATTATACATAAGTGGTCAGCCCCAGCAGGCTCTCAATTGCACCGATGCTCCCACTGTAATAGTGATGCCATACCAGATCTCTTCCACTTAATTTGGCTCTGTCCTGTATTCGCCCGTAACCGCCATCAGCTTCTAACAGTAGGTCCTGCACCTGTGACTGAACTGGAGCACGTTAGTCGTGTCCGTGACGACCCCGCTACTTTAGAAATAATAACGCAGTGCGCCCTTGAAAACGGCCTTTACAAATTGGTGTAGCGGTCTCACAGACTCTCTCGGACTGACCTTACTTATCCACGTCCGATGTCAACAGCGACATTGCCACTCATGACTTAGTGAACTGTGCCTTCTGTGAATTGGACCCCAAGACTAGAACTGTGTGCATTGTGTGAATTGTGACCTTTCGCTTTCTCCTCCCGCTTCCCATCCTCACTTCCCCGCAGGGCCTTGTGGCCTTTCGTCTTTAATAAAGTGTTTCACTCACTCACTCACCCCGAGTATAACAAAGGCCACCGTGAAGCTCCGGTGGCCTATCTCAAACGATGTTACTCTGGCCAACGATATAGCAGACACACAGGCACTGATCACTGCAACTCCACATCCCGTGCCACCTTAGCAGTTACGGGCTCCACGGGGACCATGCTCACCTCGGCCAATTTACCTAACGCCACAAACCCAACAGCAGAAGCCACCTTCAAACCTTGGCAGCTACCACATCTACCAGCACGAGTCATCTCGCCGTTGTAACGAACTCTCAGCCGACCTGCTTCTACTACGTACGTTCTCGACCGCATCCCTCTCCAGCCTCTCAAGATACTCCGATCCATCAAGACTCCCCCCACTATCCAGATGATGTGGACACCTGGGCCCGCCTCCATCCTAGGGGATGAGGCGGAACTCACCTTGCGGGCTTTCCGCCCGAGGACAGGCGACTTGGAATCCACACCACCCCTCCACCCTGTTGTGCCAGAGCGCCTGGCCCAAAGGCGTTGCACGAGGCGACGCGCCGACAGCGAGGCTGAGTCACGCCTCTCCCTTTGTCGCTGCGGCGCGGCGGAATCCTGCATCTCGAAACGCTGCGGCGCGGCCGACTCCTGCATCTCGAAACTCTGCGGCGCGGCCGAATCCCTCAGCGGAGAACGACCCAAACAAGGGCATGTCGCTACGCCCGGAGGCGAGGTCACGGAGACGGCGGCGGCATCGCTCTCCCTTTCCCCATCGGCGGCGCAGCTGACTCACCGCTTCGCTACCATTCGTCGGAATTCAAACTTCAGGCAGCGAGAGCCCTGATTGGAGCTTTTCAAACTTCTCGGGGCCACAACGAACTTCCCGGGCTATAAAAGAAGCTCGGAGGCTCTCATCGTCGGCTTTTCCTCGGCGGCTTCTCTCCGGCACCAGTCTCTTCGGAAGCACCGAGTGAAAGGGTGCTGTCGCCTTTGTGCGAATGATGTAACGTTTGCTTACCCTGTAAATACTGTATATAAATGTTACTTCAACTCTTCGTCGGCTCGAGAACTTCTTCGCTCGGCTCTGCGCCGCGTCGATAGCGGACGGAGCAAGGCAACATCGCTACACCGGTGACTGCGCTCGGGTGGCCAGTCGCAACAGCGGAGACAGCGTCGGGATGGCTGATTCCCAACCTCGGTGACGAGCAGGAAGGCGAGTCACAACCTTGGCGACCGCCCTGGGATAGTCATTCTCAACAGTTGGAGGCTGCGGTGAGAGGGCCCAGTCCCAACAGTGGTGGCAGCGGTGGGATAGTCATTCCCAACCTCGGAGACAACGGTGGGATGCTCATTTCCCAACAGTGGATGGCAGCTGCGGGATCGACCGGCAACGGCTACTACCTGGTGTGGTAAGCGCTCGACGTTTTCTCTCAGTTCACCAGACTTCTCTATACTCGGTTACAACTCAAGAACGGCACCACCTCATGTAGTGTATCACTCCGCCAACGCGCCGGACCCGTGACGTCAGTGCGCGCGCGTTTTGAAAGGGGTTTGCTATGAATGTGTGATATCGTCTGCCTTGTCTCACGCAGTTTGTTTGTCGTCGCTGGAGTCGTTTATAGGCATATTAAGTCCAAAAAATCACGGGAACGGCTCCCGCCATGTTCCAAATATTCCCAGTAACGCCCTACTTGCGCCGCGCGGAGAAACATCCGGCTACGGTGATAAGGCACAGCGGCAACTTCCGGTGCCGTTCTTAAGTTGTCACCGAGTATAGCACAGGTTATAGTAGTTTAGAGAAGGGCTGGGTGAAGCACTGTGTATAGCTTTGAGTGTTTCAAGCCTAGAGAAAGTGTTTTGAAACCAAAGCTAGTGCCGAGAGGTAAACAAAGGAGCGTAGAGAATTACTTGCGCGTGCCTTACTAGTAGTTCGATAGTACAGGAACGGCAAGGGAATTCTAACGTGGGTAAGCAGCAAGAGGCCAGTGCAAACGATGGAGGACCTTAAAGTGAAGGAACTCATCGAAATTTGCGAGGAGCTGGGCCTTGACTTAGGCCGTGCGAAACGGAAGCATGCGATCCTTGAGATCATGCGGAAGGAGAACGTAACGGCTGAGGAAGTCAATGAGGCCAGGGCTGATATCAAAGAGCGCCGTGAGCGCGAGGAGGCCGAAGAGAAAGAGCGCCGCGAGCGCGAGGAGGCCGAAGAAAAAGAGCGCCGCGAGCGCGAGGAAGCGGAAAGGCAGGAACGGAGGGAGGAAGCTGAAAGGCAGAAACGGGAAGCCGAAAGGCAGCTCGAGTTGATGAGGCTAGAGTCGGAGTTCCGGCAGGGTTCGCCGGCGCCTAGCGTGACTTGTCCAACGGTACAGGCGAGCGGTCCGAGAAGTCAGGACCAACGGCCGCCGTTCGTTGTTGAGAGGTCAGGGCCGGAAGACGGAGCGTCGCAGGGCAAACGCGAAGCGACCGCACTCGTATTCTTGGCCAGAGAAGCGAGCCAAGAGAGCGAGAACGGCGCGGAGGCAGAGAAGCCGCTTCGAAATAAAGATTTCGAAACGCGCGCACAGTCCGCGAGCAGTGGCCAGTGCATGGCACAGGGCATGGCACTTTCGAGTTCGCAAGCGGGGAGGCTCTCGGAGAATGTTGACTCTTCCCCAGCGAGCGAGAGGCGAAAGGACGCCGAGAAGCTTAGCCCGAACTACGAGCCGACCGAAAACTGTCGCGGTAGGTTAGTCGAACCGCCAGCGGCTGAGGCGGTTTGCGTGAAACCCTTCGGTGGAGAAACGGAGCCGGGCGACACGGAGAGTACGTTGTCACCGTTTTCCGATCAGCCGTTACGCGAAGACGAGCTCCAGGTCGAAGCGCTGCCGACAGGGCCGACAGAGAAATCCGGTGAGCTCGTCGCGAGTGACGTTGACAGAGACCGTACCGCCGTCACGGAGAGCAAAGGGGTGCCTAAGCGAGATAAAGCACTTGCTGAGACGTCCGACAGAGGGCCGTACGGGTCCGCTGATCGCGTTCATGTGTCGGTCTCAGGTTCAACGATCTCTGCAGAACGCTCAGAATCAGAGGAGGCCTCAGAGACGGCTTCCAACAGGATCGCGCACAGTGCGCGAGATAGCGAGGTTTCTCGGCAAACCTTGGACAGCGAGGCTAGCCAGACGAGGCCGCTAGAGCCCCCGGAAACAGAAAGCGTTCCTTCGGGTACGAGCTCTAGCTCTGGCGATGTGGTGGCAAAGCCTGTGAGCGGGACACGAGAGACGCGCGAGCAACGAAGCCTGAGCGGCGAGCGGACCGAAAGCTCTGGCAGTAGCTTAGCGGAGCCGCCGACGGCCGAAGCGGGTTGCGTCATCCCCATCGGCGGGGAAACCCAGGTGGCCGAGTGTTGCGAGGCGAACTCGATGTTGTCCCCAGTTCGTGATGACTTGCTTGAAAGCAAGGTGGGGCACTTTCACCCGCATTTCAAGCCAGTGGAGCGAAAACGCTCAGTGCGAAAGCGAAAGTTCAGAGCTTTCTGCTATGAGCGGAAACGCGATTGGGAGGCATGCGTGCCGGCCGCTATGTTGGCCTTGAAGTCAGCTCCGCGCGAGATTACGGGCGTCAGCTTTGCGAGGCTTGTATATGACCGCGGAAAGAGAACGCGTTTCGAATAACGAAACTAGCCTGTGGGGAAGAGCTAGTTCTAAGGCTGCGTTCTTAGTTTCCCCGTTCGGACAGTCCGTCCCGTCATGTTGAGCTTCGGTATCAAACGCGCGCCGTGTGGCCTTTTGAGTCGAAACTAATGGATCGGTGTTTCGTGGCCTGTCAGAGTACGCGCGGGGTAGGAGCATGTCGTCTTAGAGTCGTGCTGAGCAGGCTCAAAGAAGCAGGCCTATCAGTCAAACAGTCAGTGTCACATAGGTTGCGCCGAAGTGACGTAACTAAGGCAGGTGGTTGTGGTAGCGCGGCCGACGAAGACCGTCAGTCGTAAAGTAGCCGCAGTCGTAAGCTATCGCCGACCAACGACTAAGTCTGAGATAAGGACTTTTTCGGGTTTGACTGGATATGGCTAGACTTAGGGGAGAAATCACTCCACACTTGCTAGCCCGTTACTGACGCTCTCAGAACGACGGAGCCAGTGGGGGTGAAATCGGACACAAAGTAGGAGGGCGCGTTTTAAGCGCTGAAACGAGCCTTGAGCGAGGAGCCAGTTCTAACGGTCCCCGACTTTTCGAAAGGTTCGTTATTCAGTGCGATCGAGCGATCGTGGCATGGAAGCTTTACTATGCCAAGAGGATGCGAACGGCCGGGAACCGCCAGTTTGTAAGTCGCAAGCTAACTTGTCGGGAAGAGGCTTACAGTACTTCCGTAAAGGAATGTGGCTGCGTCGTGTGGGCAGTGCAGAAGTTTGCGTGCTCTGTAGACGATAACGCAGACGCACTAGGCCGGGCGTTCTAAGTGGGCCGCCTTCGTCCTCCCCGTGTCTTTCATTTCGCCTCTTCGTGAGCAGCTTTTATCTTAGCAGGTAGATGGGAGCAAAATTATTGCCCTCATTTGCTGCCTCAGTTGATTATTTCCGCACTGCGTGATTTCGAGTAATCAACCTTAGTTATCCTTTAAGTTCGTGTGTTACGTTTGACACTTAGTGTGAGTTCTTCCTTTAAGAGTTTTACGTCCCGCATGGGTCTCTTGGTGTAGAGGGTCCAAATTGGGGATAGACACTTAGTTAGGAGAGTTTGTCACGTTTTAGAGTCTGGTGTTCTGACGGAGGACAGAGGGTGCTTGCTTGCGCTGGGTGTTGCCTGTTGTCGGTCGGTTCTTTGCAAGCTCCAGAACGATGAGCAACCGGTGCTGAGGACAGACCGGAAGAGCCGGACGAAGCTGGTCGAGACACCTGGGCAGCACGGCGAGGTACCGGTGATCCAGACCTGGCAGGCGGTACCCGTTCATGGAGAGGGACCTGGTGGAGTCGCCCTTTTCCTGGGGCACTGGAGGTGCACCTGGATGAGCCTGGCGAACGAGCGCGCCCAGCATCCGAGCCACGTGGAGGCAGCTCGTCTTCACGGCGCATTGTCTGGCGGCGGGGGTGCTGTTGTGCTAGAGCGCCTGGCCCAAAGGCGTTGCACGAGGCGACGCGCCGACAGCGAGGCTGAGTCACGCCTCTCCCTTTGTCGCTGCGGCGCGGCCGACTCCTGCATCTCGAAACTCTGCGGCGCGGCCGAATCCCTCAGCGGAGAACGACCCAAACAAGGGCATGTCGCTACGCCCGGAGGCGAGGTCACGGAGACGGCGGCGGCATCGCTCTCCCTTTCCCCATCGGCGGCGCAGCTGACTCACCGCTTCGCTACCATTCGTCGGAATTCAAACTTCAGGCAGCGAGAGCCCTGATTGGAGCTTTTCAAACTTCTCGGGGCCACAACGAACTTCCCGGGCTATAAAAGAAGCTCGGAGGCTCTCATCGTCGGCTTTTCCTCGGCGGCTTCTCTCCGGCACCAGTCTCTTCGGAAGCACCGAGTGAAAGGGTGCTGTCGCCTTTGTGCGAATGATGTAACGTTTGCTTACCCTGTAAATACTGTATATAAATGTTACTTCAACTCTTCGTCGGCTCGAGAACTTCTTCGCTCGGCTCTGCGCCGCGTCGATAGCGGACGGAGCAAGGCAACATCGCTACACCGGTGACTGCGCTCGGGTGGCCAGTCGCAACAGCGGAGACAGCGTCGGGATGGCTGATTCCCAACCTCGGTGACGAGCAGGAAGGCGAGTCACAACCTTGGCGACCGCCCTGGGATAGTCATTCTCAACAGTTGGAGGCTGCGGTGAGAGGGCCCAGTCCCAACAACCCTCTCCCGCTCAGATATACTGACGCCCTTTCTCACTACCCCCACAGTTGCTTCCACTACCCCGTCCCTATCCATCGCTCCCTACTGCCGAGGCCCGAATGCGGCGCAGATTGCAGACCGGCACCTATTTCAACTGCACCACCCTTGCGTACATCCCTCCGACCACCTTCTATCTCTCCTGCAATCTTCCTGCCACTACAGCCCATTTTGTATATGGTTCTGCCTTCTACATCCCGATCCCCTCCCCTTCGCATACCCTGAGCGGTGGGAAGGCGCACTGACCAGCTTACACCCGGAGGGCTAGCGACGCGTGGTCAACCGGGCCACCCGGGCTGGGGAAGTGCCCGTATTCCTGAACTGAGGGCGCCATCCACCTTAATTTTTTTTCTCAATAAGACGTTTGCCTCCTCCTCGCCCTTGCTCCTTGTCGAATATATGCACACTGTCTTCGCCCCTGGTCTTATCCTGCTAAATGAAACTGCTGATTATTTAGTTCGCTTCGCATTAGGTGACCCTCATACTTTAAAAGCTGAGCTTGCGCTATGGGGTATGTCTGTGTGGTATGTCTGGCATAATGGTGTGGTGGTTACGTCGTAGCTTTGGGGTCCAAACGGCCCAGGTTCTAACCCGGCGCTGATGTGGGACTTTTTTAAAGGCTAAAGTCTTCAATCCACATGTTTCAAGCACGCGCCTTGTGAGGTACAGATAATAGGTGGCCCCAAAAAGTTTAAGCAGCCCGACCTAAGCATCGTGAAGCAGGGTTCGAGGCATCTGGGAAGGGAAACAGCCGCGCCAAAGGAGGGTAGACCGCTGCCGCACGTACAATATAAGCCGCCTTGAGATGTGAAGGTACCCCGACGGGGACAAAAAGGATGCTCCTGGCGATGGCTACCGAGCGGAACAGGCTTAGACAGCTTAGAATCCTCCTGGCGATGGTTAGCGAGCGGTACAAGATTCGGAGGGCGGTGCCCTGTGGGCTAGTCAACAAGACCACAACAAGAGGCCCCTGGCGATGGTGAGCGAGCGGTAGAAGCTTCGGAGGGTGCTGCCCTGTGGGTTGGTCAACAAGACCACAACAAGAGGCCCCTGGCGATGGTGAGCGAACGGAACGGGTTTCGAAGGGTGATGCCAAGGGTGACTGGCATCACCCTCCAAGTCAAGTGGTGACTGGCGCGGCTGCAAAGTTCACCGGAAAGTTGAAGAGCAGATCAAAAGAAGGTCCGGTCCAACTAGGCTTTTGCCTTCTAAGCATCCCCCGTAACTACTTTTATGTTGTTGCTTCGATAAATATTTCTCTCTGTTTAGGTTAGTACTCAGTTTTTAAGCGATTTAAATGTTTGGTTGCGTTGACTTGATATTCTTAGGATACGCTAGATTAGGTTAGGTTATGTCAGGATACTTTAGTTTAATCTGGCTAGGTTACATTAAAGAAAGCCTGGCGTTTTTAGATTAGGCTATAATTAGTTACTTGATTAAAATTAGTATTTAGGTTTTAATCTGTTTACACAAAATGACAACCGGCGCAGCTAGAGGTGCAGCTAGAACCCAATTGGATGCCGAGAAACGGGTCTCGAAGATGGGGAAGGTCATTAACTTGATGGAGGGACGAAATAAGAAAATTCAGAGGCAAAAGATGGACTCGGGCAGCGCAGGACAGGAGCGGGTGGATGTCAATGGGAGAGACCGTCGTCCTGCGGTGGACCTAAGTAGGCTGTGGTTGATGATGATGGTGGTGGTGATGTTTATATGATCAGTTGTATTTTCTAGAGAACGTAACACTAGCTCAGGTTAGGTGAGGTTACTTTGGTTTGGTCAGGTCAGGTTACGTTAGCCTAGACTGCTTTAACGAAGGAATAGCATTTTTAGATTAGCCAATCTAGAAACCTTTGAGTGTGCGACGCAGTGAGGGGCGCGCCATTAAGCAAGATAACGTGACCAGATGTCATACTTTAGTGGAGTGTGACAGCTGGTATATATAGTGACGTCGGACGGCACTGTTGACTCAAGGGAAAAAGATGTTCACTCCCTCGTTTATCTCCCCCTACAGAGTGTATATCATTTTTTTCTCTACCTATCCGTTTCTTCATGCAATTTTAACCTGAGCACATTTAACTAAATAATTTAACCCATTCACAAGCCCTGGTCAATCTCCCTCCGTGGGCACGCGCCAATACCCTAAAGAAGAAGAATGCGTCATTACCAAATGAATGTCATCACCATCATAATCAGAAGAAAAAGACCGAGCGAGCGAGTGAACAAGCCCACCATGATTTCCTAACAACGCCACTTGAACAGGTACGTTGTAAAAATGTCAGCAGTTGTTATTGCCCCACTGCCATTTTCCGCTCTAGTTCTAAGAGTGATGCTGGTGATGTGCTTCGCGGTTGAAGAGCCCACAGCGGTCATAGGTCCCCTCCTGGCATAGTCAGCGATGTCAGGGTAGACCGTGTGGTCACGACCTCTGACGTGTTTG
The DNA here is from genome assembly GCF_048455015.1 of Haemaphysalis longicornis. NCBI lineage: Eukaryota > Metazoa > Arthropoda > Arachnida > Ixodida > Ixodidae > Haemaphysalis > Haemaphysalis longicornis. The sequence goes on from NW_027526203.1 coordinate 425,355,882, forward strand.
CAATAGTGCGCGCTTTCGCCTGTCTTCCTGCGTGGTGAGAGAGGGATCCACGTACAAAAAGGATGGGGTAACATTGATGTTCACTCTTATCCGTGAATGTACGTCTCGCAGTTTCAGATATATTTCTTAGGGGTTTGCCGTGCCCAATCTGGTTAAGAAACTCCTCCCGGTAAACATCGCGCACCATTGCAGACGCTGGTTCGCGAGGCGCGCCTCGACGAGCTTCACGGCATTGTAGTGTAGGTCCGATTTAAGGAGTCTGTTGGTCTAGATACACATTGGGAGCCTCTCTGAAGTACATCGCACATTTCGGCTCCACGCCACCAATCTGTAACTCATGGACATGAATTTAGCGGCAAAGCAGGCACAATCTGGCGCCTGTTATGAAAAAGTCGTGGGCCATTATTGCAGTGTCGGCATCGCAATGGCAACACGAAGGAGGGGAGAACGACGAGTAGAGGTGCAGCTAGAACCCAAGCACTCTTCTGTGGTTTCAGTAATGCAGTTTCTTTTTGGTGTCACGTTCCCCATTTCAACAGGTTGGCATTTCCAATTTTATGTCACAGGCGCATCATGCAGAGCAGTGCCTTCTGAAGTTCTTGAGTGTGTTCTTCAGTCACCGTGAGTGAGCGTATATTACCGCGGTGTTACCCGATGTTTCACTGTATATATGCCTAACCAGCACCCTGATACGATACCACGTGTAGATCTAGACAAGATCTGGAAATATCGCCTATTTCACCCGCAGGCATGTCGAAAGAAGTGCTTGGATTCCGCAAAGAGGCCCAGGGGCTTCAGCCCCCGAATGAAGATGATCATCATGAGGACGATCTTACAATGGCTGAGGCCGACGATAACCGCGATGCTCTCAACGATAAGACCTGCGAAGAAGGTGTCCATGTCAACGGGGTCAAGATGCACGACGAAGTTGCGGGACCCGAAGATCGTGCCAAACACCCTCTCGACTCGTCTTCTCCGACAAATGCTCTGGACGATGAGGATTCTATCATTTTCCGGGATGTAATCCAGCGGAGCATTTCCAATTTGGGACTTGATGACGACGAGGATTACCTGGCCATGATGGCCTACTCCAAGGCCACGGCATCCCGTGGGACCTCTCAATGGGGGCGGCCACGCTCTTCACCCCCTCCGCCGGTGATTCTGCATCAGCGGATTGACGGCTCCCCGATGACGGAGACGATCTGGACGCCGAAGCCGGTGCACCCTTCTTCCCGCGATGACCAGCTCCAGTCTCTGCTGTGGAAGTTGCAACACCCGCAGCAGCCCCAACAAACACGGGCGCAACCCTTGCCCGAGCTCCAGCCTCCCGAGAGGTCTTCGTCGCCGCCTAACGTGCCCATTCCAGAAGACCGGGAAAGAGACAAGCTTTGCTCTATCAGCAGTCATTCTGTGCCAATTGGAAGTCCGTGGCGCGAATCGCCTTCGGGCTCGGGCGGAACGCACGCTGAACGCCTGGAAGGTGGCGATTTTGTGGGGCGCTCGTCACCAGCTTCGCACCTGAGCGGTGCTACCCCAAACCAGGGGGCCACTCCCCGCGCAAGGTCTGGATCGGTAGACCACCTGCCCCATGTCCTTCCTGGCCCCCATTTCAGTGACCAGTCAAAGACCCCGCAGGTCCGTTTCAGTCCGAGTTGGTCGGCCCATCCCCCTGGCATGCACGCTGGGCCCGTCCCACCCACCCCGATGGGCGTGCCACTGCAGAATGGCCGAATGCCTGGACCCTCCCTTGAAGGAATGTCTCTAGGTATTCACCCCATTGGCTTCGGCAACAGGATGTCACTGCCTCCTGTGTCCCAGCTTATGCTAGGTCATGGCCAGGGGATGATGCCCCATTGTTCACCCATGTTGCTCAACAATCCAGAGATATCCGGTCGGATGCCAGTGCCAAGCAACCTGCCGGGCGTCCTGCCGGGAATGAACCAGGTTAGCTTCGGACCCCATAACACCGGCAGCAGCCTTCGAAACCAGCAGCCCGCGTACCAGATGGGGTTCGGCAACCCACCAACATTCGGCATGCCGCCCACTGTATTCGGCAACAGGATGCCACTGCCTTCTATGCCGGATCCTGTTCTGGGTCCTGGCGGTGTCATGATTCCCCCCTCTTCACCCACGCTGCTCAACAATCCAGCGATACGCGGTCGGATGCCGCTGACAATCAACCTGCCGGACTTCCAGCCGGGGATGAACCAGGTTAGCTTGGACTCCCAGAACACCAGCAGCATCAATTCCTACCAGCAGCACGCTTTTCAGACGGGGTTTGGCAACCTGGGTGGAACGGCATTTGGCAACCCATCCACTGGCTTCGGCAACAGGGTGCCACTGCCACCTATGCCCAATCCAGTGCTGAGTCCTGGCTGGGCCATGATCCCCCCCTATTCTGCCACGTTGTCGAACGATCCCGCAATGCGCGGCCGGATGCCATCGCCAAGCAACTTGCAGGGCTTCCAGCCGGAAATGAACCAGGTTCAGCTCCAGAACGGCGGCAGCAGTTACAACTACCAGCAGCACGCGTACCAAACGCTGTTTGGTAACTACCATGGAGCAACAATGGGCGGCCCACTCCAGACTGATGGTGGGGTGCAGCAGCAGATGTGGCACCCGTACCCGAGGACCCAATTTCCTGGCGGCACTCTGAACCACCGGGATGGCCGCAGCGGTTCCTTTCACCAGGGTGGCAATGTGGGGGCAACGAGCAACGGTCCGACAATCGTTAGGCCGCGCTCATGACGCAGAAGGAGGAGGAATGGTTGATACACTCCAGCTGCTCCAGGTCTAGTCACAAAACCCTCAAGTGGACCACTACTACTTTGTGATGTACAAGTGGGGTCAAGGACACAGTACACAGCCGGCACAATTGAATTTGTTATGTCAAGAAGGAAGCTCGGTAGTTGTATTTCCTAGTAGCCCGAAGACCTCCTAGCAGCCCGAGAAAGCGAGGGGCTGCTAATGCTGGCGCCACTACTTTATGTTCTGGTCAACGTAGAAGCACTGCTCGAAGTTTTGTCACAGTTTGAAGAAATTGTACCCGCAGGCTAAATGTCGTAAAAGGCACTGGCTGGATAAACGCTGCATCATTCTCTGTCTGTCTCGATTCTCTGTCTGTCAACTACGCGCGTCTATTTTATTCGTGTTATTCCTTGCCTGCTTCTCTTCAGTTTACTAGCACTTTCACCTCGACCCACCGTAATTATAAAATGGGAAAAGTTGAAAGCAAATGTACATCCTTTTCAGTAGGCTAATGTAAAACAAAGACATTTATAGGGTGACAGAAGCTATATAGGAAATAGGTTTTATGCGCTAGTTGGAGTTTCCAAATACACCGAAAGTTGTTTTTAGACGTCTCTGTCAGTCATCGTGAGCCACAACATCTAACTGCATAACTTTCCAATACTTTATGACGTAGAACAATGGATGAAAACGTGGTTAATAAAGATACTATTCCTTTTTAAATTACTAAAAAACGCTCAAACAACGGAGCCGTTCGCTGATATGCACGGTGACTGCAGTAAATTTTGGTTGGCATAGCTTGCTTTCATTGTTATGCCCCACACCAGTGCTCCATAGCAGAGTTTTGAGTAAAATAAGTGCAGTATACAACTATTGCCTTAACCAAAGCGGTATCAAGTGTGCAATTCTAAATATTACACTGACGCATACAGACACTTCGCGGTATAATTGATGTGCTAAGATTGATTTTGTGTCTCGTCAAACGAAAGCTGTTCCCGTGCAGTGGCTCTTAAACACGTGCATGAGTTATATTTAAATGCAAGAACGGGTTCATAACGGTGTGGATTTGTGAGGGTGCTGTAGACATTTTTCAAAGCGTTACGGGAGAAATTTTGAAAAAGATCCCTTTTTTTGAGCCTATACCTAACGGACTGAACGTACACAAATATGAAGTCTGTAGGCCCAGCGTTTGGGCTGGGCGATGAGTGAGTGAATGAGTGAGTGAGTGAGAGAGAGAGAGAGAGAAAGACTTTATTTGAGGCCAGCAGGGAGTGGGAGGTCGGGATGCGCAGAGCCTCCACATCCCACCCACGTTCACGACGTCCTCGGGACTAGGCCCCGCCGGTGTCGGCGTGAGCGGTGCGCGAAAGGTACTCGGGAGTTCGTCCCTTTCCCCCCCGTCTGCGACTCGCTCCGCTTCTGCCTGGCGAGAGCAGCCTCGAGCTGCTGGACGGCTAGAGTTTGTGCGTTCAGGTCCGTCGAATAGACGGCACTCGTTATGGTGTCCGGCAGCCGGCCGTAGAGGTCGGCAGCTTCCACGGGGTGCACTGCACAGTCCCACAGGATGTGGGCCAGAGTTGCGCGATGTTGCCCGCACACACTACACACGTCACTGGCGTACACGTCCGGGCACACGTGACGCGCGAGCGCCGGCGTGAATACTGACTGTGTTTGTAGTTGGCGTAGTAGCACTGCCTGCTGTCGTGTTAGTTCCGGGTGGGGCGCCGGAGCAGTGCGCCGGCCGAGCCGGTACCACTCCAGCACCTCCCCGTACGTGAGGAGGGGCTCCGGGTCCCACTCCACGTCGTCGTTGTCGTCTTCGTCATCGTTGTCTTCGCGATGGCCTCCCTCTGTCGCGGAGCTCGGCAGGGGGGAAGAGACCGCCGCCGCGCGGTTGGTCAGTCCTCGCGCGGCTGCGTCCGCCGTCTCGTTGCGGTTGGGGAGACCGTCGCCCACGTTGCCTCTGATGTTGGTGTGCGCCGGGAACCACCGAAGGTGGGTGGCCGGCACCGCTGCACTGATCACCGCACTGCACTTCACCGCGCGCACTGCACTTTCACATACGTTGTTCTTGGCGTAGTTCGCGATGGCCGTGCGCGAGTCACTGAGCACTGTGGTGCACTGCGGATCCGTCAGCGCCAGCGCGATCGCCGTCTCCTCCGCCTGGCTGGCGCACGGCACGCGGACGCTGCAGGCGCTGTATATTTCTCCCGTGGTGGCGCGGACCGCCACCGCTACGTAGGCGTCGGGTCGATCGGTGTACCGGGCGGCGTCCACGTACAGGGCGCCCGTGTCGTTGGCGTGCGTTGCGGCGAGAGCGCGGGCCCTCGCCTCTCTGCGACCGCGGTTGCGGTCGGGGTGGACGTTGCGGGGCAGCGGGAGGATCCGGAGTCGCCCCATCACCTCCGGCTGGAGCTGCTGCCGCTGCTGTGTCTGCGCTGTCTCGTTCTGCTGCGACGACGTGCCCGCCAGCCCGAGGCGTTCCAGGATACGCCTGCCCGAGCTCGTGGTGGCGAGGCGCTTGAGTTGCGCCGTTCGTTGGGCCTCGCTGATCTCCTCGAGGGTGTTGTGCACCCCGAGCTCGAGCAGCCGGGCCGTGCTGGTGCTATTTAGCAAGCCCAGGGCCGTCCTGTATGCCTTGCGGATGGCCGCGTTGATGCGGTCCCTCTCCTGGCGCAGCCAGAAGTGGAACGCCCCGACGTAGGCGACGTGGCTCATCGCGAAGGACTGGAGCAGGCGGAGGAGGCTGGCTTCCTTCATTCCGTTGTGCCGCGTCGACACCCTCCGGATGAGTCGGGCCGCCGCGCCGATCTTGGTGACGAGGCGGTCCACCGCGGTCTTGTTGCTTCTGCTGGCCTCGATGTGCATGCCGAGGACCCGGAGAGTGGCGACCCTGGGGATGACTGTGCCATCCCTCGTCCGTATGTGGATGTTTGCCGACTCTTCTGCCACTTTCTTGCGGTACCTGCCCGGCGGTGGGACGATCAGCAGCTCCGACTTCTGGGGCGAGCACCGCAGTCCCGTGCCGATGAGCTGGTCTTCGATGGCGTTCACCGCTGTCTGCAACGCGTCCTCGATGTGTCCGTTGCTGCCACCGGGGACCCACAGCGTGATGTCATCCGCGTAGATGGTGTGGCGGACCTGCGGGATCTCCGAGAGCCTGCGCGCCACGCCGATCAGGACTAGGTTGAAGAGCAGCGGTGATATCACCGAGCCCTGGGGGGTTCCCGTGCTCCCTAGCTTCTTGGGCGGCAGCTGCAGGTCGCCCGCGTGTATTGTGATGGTTCGTTCTGAAAGAAAGTCCCGAATATATTCATAGGACCTTCTGCCCATGCCGAGGCTGCTGACCTGCGCGAGGATGGCGGAGTGCTTTACTTTGTCAAACGCACTCTGCAGGTCCAGCCCTAGCACGGCCCTGTTGTCGTTGGTGCGTACGGACGCGTCCAGAATGTCATGTTGTAACTGAATCATTGCGTCTTGTGTGCTCAGTCTCTCCCGGAAGCCGAGCATGGTGTCCGGGTAGAGTCTCTCCGATTCTAGGTATCGTTGCCACCTGTCGTTCAGTATGTGTTCTAGGATCTTCCCCACGCATGACGTTAGGGAGATTGGGCGCAGGTTCTCTATGCTCGGCGGTTTGCCCGGCTTTAGAATGAGTACCGTCTTCGCCGTCTTCCACTGCTTCGGTAGTGTTCCCGAACGCCAACAGCGGTTGAAGTATGTCGTCAAGGACGCGATGGCTCCGTCTCCGAGGTTTCGTAGGGCCTTGTTCGTTATCCCGTCCGGTCCGGCCGCCGATTTGAAATTGATGCTCTGGAGCACAGCCCGGACCTCCCACTCCTCGATGTCGCGGTCGAGAGCCGGGTTGTCCACGCCCGCGTATTCGCCGTGTCTTTCAACGGGGGTGCTTGGGAGGTACTTGGTATCTATGCGGTTTCTCGTCTCTTCTTCTCCCAGCGCTTTGGTTGCCGCGTGTATGACCTGCGCGAGGCGGTGTTGCTGGTAGCCCTTGGTGCCGGTCTCGTCCAGGAGGTGGCGGAGTAACTTCCACGTTCTCCCCTTGTGGAGTTGGCCGTCCGCTTCGTTGCACACCGCGTGCCAGCGTTGGGTGCAGAGCTCCCTGCTGTACTTCTCGATTTCGCGGCCGAGCGTCGCTATTCTCTTGCGGAGGCGGTGGTTGTTGCGCTTTCCCCGCCACCTCTTCTGCATCGACCGGCGGGCTTCCAGCATGTGCGCCAGGCGGTTGTCCATGCCGGGGCAGTCCTCGTCTACGTCGTGTTCCGTCGTCACGTCCTTCGCTAGGCGAACGACGTCGCTGGTCCAGTTCTCGATGTCTGTGATGTCTCGTGCGGGCCCTTCTTCTTCCACTCGCGCGCGGAAGAGATTCCAATCCGTAATCTTTTGTCGGCGGCGATCGCGCTCGTCTCGGTGTCGTGCGGACGTCGGCAGCTCGATCTCTATCACGAAGTGGTCGCTGCCCATGTTCTGGCCCGTGTTTCGCCACTTTACGCCTCCTTTGGTTGTGTTGGCCGCGCGGACGAACGTGAGGTCCGGGTTCGTGTCCCTGGTCACCGACGTGCCGATTCGGGTGGGAGCCGAGGGGTCCGTGTGTAAGGTGAACCCCGCGTCGGCCGCCTCGTCTAGTAGTTCTCTGCCCTTGAGCGTTGTGCGGGTGTATCCGAGCTCCTTGTGCGGAGCGTTAAAGTCTCCGCAGATCGCTATCGTGTCTCTCGGTGCCGCCGCCAGCGTCTTGTGCAGCATGGTGCGGAACTTTTGCTGGCGGTGCGCGGGATTGCTGTATACGTTCAGCAGGAGGATGGATTCCTTCTTCTTTCCCAGCAGCACCTCGGTCGCGCAGTATTCCAGCGCGCTCCGTCCGAGGAGGTCCTCGTGCTTCACGAACGGGATCCCCCTCCTTACGAAGGTGCAGACGCCTTGCGCCGCTCCCTTGCCGCAGGCTCGCGCGCTCGGAGGGCTCGCGTGCGCCCTGTAGCCCGAGAGGGACGGGGCGTCCTCCGCGTGCGTCTCTTGCACCATGATGACGTCCGGGGGCTTCTCGGCACTCTGGATGATTTGGAGTAGCGTTGCCTTGCGGCAGTGGAAACCGTTGGCGTTCCACTGCCATATTGTGATCTTCGAGTTTGCCTTTTTGGGTTGTCTGTTCATGGTGTTGATGTTCTCGAGTTATCGGTGTGATTGCGGTCTCCTGTTGCCACCACGTTTTCGTCGCGGCCGAGCTTTTTGTATAGGAATTCTTGGAGCGCATCGAGCCGTGTGTTCACGCTGCGTTCGAGCTCGTCGATTCGAGCGTCTAGTCGCGCGCTTAGACGGTCGACCCTCTTCTCTAATTTGTCGATTCTATCGACGCAGCGCCGCAGTCGAATCCGGTCGGCGGCACGCATTCCTTCTTGAGTTCGCATTTCTTGTTCGTCTTCTTCTTGGGCCTCCATATCGGCTACGTGGTCTTCCTCGGTCACTCCAGGTGGTGGTGATGGTGTTGGACTCCTTGCTTTCTTCTTCGGCTGTGGGTTTTCCGGTGTTGTCGGCGGCGTTGGCTTTGTGGGCGTCGTTGGTTGGGGTTGGTTTCGCGGCGAGAGCGATTGGGGGAGCGGAGCCCGTCCCAGCTCCCATCCTGGTTTGGCCGGCGCTTTCCGCTGTGGTTGCGGCTGCGATTGCTGTTGCGGTTGCTGTTGTGGTTGCTGCTTTTCCCGTGCGGCCAGGAGACGCTGCAGCTTTTCGTTTATGTCGGCCAGTTGCATTCTCAGTTGCGCATTTTCTTTCCGTAACGACGTGTTCTCCGCATGTATCCTTTCTTCTGGTGTGGTTCGGCGATTCATCTGTGGTCCTCCTCTCGCGCGTTCACGTTCTGCTCTGCTCGGCGTTCTAGATCGGGAGCGGGCTCGGCGCGCAGGTGTTGCCTTGACCACGTGAGCCCACTTCACGCGTCCACATGATCGTGACGCGCTTCTACTCCGGCTCCTCCCCTTTGCCCCTCGATCGGCGGAACAGCTGGTGTCGCCACGAACGCGATTGCGACTGCGCCGCTCTCGGCTGCGCCCCTCCTCGCGACTGCGGCTGCGCCCTCGCTTCTCCGTGGCGATGCCTAATGGCGGGAAATTGCGGTCGTCTTTTCTCTCGGGGGCCCTGCTTTCCTTTCGCTCCCATTGCCGCCGTTTCACGATATATGGGATCTTGAATTTGTTTGTGCAGCCCTGCATTCCGGTCGTGTGGGGCCCTCCGCACAGTTTGCAATGCGGTTTGCACTCTAATTCGTGTTTCTCTCCCGGGTCTTGTTTGCCACACGCGAGGCATACCCGTACGTGCGGTTGCGGACATACGTCCCTTCTGTGGCCAATCTTTCCACACGTGGTACACACTTCTCGGTGTTGTCTGTACAGGTTACACCTTAGCAGTACAGCGCCGTACTTGACTGTCGACGGTACTTTGAGGCCTTGAAACAGGACGATCACCGCCGTGGAATTGCCAATGCGATGCGCGTCCAGCGCTAGCGGGTTGTATTCGTTAACTACATTCTCTCTAATCTCCTCTGCGGTGTCTTCCCTGTCTATACCGTGTATCACTCCCTTGGCAGTGCCGTCGGGGGCGGCTTGGTATGCATAGACCTCGTATTCTTGCTCGCTCACTCGTAGCGACTGTAGGTGTGCGTACTTCGCTGCGCGGGCCTCGCACGGCGTGCTCACTACGATGATGTTCTGCTGCGTGTTCGGGCAAATGGTGTCACGTAAGGCTTCGTCCCTAGCGATACCGGTGGCCGTTCTTATTGCTGCCATAAGCTCTGTCGCTCTGACGCGCCCGGCGTGGAGTCCGCCCCGCGGTCTAATTATAATCTTATGCTCATCCCTCGGTATGCCTGCGGGCATGCGTGCCGCCTTAGTCATTGCAGCGTTAACTTTCTTGACATAGTGGGGGCTGTAACTGGGTGGGGCCTTGGCGGCGGACTCACTGGTTAGCGATGCTTGCTTTGTCGTCGACCCTAGCTGGTGAGTGAGTGAGTGAGTGAGTGAGTGAGTGAGTGAGTGAGTGAGTGAGTGAGTGAGTGAGTGAGTGAGTGAGTGAGTGAGTGAGTTATTTGAGTCAGTCAGTCAGTCAGGGAGGCAGGCCGGCAGGCAGGCAGGCAGTCACACCAACATCAACTTATGTTTATTATATTTTTATATCTGTATTTAGCATGAGAGGAATGCGTCATCACAGTATTCGCGACACAGTGCCGTAGAACGGGGTCGTCTGCTGAGATGACAAGAATTTAGTATTGACGGTGGCGTTATGGTTGGGCTTATACTAAGCGCAGTGCTACTCCAATTAGCTTGGTCAATTTTCTGCAGTGTATTAGAAATAGTAATGCCCGTGTGCGAAGGAACAGGCAGAGCTGCTGGTATTAACAATGGTCGCAACTACTCTTTATGAAACTAACTATTAGGAGAAACGACTCTCCTCATTTCGATCACACAAGTGCAAAATGGAATCTGGTGTGTGGACAGCTGCCACTGTGGGTGCAGAGATGACGTATCAAATGTAACCATTCGTTCACTGATCCAAAATTTCGCACCGCGCCTCGAGTGTGCGACTTTGCGAGGCGCGCGCTAACGTAGCGTTAACGCGAGCCGCAAGTTTGTGGCGCCATCTGCCTTCTTGTAGCGAAACGAGATTTTTTAGGAGCGCCATCTAAAAGAGTAGAAAGGTACTCTAGTTCGCAAACGCGCCATGTACAAACTGTGCTAATAGAGAAGGGTGCTTTCGCGTGTGTTTCTGAATGCCTGGAGCTTTCAGAAGCTCCTCACTAGATCTAGTTGCTCTCAATACTAGAAAATGTAGGCAAAGCTAGTCGCATTGCCGTGGGATCAAGGGAAAGGGAAGGGGGGGGGGGGTCCCGTACCGAATTTCTGGATGGCTCCAGATTTATTCAGATGATCTGGGGATCACTATCATCATCGTCGTCGTCGTCGTCATCATCATCATCATCATCATCATCCCATCACCATCACCACATCACCATCGCCACCACCACCACCACCACCACCAGCCCCATCATCACCATCATCATAACATGCGCCGAAATCTTGACGCATGCTATTTTCATTTTTCGCCTCGATCAGGAAAACGGCACCATAGCCACTGAGCCACAAAAAGAATAGAAAAGTCATATTTATTAATAACCTGAAGGAGGAGGAGGAAGAAAAACTTTTCTATTGAGCAAAAATGGTGGGGGAATGGGAAAGTGGGCAGCCTCCTAAGTTCAGGAGGCCGCAGGGCTTGTGCCGAATCCAGGGCTCGTTGCATCAGGGCTTCTTGTCGCTCCAGAGCCGAGCTGGTCAGCTGAGACTCCCACCGCTCAGGGGAAGGAAGGTAATGGGATTGGGGTTGTGGGAGCATAAATAGACTATGCGGTACGTAGTGAGTGGAGTGTCACAGTCATATGACCCACATTTTTAATGATGGATCATCTACGCCTGACTGCACCTGGACTTTTGATTTCATCAACCGGCCAAGCACGTGACCGTCTTGAGCGCCCAACGTCATCCACATCTGCTGAGCTTCGTGCCAGCAAACAAGCACTTGGCTACATTCTCCGCCAGCAGCCAGCACAGTAGCCCGCATAGGCGTGCGCAGGGTTCTCGATTAAAAGGGCAGGGGGAGGGGGGGGGGGAATGTCTTAGGGCCGTATTCTTTGTCCCTCCTCCACTCCATTTCCTCCCTCCACTCGGCTGAGGGGAGGATTCCGCAATGCTTATGCTTAGGGAAATCGATTTCAAGGGCCTCCTCCACAGGAGGCTCGAGTGGAGGAAGGGCTCAGAATACCAAACTTAGCGCAGCACCCTCTCCCCCCTCCCCTCTCCCCCCTCCTGCAGTTCTCGACCTCTTCCCACTTAAGGACTGTCGGAACGCAGTGCGAAGACGAAGAATGGTTATAAAATTCTTATTTCAACGAGAGAGAATTGCTACACATACAAAATATTTCTGAGAAAAAGTATAGGAAGAGAAGTAGAAAGTGGACAAGCTCCGCAATAGATGCAAAACTGAAAATTAAGTGGCAACGTGTTTCTCACAAATGCCTGCTTCTGGTCCCCACCTTTCCGGGGCTGAACGTAAACAGCCTTTGGGAGGTAATATGAGGCTTCTTCGGCTGCCATTATTGTGAAAACACGGGCGTAGTCATAACCCTATGGGACAGGTTCGATTGAGTAAAGGTACGGGGCAAATTTGGCGCCCCCCCCCCCTCCTTAAGACCATCAGGAAAACAGCCGCCTCCCATGCCCCCCCCCCCCCCCCCCGTGCGTACGCCTATGACCGTGGGTTATGTTTACAGATTCAAAGACAGCGTTACAAACTCTTCGACGTGACAGCTGCTTCAGCATTCACTAACGCGTATCCCGCGACTTCTCCTACCTAAATCATCCACTCTGCGTAGCCGGGCACCGCGTGACAGTGGATCGCTGCGCACTGCGGCATCACAGGCAACGAAAAAGCAGATGAGCCTGCTAAGAAAGGATAACGACTGTGGAAATGGAGGAACAGTTTCTTGACGTAGCACGATGCCTCGAGACTAGTAAAGGAGCTTGCTCTCAGGGACAGGAGCAACATCTAGTCTCTCCCGGAAAACCAGCACCCATTCCTACATCCTGTCCTGGGCAATAAGGCTATAGGAGCGAGTTCCACATCGGCTAGAGCCTTTGTTCCATTGGTTGTGTCTCAACGCAGGCTCTCACAAATACCAACCAGTATCGCCTGGCCTAACCTCGAACCCTGGTTGCGGTAACTGCGGTTCACCGGAAACAGTCGAGCATGTCTTACTGGAGTGCCCTACGTACAGTCAATCAAGAAACGACCTCACACAGAAGATCGTGTACCTCAACCACAGATTTAAGCACTTTAAAAGCACTTCTGTGACCGTAGTCATCTCCCTCGTCTCAGCGGAAATTTCTAGCCGCATTATTTCATTACCTGCATGACATCGGGGCCGCTGAGGCGATGTAGAACTAAAACATCCTCACACTATATATGCAACCATCTATAGATTTTTCACGTGTCGCACTCACGGTCTCAAACGCACACAGTGCCTCTTTTTCTTCACTTTTTTTTTTACTTCTTTTATTTCCTTCTTTCTTTCCTCTCTTCCACCTTACTTCCTATTGTGACTTTATTCCCTCCTTCCCATCCCCGCAAAGTAGCATGTACGAGACAACATGCCGGTAGACCTCTGTGCTTTCCTCTAATATAAAGCTCTCTCTCTCTCTCTCTCTCTCTCTCTCTCTCTCTCTCTCTCTCTCTCTCTCTCTCTCTCTCTCTCTCTCTCTCTCTGCGGACGGTTATGGGGAAGATGGACGAGGAGATATGAGATGGGATTGCTTGCGCGGTTTCAGAAGGCTTGCGTTTGAAGTCTGCGATAAATGTGTGCATGATAGTTGGATAAATATGTAATGGGGAGAGGGCATCTTCTTGTCATGCGAGCATACTGCGATAAAAGTGAGCTTGTAGGTGTAATTGTTAGGTATGGCTTATTTTGACGGGTGGTAGCTGCGTGAGCTATGGCTAGGGCTTCTGCCAAGCTCACAGTCACATTGAAGTGGCTGCAGTAGTGATTGGTCCTCTGAAGTCGAGGGTTGCCAATGTGGTGATCGGGTTGTTGGCGCTCGTGGCAATATCGGTACAGCAAATCTCGCGGTCATCGGCGTATTTCTTGGTGAGTTGTCTAACTCGCGCCTCGCGCAGTCCTCTATGAAGAAAAAAAAAAAAAACCCTCGGGCTTACCCGCTGTGGAGGGGAAAGCCTGGGGATACTTACCAATGACTTCTTAACTGCTACAGCATATGTGCGACTCTTTTTGTCGTCTTAGTTCGTTGTTTTTCAACGCAGCGCATTGAGAGGAATAAAAAAAAAGTTCCTATGCTCTTATTCATTAATACACTCCCCATACCATGAGTTTAAATGTGTCGAAGGTATACGATCTAAATGTATCTTTTCTCGTCAAAACATAATTTTCAACGCACTTTGTTTTTATTTGGCGAAAATCAAGCTCACATCTTTTTTAATTAAAAGGACACCGCCAGTAGCAGTTGTGTTTTGATGTTTGCCCTCCAATATGCCTGTTGTTTTCTTTATGCTCAACAATGTTCAGAAGTATGAAGCATGGCACCAGATATCGTAGTTTGTAAATGTTTTTCCTAAATAAAATTCTCGTTCAAGAATTCTGTTAACATTTTGCGGAGTGCTGAATCTAGGGGCTGAATACATAAACGCAAACCAAGGTTTCTGGGTATAAGCAGCCGAAGAAAGACTTGCGTCTTTAAAACCACTGGAATGATGTTTAACCAACGCAACTGAAAAGGCTCCAAGCGATCTGCATTTATGAAGGCGCGGAAACTGCCGAAGCGCACTAACGGCCAGCTGCCAGGCATGCCGCGCCATCTGACGCCGACACTCAGAACAGCCAAGCCGTCTCTTTCTTTTTCCGCCAGATGTCACGACGGTGACAGCGGCGGCAACGCTCAAATGTAGGTTTCGCGGGAAATCGTTTACGATCCCGCGAGCAGCAATTTTCATACAATAAACAGAGAAAGACGAAAAACAAAAGCGGTTGTGTGTCTACAGACTGGATTTTTTTGGCAAGGAACGTCTACAAATAGTCGTAATTACTTTCCAGCGCTGGGTTTGGCATCACTTGCCAGCAATGACAACGGCTTCGGTAGGGAGTGATGATTTACAGTACACTCGCGATAATTCAGACTCGGGCAATACAAACTTTTGCTTATTTAACACCAACCGCAATATTTTGTTTAGCCAGCTGTGTTATCAATGTATTTTAAAGCCGCTTTATTCAAACTGCGTCATTGCGTAAACTCGGCCAATTAGGACTTTTTAGTTGTCATTGCCGGAAAATATCTGCTGCGTTTGCCGGTTTGAAACTTCATATTTGCATCCGGATATCACTAATAGTCCCGAATAAAGCCGATTACTGCAGGCACGTGTGAAAGCGAAACTTCGCGCGCCAGCAACCGCATGTGGATTGATCAAGAAAAAAAAAAAAAAAAAAAGACGGCAGGCGGTGCAGGCGCGGCAACCGAAGACAAAGTAGTCCTTCATTCGCAATTTTTTAGGGGCGAAGCACCTTAGGAACTCGCTCTGTCCGGGGCTTGGCGTCCGTGTACACAGTATTGCGCATGCGCGAGGAGCATTGGATTGAATTGGATTGGAATGGATTGGATTGGATTGGATAGAAATGGATTGGATTGAATTAAATTGAATTGTATCGGATTAGATTGAATTGGAATTGTATATACGGTACACACGCGTCACTCATTTACGTGCGCGAGTGGGCAATGCCACGGGTGATTTACAGCAAGAACGATCCCCAGTGCTTCGCCCACTCGTCATGATTCACTTCGCGGAGATGCGTGAATTTTTTTTTTTCAACGTGTGAATAGCGCTTGAGTATTGTGTGTGAGTGTTGTATTATTAAACACATGTGAATGGCTCATTACAGCAGAAGGTGCTATGTTGCCCCGAGTCATAGTTCTGAGAACTTCTTATATTTCAAACAAAAACCTGGGGTTCTTTCAAGTTTGAATTATCGCGAGTCTAATGTACATGGACGATAGCAGCGATCACCATTAACATTGCTCCCCGTTGTTTCCCAAAAGTTTCTTAGTTTTCAAGGACGACAGAAGACAGGTACTAACAATCGAGAACAAAGAATTAAGTAATTTTAAAAGGTTGGCCGACGAAAAATGCGTTATCGAACGCATAGTATTCTCACTTGTAATCCTACGTGTGGCGTCTAGCATACGCTTTTGCCATCAGATACCAAACTTCAATTGCACAGAACTTCACTAGATTTTCTTTACAACCAATTATATTATCCTATCCCTAGGCTGTGTTTATCTTCTCACTCTGCATGTTCGTTTCTTTTCCCGATGAGCCCTCATAACCACACTTTTCGCATTCCTAAGTTAGCGTTTTCATGCAAATAACAAATAAAAAAGGAAATGAAGCACTCGAGATGACCACCACTAGTACATTTGTCATTATATGATGCTCCATTATTATCGAGACTGTGTTGCTTATCTGGTCGGCAGCAGGGTGCCAAACTTGCCGACAATTACGTCTTACAATCTCGCTCTCGTGACTCCGGCGCACATTGTGGTTCTCCTTCCAACATTGCTCGAAAGCTTGGTTTCGTTAGCCTGCCAAAGTACGATTAATTATAAGAGGTACATACCACATGGAAAAGAAAACTCGTCAGCGAGTCACATAACCTGTACGCCAATAAATTTCGCTACATATTGTGGTGTAGCAAGAATGAAGTTTAAATAGTCCGGCGAAGTGCAGGAAGTAAATATTAATTGTTATTATTAAACAAGGCCTCCAGAAGTCCGCCCAGAAGGCCTAGATCCTCCGCGTGTGCGCGGACACGCACACGCATGCACACGCACGTACACACACATACATACATACACACACATATATATATATATATATATATATATATATATATATATATATATATATATATATATATATATATATATATATATATATATATATATATATAGAGAGAGAGAGAGAGAGAGAGAGAGAGCGAAATAATGGTTGGCAGTCAAGAATATTTCGGAAAGCAAAGGCAGAATACTGTAGGCCATTAAAAGAGATGAAGAATTTTGAAAGACAGAAAGAAATTGGAGAAAAAATGCCCGCCGGGTGGAATCCGAACCCATGACCTCCAGAATACGCGTCTGGTGCGATGACCACTACGCTACCGGCGGGGCTGTTTCCCCACCACTTTCTCGGGTACTTATGTTAAGGTATTTTATTTCCTGTGCTTGGGGGTGGTAGCCAGCGCCACTCTGACTACTCGGGGTGAAGGGGGCCTTCTTTTGAACCCCCGGGCCGTGAATCGAGTGTCTACAACATGTCGAGAGTGGTCGACCAGCGTTGAACCCTCTCAAGCTACCTATGGCACCAAGACTGACAGAACAGAGGCCCTCGCTAAGCATGTTGCGAATCAAAATGGGAAATGAGGGGCTCGTTGAATTAAGACAGAAATAATGATTGGCAGTCAAGAATGCCTATGTTAGAAGAAAGACAGAAAGAAAGACTTTCTTTCTGTCTTTCAAAGTTCTTCATCTGTTTCAATGAACTACCGCATTATCCACTTCGCTTTCCGAGGCATTCTCGACTGCCTCGGAAAGGTCCCCTTCACCCCGAGTAGTCCGAGTGGCGCTGGCTACGACCCCCGAGCGCAGGAAACAAATACCTTAACATAAATACCCGAGAAAGTGGAGGGGAAACAGCCCCGCTGGTAGCGTAGTGGTCATCGCACCAGACGCGTTTTCCGGAGGTCGCGGGTTCGGATCTCACCCGGCGGGCATTTTCTCTCCACTTTCGTTCTGTGTTTCAAAACTTTTCATCTGTTTCAATGACCCACCACCCTCTCCCCTTTGCTTTCCGAGGCATTCTTGACTGCCAATTCTTTCTGCCTTAATTCAACGAGCCCCTACTTTCCCATACGTATGTACGTATGTACGTACGTACGTACGTAACTATGTATGTATGTATGTATGTATGTATGTATGTATGTATGTATGTATGTATGTATGTATGTATGTATGTATGTATGTATGTATGTATGTATGTATGTATGTAGCGAATCAGAATAGGAAATTAGGGGCTCGTAGAAATTAAGACAGAAAGACGGGTTGGTAGTCAAGAAAACCTAGGAAAGCAAAGGGGAGAGTTTGGTAGGTCATTGAAACAGATAAAGAATTTGGAAAGACTGAAAGCAAGTGGAGAAAAAATGCCCGCGTGGCGAGACTAGTTCTTCTCAACTTTCTTTCTGTCTTTCTAAATTCTTTATCTGTTTCAATGACCTACCAAACCCTCCCCTTTGCTTTCCGAGGTTTTCTTAACTGCCAACCCTTATTTCTGTATGTATGTATGTATGTATGTAGCGAATCAGAATAGGAAATTAGGGGCTCGTAGAATTTAAGACAGAAAGAAGGGTTGGTAGTCAAGAAAACCTAGGAAAGCAAAGGGGAGAGTTTGGTAGGTCATTGAAACAGATAAAAAATTTGGAAAGACTGAAAGCAAGTGGAGAAAAAATGCCCGCGTGGCGAGACTAGTTCTTCTCAACTTTCTTTCTGTCTTTCTAAATTCTTTATCTGTTTCAATGACCTACCAAACCCTCCCCTTTGCTTTCCGAGGTTTTCTTAACTGCCAACCCTTATTTCTGTATGTATGTATGTATTTATGTATGTATGTATGTATGTATGTATGTATGTATGTATGTATGTATGTATGTATGTATGTATGTATGTATGTATGTATGTATGTATGTATGTATGTATGTATGTATGTATGTATGTATGTATGTATGATTTATTGTAGGGTTTAACGCGCCGACGCAACGCAGGCGATGAGGCGCACCGTAGTGGAGGACTCCGGATTAATTTTGACCACCTGGGGATCTTCAACGTGCGCCGAAATCTCGTACACACGGCGGGCGTTTTTGCTTTTCGCCTCCATCAGAAACGCGGCCGCCGCGGCCGGGAATCAAATCCGCGACCTCGTGCTCAGCAGCGCAACGCCTTAGCCACTGAGCCACCATGGTGGGTATGTATGTAGGTATGCATGTATGTGTGTGTATGTATGTATGTATGTATGTATGTATGTATGTATGTATGTATGTATGTATGTATGTATGTATGTATGTATGTATGTATGTATGTATGTATGTATGTATGTATGTATGTATGCACGTATGTATGTATGTATGTATGTATGTATGTATGTATGTATGTATGTATGTATGTATGCATGTATGTATGTATGTATGTATGTACAGCCAAACCTCGATATATCGAACACGGGTATATTGCCTATATCGAACACTTTCTATATCACGCGGAAAATCACATGCATTTTTAATTTTTTATTTAGAACTGGGACGGACATGAAATGGGTATATCGAACTCCGCCACCCCAGACTGCCCAGACCGCTCGCGCTCTGTTGACAGGCGGCGAGCTATCCCGCAGTACCCTCGAGGATAGCGGTGGTGCGATGGGCGTTCCCGACTGCTGCGCATCGGTTGCGCCGAATCAGAATTGGGCGGTGCAAAAGAAGAATGCGAGCTTGAAGAAACCTGGGGCCAGCTGGAGCGCTTTTTGGTGCTGAGCCACGAAGCATGTGCATTGATGACTTTGTTGGCGGTGACGGCAGCACCGGAATGACGGCGGAGTTGACGGATGTGGAGATGCTAGCGGACGTTACTACTGAGCGCACAAACGAAGACGCTGCCGAGGTTGTACCCGCAAGCGCTGACAGTGCCCCACTCCCGACTTCGACCGAGGCTTCAGCGGTTTTGGGCCTACCGCACCGGTACTGCAGCGCTATAGAAGGCACCGGCTTGCCACTTGTGGAACGTTTGGACTACGTTGAGGAAGTCGTGTATGACACGCCAGGCTACCCTGCTGCAGTACTTTAAGCCAAAATAATAAACACTTTGAAGCACCAAGTGAATGTTTACGTGATTTTATATACCGAATTCTAGTCATATCGAACTATTTCGCTGGCACCGCGCTGTTCGATATATCGAGGTTTCACTGTATGTATGTATGTATGTATGTATGTATGTATGTATGTATGTATGTATGTATGTATGTATGTATGTATGTATGTATGTATGTATGTATGTATGTATGTATGTATGTATGTATGAAACTTTCATCAGCCCAATGCAACGTTTCCACAACACTTTTTTTCTTCGCGAGACAAGCCCCTGTTGACACGCTGGTATCGGCCGGTACCTTGCGGAGAACTAGTCTATACCAACGACGAGACGACACATTTGAAGAGGCAGTCACGTCATCTCATTTCGTTCATGGAGTAACCTAGACAGGTTGTGAAATCTTCCGCGTTATTGATCTCTGAATTATATTTCAGAGGGAGCGTCCAATTTGGTATTCCTATAAATGTGTTCCAAAACATGTTGTTACAAAAACTAGTTTGTAACTTGTTTGGGACGGTTTGCAGTGCTTTCATGTTACGCAACTTGCGACAAATCACGTTACGTAGTGGTCATGGCCGCCTGACCGCGTTATTTACCCACCAACAAGTGTGGTACTCAATCCAATACAGGCGCTAAGCGTTTCTCGTCTGTAAAGAAACTGCAATGTCACTTGATTTATTCGCGAGTCAGGTGTCTTACTGGCTGGTAGTTATTGTTGACTTTTACGTATGTCTAGTTTGCTGCTCACATGAATTGGATTTAAGAAACGCAATCCCACGTGGATGTTGATTTCGCTTCGCGCAGCTCGTGAGTAATCAAGTGATATATCTGTCATAACAGCTTTAACGTTCTTTTTACCTGAGTAATTTCATGTGAATGTCGATAAAGCACCAAGAGAGTTATCTCAATCCTTAATCCCCAAAATGAGTCACGTAGCACTAGTGGCGGCGGAAAAGACAACAACCGCACTCTAATATCACGAATTTTCTATGAAATAACGTTTAATTTTGTATTTAGGTATAATTGTTCTCAAACAGTGCAACATCAGCTGTAGGTGCAGTTGTGAGACACTGCTTGGGTCCAAGCACGATACTCGGTGGTGCAAAAGCACAACATGTATAATTCACCGTTCCCGTAACTTCCTAGTCGTGTGACCAGAAAGCGGAGAGGCTGGGATCGCTCACAAAACAATAATGAATCATTCGACTAGCGTAGCGTCCCATGCCCGGTAACAGCCATCGCAAGCGATTACTCTGAAATCAAAATACGTGACAGAGACCAAAAAGTATTAAATAAATTTCATTCTTCGCGGTTCCTGCCGATAAGACCTGCGTCCTGCAGCTCTGATTAGACTGCCCCGCATTTCATATTCGCCATCGACGGTATTCAAACAACCTAATGTCGCCGTGTGGGCCAGCCATGTAACAGCAATTGTGTGTAATAATTATGTGACATGAAAGTTCATAAATGCGGAACTGATCTTTCTTACATTCCAAATGTTGTACATACATATATGTTAATAACGCGCAACAATCTTTGATAAATCCACAGATAGCCAGCTGAGTCGCAAGAAAACCCGTTCTCGGCGCATTTGCAGTTAACTCTTTGTCGAAACATTCTGGCAGTTCAGTCGACTTCACTCATATGTGAAGCAGACTGGATGCCACTTGAAGTGAATTTGCTGATCCTTGCGCTGGACTAATTGCGCTGGACTAAATTTTTTTTTCTCCCGCTTAACCTCTTATTTTTGTCGTTCTATCGCGGACTCGTGTTTAAGCCACAAACTTGGAAGGCTTGTATACCACACAAATTGAGATTCATCTCATGCAGTAATCCGCGACTTAAAGTTTTTATTTTATTTATTTATTTTATTTATTTTTTTATTCAATACTGCAGGCTTGACAGCCCAAGCAGGAGTGGACAAGAAACGTACAAAATACAAGAGTACTTGAGTAACAATTGTAAGGAACAATACAAGGTATAAAGTTAAAAAAGATGCATTTAACAAGGTTGACGCATCAGCTCAGCACAGTGGCATTTGGGCTAAAATAAGCTTCGAGGGATTCAACAGTAGAAAGTGCAGAAACGGGTAACGAATTCCATTCTTCAATAGTTCGGGGAAAAAATGAAAATTTGAAAATGTTAGCCCTAGCAAAAAATGGGGTTAGAGATTTGTCATGGGTGTGACGGGATCTGGTTGAGAGTGGATTCACATACAAAATACTATCTAATCCCAGCTTTTTATTAACCAGTTGGTGCACAAACTTCAAGCGCAGAATTTTGTGCCTTAGTTCAAGAGTTTGGATATTATTTGTGTTCATTAGTTGAGATACGGAATCAAGGCGGCTATATTTGGAATAGATAAAACGTACAGCTCTTCTTTGGATTTTCTCAAGATTGCTAATGTTAACTTTGGTGTGCGGATCCCAAACTGTGCAAGCATATTCTAATTTAGGTCTTATGAGGGTTGTGTAGGCCAGGTATTTAACAGGAGAGGGAGCATCTTTAATAAGTTTATGCCTCAGTTGACATAACTTACGGAACGCTGAAGCGTAAATGTTCCTTATATGAGTATTCCAGCTTAAGTTGTTAGTAATTGTAACACCGAGATACTTGTATTCATTAACCTCAGCTAAAGCATTGCTGGAAATTATGTAGGAGAACTTGAGGGGATGAGTTTTATTGGTAATTCTAAGATAAACTGATTTCTCGTAATTAATTCTCATACCCCAATTCGTGCACCACGAAAGAATACTGTTAAGAGAAGAATTTAGGGCTGTCTGGTCATCTAAAGAGTGGATGTTATTAAACAGAATGCAATCATCGGCGAACAGACGTATTTGTACAGGTTCAGCAACAACATCAACAATATAATTACAATAGATAAGAAAAAGTAGGGGCCCAAGTACGCTACCCTGTGGAACACCAGATGAAACTGGGAGGACATCGGAAAAGTGGTCATTAATTAAAGCTCACATACTGCTTACGGTTAGTGAGATAGGAAGAAACCCATGCCACAAGGAACGGAGGAATCCCTATTACATGTAGCTTATTAATTAGTTTGTCATGTGGAACGCAGTCGAAGGCCTTACTGAAATCAAGAAAAATGACGTCAACCTGGCCGCGCTTATCTAGAGTGGAAGCAATAGAGTGAATTACTGCGGATAGTTGAGTGACTGTAGACAGGCATTTTCGGAATCCGTGTTGGAAAGGGGTCAATATTTTGTGCTGGTCCAGGAAATCAGAGATGCAAGTTGCTACAATATTGCCGCGAACCATACATTGGGTTTGTTTATTTGTGTTTTGTTTTTACCGCCCGGCTGCGCTGGTCTGTGTTATCTCTGCGCCAAGGGAAGCGCGTGTTCCATTCTTTCTTTCTGTGCCGCATGTGTTATCTGTCGTGATAGGGAGAGCATTCCGATCTAACGTGAACAGCCCAGAATAATCTTCTTGGATCTACTATGTTCTCGATGTGAATCGACGTTTCGAGAACCACGCGCGCCGAAAGATAAAAAGCCTGCAGTACGGACGCCGGAGCATTCGATTCGACGACACTCGCCTGTGCAAGTCACTTTGTTGACCGCTGCTTCGCCGCCTCTGTATTCTTTTGAGTTGTTAGGGGAGCACAAGTTCGCTCCAATAAACGTGTTTCTCATTCAAGACAACTGCATCGTCCTTGTCTTCGCGACAATATGTTCAAGAAGTTTACAGGCTGAAGAGACTATTGAAATAGGCCGATAGTTCGGAATGATAAGAGGATCACCCTTTTTATGAACGGCAACAACACGGGCTATCTTGAAGTCAGGAGGCAAAGTAGCTGATCTAAGTGAAGCCTGGAATATAGGAACAAGAAAACTAGCCAAGGTTTCTGCATAACGCCGAAGGAAAGCGTTAGGTATACCATCGGGACCAGGGGATGATTTTGTTTTCAATCTAAGGAGCATGTTCAGGACACCAGAATAGGAGATAACTTGGGAACTGAAGGAAAACAAAGCGTGCTTATTTTCGACTGGCAGGAAAGAATGTGAAAAAACGCTGTGGAAGTAGCCATTCAAGTGGTCAGCGATCGGCGAGAAGGTGACCATTATGCGAAATGTGGCTAACCCTTTTTTTCCGAGCAGCAATGAAACGCCAGAATTTATGTGGGTTATCTTTTATGAAGCTAGTCAAGGTAGTGTTAAAATAGTGCCCTTTTGCATGCTTAATTGCATCTGACAGAGCTGCGCGAATGTCGGTAAGCTTCGGTTAGGTTTTGCATTTGCGACGTAGGCGTTTAGCCTTGCGTTTCAGATGTATAATCGACCTAGTTATCCATGGTGTATACTTCGCAGTTTTTTTAACAATGCTAGGAATGAAGTGGTCGATGCAATGTAAACAGGTATTCTTAAACTTGTCCCACAATAATGTAACATCATCATGGCCAAAATTGAAAAGATTATTTTCAAGATATGCAACTACATTTGCACGCGAGTTATCTTTAACATTTTTGAGCGAAGGCACAACCTGAGAGCTATTTCCACCTAAGCTAAAAGATACCGTTACAACTTCGTGATCGGATATTCCGGGCTCCACAGCAACGTCGTAATCGATAATAGAACGATGAAAAAACACAAGATCGAGTAATGCGCATGACTTAGTGGTAACTCGAGTAGGCTGTTGCACTACTTGAACAAGGTTGTTATCGAGCATAATGTCGAAAAGTGAACTAATGTCGGTTGAAGAATCAGCATGTGAACGGAGGTTTTTCCAGTCAATGCCCGACAAATTAAAATCACCCGCGATAATCAGTTTGTGGTGGTTGAATTCTTTCATGTGATTTTGACTTTTTGTAAGAAAATCAGATTTCGAGTCGGGAGGTCTATAAACGGCATACAAAATAAAAACACGACCATTAAGAGTAACCTTGAGGCACAGGCATTCAGAGTCCGGACATTTCGTCAAGGGAATGACGTCAATATTTTGTTTAAAAATGACAGCAACACCCCCGCCTCTTGTGTCACGGTCCCTACGAAATATTTTATAAGCGGGTGGAACGACATCCTCATCAAGTATAGCACTGTGAAGCCAGGTTTCTGTGATAACAACAATGTGCGGGCTGCGTGACAAAAGTTCGGCTTCGAGTTGATTTATCTTGTTCACAATACTTCGGGCATTTATATTGAGAAGCCTAAAACGGTTGTCACGCACCCGTCACGCCGTATCTTGCACAGGGGCGGCATTCACAGCATTACTAACCAAATCGTCAGAGGGCTTCGGAGTGGTTTTACGATGTATTTTTTGCCTCTCATTTTTCGCTTCATTCCAGATGAAAAGGTCGTCGCCAACGCATAACTTATAGGGTTGCCACCCGCCCGGTTTTGGACCGGCCCGACCGTTTTTTAAACAGCGGGCCGGTTGCCGGTTCATATCTAAAACCGGCCGTCATTGGCCGGTTTTTTGGCCCTTGTGCCGTGATTATGTCCGTTTTACCGTTTTATAAGCGTCAATTCAACAACTAAGACGATGAATATGTGTCTACAAGCTGCGCAAAGACAGGCGAGCAGAGAAAATATGCGGGCGAGCGCGCTGCCTGAGATGGAATGAATGAATGAATAAAGCTTTATTACGAAACTACCAGCCGGGTTAGGTACCCTCAGTTCAGGGCACCTCTAACAAATTTCTTTACGAAATCTGCAAGGCGGCGTTGGTCGTTTAGGGCTGGTGATTGGAGTGCTGCTCTCCCTCCGGGGAACGGGCTGCATCCTTCGAAGATGTGGTCCTGGTTGAGGGCCTTGAAGCACTTTGGGCAGCTGGGGGGTTGGCGTTCCGTTGTAGAGGGCCACTCTGGCTGGGGTTAAGAGGGTACCCATTTGCGCTTGCCTAAAAAGTACTTGTTCGTGTTTCGATAGTTGTGGATGTGGGCGAACGTACGAGTTAGGGTGATGGCGGAGGTCTTGAAGAGTAATGGGTTTCGGGGGCGTAGGTTCCTGGGGTTGGCTGCGATGAGGGGGACAAGGGAGGAACAAAACGAAATGCTACCGCCGCGGTCAGCAATCGCGGTTACTTTTCAGTGAAATCACTTTCAGTGCAAACGTTATGTTGATTTCTCTCTAAGAAAACACTACAATAAATGGCACTGCATGTCAAAAACATTGCGGCTTTTTTTCAACGCAAATTAAACATTCTATATAGCCCCCCGAAGGGCCGGTTTTTTTTTCGGGGAAAGGTGGCAACCCTAATAACTTATCATGGATAAGGAAAGCTGTTTTGCCTTGGGATTTATCTGCCTTTGCGCTCTCCCAAAGAAGCTTGCGCTTTTGGAGGGTCGGCTGAGAATAATCGTTTTGAATGAAGATTTTAGTACCTTTAAGTTTTTTAACGTTCTTCATTACGGACGTCTTTTCGTTGTAGTCTTGAAAGTAAAGGATCACAGGTCTATTAGTAGCTTTAGTACCTGCCTTACCCAGCCTATGAATCCGGGCTACGGAATCGCATTTTACATTTAGCTTTCTTTCAAAGGTATCCGTGATAACCTTGCGCCTGAGATCAGCTTCACTTTCGGCAGGATCTTCTGATATACCGAAAACTACCACGTTAGAGCGTCTGCTCCTATCTTCGAGGTCCGTAAGTTTTCTTGTTTGAAATTCAATGGTTTTCTGAGTGCATATTATGTTGTCCAGGTCATCTAACTTCGCTAATATACTATAGTATATAGTATAAGTCAATATACTAGGTACACTTTCCAGTATATTCTAGGCAAAATCATCACGAAGAATCTCATTGCGCCGTTGTGACTGCAGCACGTTTGCATCCGCGTTGCATGTTGCTGCGTTCTCTGTGTACATCACGTCCGAATACATCGAAAGTCGTATTGCAACGGAGCTCGCTCGTATACTGCTATTTCGCCACGCGCAGACACAGATGCTCGTGTTCGTATTTGTCGAGACGTGCTTCGGCGCAGTCATTCGACAAAGCCCTGCCAGCTATGCGTGCAGTCTGAGTGCTGTTGCTGCAGAAAACAAACGCTCGCCCTCAGAACGCATGTGAGGCTGGTGTGAGCGTACGACAAGGTCGCGTGCAGCCGTGTTCGCCGGGCGTAGAATTAAGCCAGCCGGGCCGGTCCCCTCGGCGCGAGGCCGGACAAGATGGGGGTGCGCGTGGTCGATCACAAATGGTCAATTTCCGCCTCGGAAGGAGGGAGCCCCGCTCTCCCCTCGCGGTCACCCCGCACTTCTTCCCAGAGGTTGCGGTCCACCGATGCAAAGGGTTAGCGGGATTAGGATTAGACCCTTAAAGCCTTCTTTTGTGCCTCGTCACAGATGGTGAGTCGCGTCGCTCCTTGCATGGTTGGTTAAACACTGTCACTCAGAGCCTGGGCAGGAGCTGTTGTGCGTTTTTGATCTTTCAATCAGGGCAGGATGAAAGTGCGCTCGTGCAGAAAGGCTATCCGCTCGGACGACGACAGAGCGGCGTCCCGCCGAACACAGGGCTTTAGAGCGCTCCGAAAGGGCCCTCGGTCCCCCCGCGCCTGCCGCTCGCTGCAGCGGCCGGTATCCGTAACCCGCGCACCCAGCTGCGAATGAGCATTCATAGCTGCGAAAAGGGGGACGGAACCTGGTAACGCTTTTTGCGCCAAATACTGCTATATTGTAGATTACTGGGCCGACCGGGCGCGCTTTAAAAGTGAGTATGACACTGGGCCGATAAAAAAAGAAACGCAATCCTCTGTTGCATTGGGCTAAAAGGAGGCTGGGGAGACTAGAATATCTTAATTGGAATTTACCAAAACTTTGACCATGCCTTATTCATGGATTAATAAATTTGTCGAGCCAATAAGCGTTATCATACTCACCGAGTTTACAGAGTAACTTGGTATGCCCCGTTATTTCCCTATGCCTTCGGGGGACGAGATCAATGTCTTGTATTTCTTGTGGGGACAATATACGAAACGCTCATGTAAACGACGTTCCCTACACTCTGAAAAGAAAAAAAAAATGCCAGATGTTAATATTAACAGAGTTATTCATTAAAGCCGGATTCAGAGTCCTCGTTTAGCTCGATCGGAGTGATAAACCCCGATATGAATTTCACTATATTTAAAGCATTTGAAGAAAACAATATTTAAAAAGAGGCAGCGGATTAGCTTCCTTCGCTGCAAATGTCGTGATATAGACGATAGTCTTCGGCTATCTTTAGCTCACACGCAACAACGCCTCCTCTCTCTCCCACTCCACCCCTCAACAATCAAGTTCAGTTCCGTTCTGACTGCTCAAACACACGTTTCGGTCGGGACTGGAGCAGCACGAGCCGACATCTTATGTTTTAGGGTTTGTCTTTGTTTCGCCTCTATGTTTTTTTTACCTAATATTGTAAAAGCCAATCCAACGCCTTTTCTTAATTAAAAGAACGCTGATACGCTCAGTGTGTGTCTGTATTTTGCCTCAAAACTGTTAAACTGCTGAGGTCTTTTTCGCGCTGGGGAATGAGGCATTCATAAGCCATGGAAGCAGTTTTAGTATTTTGGCACGGTCTTGACTTGTAGACTTCGTGTTCAAGTATTCTCTCACCTGTTTTTTGAGCGGGCGGTTGAATCTAGCGACAGACAGACAGACAGACAGACAGACAGACAGACAGACAGACAGACAGACAGACAGACATACGGATGGACGGACGGACGGGCGGACGCGCGTGCACACACACGCACGCGCACACACACACACACACACACACACACACACACACGTACACACACGCACGAACACGCGCACACACACACACACACACACACACACGTACACACACGCACGAACACGCGCACACACACACACACAGGCAGACAGACAGACAGACGAACCAAAATTTTCGTGTTTAAATATCCGGGGAGGGAGTGAGAGAGAGAGAGAGAGAGAGAGAGAGAGAGAGAGAGAGAGAGAGAGAGAGAGAGAGAGAGAGAGAGAGAGAGAGAGAGAGAGAGAGAGAGAGAGAGAGAGAGAGAGAGAGAGAGAGAGAGAGAGAGAGAGAGAGAGAGAGAGAGAGAGAGAGTTAGCTCCAAACAAAACAGAAGCTGAGTAGCCGAAGAAATACTATCGTCATTAAAACGGCTGCACTTTCTAGGAATCTCGAAATAGTTTCAACATGCTGCATTCATGGGCGCGTGGTTAGGCAGCAGGACGAGGCGCAAGGAATGCAACTAGTAGATTTAAGAGGAGTGAGACGATGGGCTCCCCTCCCGCCTGCCTGTTAATACGGTTGATAGTAAGCGTTTCGTCAAGCATTCGATATAATTCGACAAACATGGTCACGTAAGACAATGACCCTTATTCCAGTTGGCCAGTGTCGTGTCAGACAAACACAACGTGCCCGACGGCTGTGCATAGTCGGCCGGCATAGTGCATACCATACGCACTATAGTGTCTATGTTTACGTACCCCCCCCCCCCCTCCCCTTTTTTTTTACCGTTGTAAAAACATAGTAACCAAGTTCAAGCGCAAATAGCTCGTTCTAATTCCGCTTTAATATGAGTTAGATTTTGTCGGCCTAGGTCAAATCGAATCGGCCAACGCCGCCGTATTTTCCCGCATCACTCCACGGCTGGGCGGCGAAGCCACCACGTGCGCATTTCTGCCGTCAGGCGCCAGCGTGTCGGTGAATCATACTTTCGTGTCTCGACATGCCGGGCCAGACGCCTCGCTTTGCAACGCGCCTCCGGCGGTTGCCAGCGGCACGCCCCGGCATGCTTCACGGACGTGCGCCCCACAGCCGTCAGGTGCCAGCACGTCAGTGAGTCATACATGCACGCCTCGACATGCCCGGCCCAGTCGCCTCGCTTTCAACGCGCTTCAAACTTCGACGGTTGCCGGCCCGGCGAGGCATGTCTCAGCATGTTTCAAGGACACTCTCTCCCCTCTCTCGGACTCAACGTGCGCCGAGGCTACCGATGACTCACGAACTGTGGAAAGAGCGTTGTGTATGTCTGTGACGTTCGTGGCGTGTTGCTACTTGTTGGCGTTTTGACCGTTGCTGCTTTTGTGTATAAATAGAAGCAGCCCAAGCGCTGAAATTCATTCCTGTCTGAGCAGCGAATCCATGTTGTCGCTCTGCTCGAGTCCTGTATTGTAACCTCGCCCGTCGGGGCATTGTTTTTTTTTTTTGGCTTCGGCTCACCTCTCGCTATGAAGTAAACAGTTACGTTAGCCTACGGCTTTTGGACTTCTTTACGGCTGCAACAGCGGCTGGCCGCTCGCATCATACACGCTACCACTCGTATGTTGGAGGCCACGGAGCTCGGATCGGGTGCCCCCGCCCGGTCGCAACACGGCACAGAATACGTCACAAGTTCAGTGTAGAAAAGTAGCGGATGAGTCGCACGACTATTCTCTGTTCTCCTCATTATATAGCTTATTTTCGTGAAGTCCACGCTAAAAGCCAGCATGTAGGGCCTTTACAAAAATTGGCTGGCGATTACGATACTCCCTAATGCGATATTTGGGCACAGCAGCAGTGCCCTCGTGGGTTCTCTCGACGGCAGCGATGACGAGCCTTTGCGTCGGCGGCGCGAACTAGTGCGTCTCAGGAAGGGACCGCGAACGGCGTCTTAAGCGAACGCGCATCATAGTCACACGCACGCACCCCTCACGTTTTCGCCAAGCGTCGCGCCCTCAAGCGCCTTGTGCGGGCACAGCATACTGCCCCCTCCTCTCCCCCAGCGCACACTTTCGGAGAGCGCTGGCTCGTGCCGCCACGGCGAACCACCCTCCCCTCTGAATTTTGCGACACTCTCCTCCTTTGCTTTCTTTCATTGTTCGCTCTTTCTTTCACTCGTCTTTCTTGCCTCCGTTCACTTGGTTACGCCGACAACGCGACTAATCCCAGAGAGGGCCGCCAAAGGGCTGCGCCTTAAAACTCGTTCCTTGAATGAAATGTTGCATGACATGGTCAGTTGCGCGGACAATATGTGTAGACATTTTTTTTTTGTCTGTGAGCGCACATGTGTCGCGGGTCACATGAAGGGATGGCATATACGCACTGAAATACGGTATACAGGCTGTCCCAGCTATCATGCACCAAGTTTTTAAAAAAGGGTAATGGAGCTACTTGAATTAAACCTCGCGCGTAACGTTTCCAATACAGTGGAGTAGCGGCCAGCAATTTTTTCGTTAATTAGATTTAATTAATTAATACTAATTAATTGTCTAACTCAAGAAGTACTGCCCTAATCATTGAAGTGTCAATGGGACACTTGTAGGTACCCACGAGCCGAATCTAAATGTGGTATTTTCAGCGACGAACTAATTGCGTACTCATTTATTCGGACTGATAAGGAAACCCTACGAAATATGAAAAATACCACGTGACTGCGCTTCCGCGCGAATCGTAAACCAGCACCCTCGAACAGGCTGCGTGTGAGTTAGCCAGAACGAAATAAGGAAAAGAAAGAAAGAAGAAATCGCGACCGAGTTCGCACCTTATCTCCCACACGCGTCCTGCGAAACTTGCTGTTGCTGCTCCATCCATGCATGTCCTTATTAAGGTGATGCGCTGTCTTTAAGGACGTGTGACAGGCAAAGGAGCTCCTTTCAATCTACTTCTTTGAGGGCGCTGGTTTATGATGCGCGCTGAAGCGCTGGCACGCGGTATTTTTCATATTTCGCGGGGTTTCTTTATCAGTCTGGATAAATGAGTACGCAATTAATTCGTCGCTGAAAATACCACAGTTAGATTCCTCTCGTGGGTAGCTACAAGTGTCTCATTGACACTTCAAGAATTAGAGCAGTAATTCTCGAGTTAGATAATTAATTATAATTAATTATAAATCTCATTAACGACAAAGTTACTGACCGCTACTCCACTGTATTGGAAACACTATGCGCGAGATTTTGTTCGAGTATCGCCATAATTTAAAAAAAAAAAACTTGTTTCATGATAGCTGGGACACCCTGATTTATAGTGTAGCGTAGGACTTACTCTTTACTTCCATTCCTTCGAGCATGGTAAGTACCTGACGCTTGCTGGGCTCATCTCCAGTTCTACATCGAGCAATGCAGGTGTTAAAAGTTACAAGGAATGCAGGGAAAAATGAAGGAATTCTCGCTCTTTGTGAGAGTACGGCATAAGGACGTTTGACTGTACATAGTGCTCTCTTTTAACTTCAACTCTTGCTGGAGTTCTAAAAACATGATCGAATTAAATTAACTGGAGATAACTCAAATTAACAAGCGTAGACACACATCCACGCGCGGGCATGCAATGTACACACACACACGTACACGCGAACTAGTGCACACACATACGCTTGAACAGCACAACCATTCGCACGCACGCACCAGTTAAATCAACAAAAAATGTTATATTACAGTACTCAAAAATGTAGATGGTAAATTCTTCTTTTTATAATTTCATTTTATCGCTTAATGTGAGCATTTTTTTAATGCCCGCTTCGGTGTACGATGCGCACTTCGATCTCGCAAATTAGCTTCCCCCTTAATTCGACCAAGTTTCGACTAGAAGGGGAAGGCCAATAACTCGATGGAGAGACGAATTAAGGAAATTCTGGGGCAAACAATGAACTCGAGCAGCGCAGGACAGCAGCTTGTGGATATCGATGGGAGAGGCCTTCGTCCTGCAGTGGACCTAGTAGGCTGTTGTGGTTGATGATGATGATGATGATGATGGTGATGATGCTGGTGGTGGTGGTGGTGGGGATGCAGGACGAAGGCCTCTCCCACTGACCTGCACAAGCTTCTATCTTGCGCTGCTCGAGTCCATTCTTTGCCTCCGAATTTCCTTAGTTCAATTAAGTCAATTTTTGGCTCAGAATTTTCTTATTTCGTCCCAGTCAAGCAATCTATAAAAATTCAAATAAAAAATAAGGGTGTACTCTACGTGACATTCTCATTGCTGGGTTCATTTTAATGCGAAATGATTGTTAACGCAGTAGGCAGAAGACCAGGCGTCTTGGCCAAGAAATGGTCCAGAAAATGGACAACGACGGCGCACGAAATGGCTGACTGTTGTAAGGACCAGGTGAAAGATTGTTCAGAGCGACCCAATTTTCTCAAGGAAGCTCGTGACCAATGTAGAGTGACGAAGTTAAAAATGAATCTGGGTAAACGTGGATCTCAGAATCAAACACCTCGGGCCTCCAAAATAAGAGACGAGCTCGCATCCCCAGCACCATGGCAGGTCCTTAATTATAGTAGACTGAATGTAGACCTGATGGATGCGTTGTCGCCATCGACTTAGAAACGCATGTTAAATATACTGAAGCCTACATGAGTGTATTGAGCATGCTAATATAGAAATAGCAATTAGGTGAGTAGCAAGGTATGTTTCCATTAAATCTTCCCTTCTTTGGCTATGCGAACACTGGCGTGTTGTGGAGTGACACTAACGGAGAGATTCAGAAAAAGACGCAGGGGGAGAAGGACAACGTCAGAAATTTTGATTTGATCGATTGTAGGTTTTAACGCGTCGACGCAACGGAGGCGACGAGGCGCGCCGTAGTGGAGGGCTCCGGATCAATTTTGACCACCTGGGGATCTTTAACGTGCGCCGAAATCTCGTGCACACGGGCGTTTTTGCTTTTCGCCTCCATCAGAAAAGCGGCCGCCGCGGCCGGGAATGGAACCTGCGACCTCGTGCTCAGCAGGGTAACGCCTTAGCCACTGAGCTACCGCGGCGGGTAACTTCAGAAATTTGACACTGACGTTTCCACGATCACTATATCATGAAAAGCGCTGAGGTGTCCTTGTAATTTTTTTTTTTGCTTTTCTTCCGGGGTATGACAAAATAACTGATTATCATGCTGAGAGCAGACATCCAAGCTGAGTAAACTTGGTGCGCAGCTTGCGACAGAAAAAAAAAAATACCGGAATAGTTATTTGACGATACGTCTACTTAGTGGCCTCGTCCATCCGTTCCACTCTCTCACCAAATCAGATTTTTCTTTTTTGTGGCGGAGGCTTTTCAAGACTATCTTCACAGCCTCTGCTGGGAGTTTCACTTCACGTGACATTACTTTGTATTATTTTTAGCTTAAATTAGTTTAATTTGATTTAATTAAGGAACACTTCCCATCAAAGCAAGAGGAGATATTAGTACATTACTGTATGGTAAATAATATTTACAATCCAGACTCGAAACGTACACAAGCAGTTAAAATAAGCATGCAAAAAGGGGGAAGTCAGTGTACATTGAAAGAAAATTAAAACTGTCGCAACGTGGTTTTCTTTACACTCAAAAAGCATTTGCCAATAGTAAACAAAATATGGGCACAGAAGTGTGAGTGTCAAGAAGCGCAGCAGTGTGTAGGATATTTTTGTTCTACAATCTGATATGCTTGATATCATTGCGCCTTACTCGCATAAAGGGCGGACGATAAGCACATATGAGAAATGACACAGGAATATGCGCACCGGTTTGCGCACCTATCCAGAACAGGTAAAACACATCCATTACTGAAGAAGCCAGAAAAGGGCATAAAGCAATTTTTTGCATTTCCTTAACTTGCTGTTCAAATGCTTTTTCAAGACCTATAATTTTATTTCTTCGCGTATTTTGTTTAATATTTCTTTAGCCGGAAGTGAGAGTGTTCGTTTTTAAAAAGAATTGACCAGTTTTGTGTGTGTGTGTGTGGGTGATGCCGCGACGGAGAAGTTGCAAAAATCACTAGGTATTTCTG
The DNA here is from genome assembly GCF_048455015.1 of Haemaphysalis longicornis. Lineage (NCBI taxonomy): Eukaryota > Metazoa > Arthropoda > Arachnida > Ixodida > Ixodidae > Haemaphysalis > Haemaphysalis longicornis. The sequence goes on from NW_027526203.1 coordinate 425,389,806, forward strand.
TTAACGTTTTTTTTTTCTGCACATGGTACACCAAAGCTTCAAACGATATACTATGATCTAGAATCACAGAAAAGCGTCCAAACAGCGCAGTCACTCGCAAATCCGCTGGGCGACTCTGGTACGTACAGTATACATACGGAACATTCGTTTTTATCGAAGAAATACCTTGGCGTATAGTTTTTCTCTGTTGTTGGGCCCCCCACACGTACGCCATAGAATTATGAATAAAAAAGTAAGTTTGTTATGTAACGGTTGCTTCAACCGAAGACGTAAGTGTGCACGCAAGGTGGGAATAATTCACCACGAAACTGACTTACGTGTTTAGTTCACGTGAGATTTTATTCAAACCATAAACACACTAAACTGTTGTTTTACTCGACGTATTGGCACACCATAAAAGTCAACGTGAAGTGCTACTGAACTGCAATAAACAGCCTAAGCTGAAGCGACGGAACTGTAGCTGAGGAATAATGTCGACAAGAAGAAGAAAAAAAAAAACTGGCTCCTCATCTGCTCCCTTCGCTGCAAATGTCGTCGTAAGGCTACAGACATCTGCCACTCCTCCAAAGTAAATGGAGCTCCTAGCTCCCCCTCCCACATCTCGCATTTTCTCCCTACAATCTCGCTCCTTCCACGATAAACACGGTGTAGGTTTGCTCACGTCAATTCAATTTCCCTGTGTTCCACTGCTCGCGCTCCACATGTTAGGACCTTTCGTTACTGTTGGACTTGAAAGGCCGCCGCGGGGTCTAGTGTCGGGCGCGAGCTCTTTTTGTCTCTTTGGGTCAAAATATTGGTTTCAACTCGCATATTTTTGCAATATCAAGCGCACATCTAGTTTCAATTAAACGAACATTGACTAGTACAAGTTTTATACTGATGTTTTGCCTCAAATATGTATAATGTTTTCTTTTTGCTCTGAGAAGTATCAAGCATAGTACCAGATTTAGTGGTTTGGAAAAGCTTTCCTGTGTGTAAACTCCTCGTTTCAGAATTATTTTATCTTTTGGCCGAGCGCCAGAATCGAGGGACCGACAGACAGACCAAAATTTTGGGGTTTATGTAGCGAAGAAAGACTTTCGTATTACAGTCGAACACGGATATATCGAACTCCAAGGGGAACGCGAAATAGTTCGATATATGAAAAATTCGATATAAAAAATATGGGCTCTGAGACCTCACCTATGGCGGACGATCACTTACCGATCATCGCATTCAAGAATGACAACTAATTCCGCACTCACGACGCAACAGGACGCTTTATTTCCGTGAAAAAAAAAAATCGCTGATCTTGGGCTGCTTCTTCGTCCTGAAAATGACATTAAAGACGCTGGTCTCGATCTTCTCGAGGCTGCACAACTAGAAAATTCCAGCAGTACGCTGCGCCTTCGCACACCATGCACAACACGCACGCAAAAGAAGAACAGCGCGCACGTACCACAAGAACTTTGAAGGTAACAATTCCAAGGCTCTCTGAAGGGACTCCAACAAAGCGCTCGCGATGGTCATCTCCGAGAGAAACAGTGATCTCCGAAAGGTGCAGGACAACTCGCCAAACAGCAGCAACAGCTGCAAAATGCAAAATAAGGAGGAGGCCGCCAGCGCCTTCGTTCCCTCTTCCGTTTCCCGACACGACATCGGGGGAAGACAGACCCAAAGAGAGAGGGAAAAAAAAACTTTTTCGGCAACCCGGGGAACGTACGCAGCCGAAAAAAAAAAAAAAAAGGACGTGCTCAGTCGGGGCATCCCTACCTCGCACTGTCACATTTTCCAAGCGTTCGGGCTTGTGTGCCTAAGAGAGATTTAGCATACCGGGCTCCGTCCGCTAACGCTACGGCGGCCAGTAGCGGGGCCCGACTGGGCAAGCGCAAATTCGTTTCGGTAGGGGGGATTAGTTCCGTGAGCCAGTCTTCGCCATGCCCACGCATTCCTCCACATCCTCCTCAACCTCAATCGGTGGTGCAGCGACCGCCGAAGAGCACCTTCAAGCTCGCGCGGCATTCGATATACCCAATGTCGGGAAAAATACGGTTCGATATAAACGTACGAATTCCTATACTTTTACACAGAATTTTCAAGGGGATAATTTATGAGTTCGATATAGACAATAATTCGATATACCCGTGTTCGATATATCCGTGTTCGACTGTATATATATATTCACCCATAAATATACTTCCCTGGTACATTTATTTTGCTCTTAGTAGTATATCTCGGACGCCGTGATGTAGTTTCAGATTAGGCTGTCTAAGACTGTACATCCTTGTTACGCAATTTTAAATACAATGTATGCAGCCTTAGTAACGCTTGGTTCTAACTTGTTTTGCGGCAGCCAGTCGTACAACTGTTTTGACTATTTATTTACCTCCGAATCAAGTTTGTCTTTATCTGTTGGATGAAAAAAAAATGTTTCTATTGTCGGCACACATTGCAAGTTCTGGTTAGCCCGGTATACTTATTGTTTTCATAAATTCAGAACAATAAAGGATTTTTTTTAAGCATATTGTTTCACATCTTACTCTAAATTTGCTATCCCAGAGAAAATTATTCCAGCTACACCTTCGGAGCAACATATTTTCTCTAATCTCTAAGCAAAATTTCATAGCAAAAGGTATCGAAAGCCCTTTTCTACATTACGGAATTCCTCTGTGCCAAGTTTCTATTGCCGGTACAGAGAAGCGAAGGGGTGAATATCGCATAAAACAGCGACCATCTGTTACGAAGAAATATCAATTTTCTTGAACCTGTCACTAATAGAAACGCTGAAGTTAGCGTAGTATGATGTAAACGCTTTAAAATCTATAGTGAGATGGAACATGATAACGAAAATAATCAAAATATTAATCAACCGGGGACCGTACCATTGCAAAAAACATTTCACCCACAGGTGACTACGCCTTGCCAAACAGAGACGCAGGTTGGCTGCACGCAGGAACGGAGCTATTTATTAGACGATGTACCTAACTGGAGATAAGAGGTAGGGCGAGGCACGATAGTGATGGCTGGCAAGATGACGTACAACTCAAAACGCAAGCCACAAGCCAACGCGCTTCTTTGTCGTTGCCTGCTGTGCCTCATGAAATGGCACGTACCCACTCGGGGGGTAGCCTGCCCGATAGTCTTTGCGGACTTATGGCCTGGAGGGGTCGCAGTTACACACGTTACAATATAGACCACTCTCTCAACTACCGGAACTGCAGGCATGGATAGCGCATGTTAATACTATTTAGCGAAAGGGTTTCCTTAAGCATACTTAAGGCAAAGCACAAATATAGAAAACCAGTACACAAATTGTGGATTCGTTATGAAAAAAGGGAAAATAATCTGAATGAGGAGTGTTATCCCCCATTATTTATAGCGATGCTCTATATTGTTGCATAGAGGCAGGGTGAAGGTGGCACGAACAACGGCAGAGAATGATGAGCTATTTACAGTGTTTACGTGGAAGCTATGACAGAGCCCGCGCTGGCTGCACGCCAGCCACTCCCTCGTCGTCGTCGTCGTCGTCGTCGTCGATGGTGGGCCATGGCGCCATGGTGCATTGACCGTCATGTGCCGTGACAATATATCCAACCCCTTCCGCCCAGGTCTCGTGCCCGTGTGGATCGAAAACTCTGGGACTTGGTTCGTCATCTGCTGGGCATTACAATTTACTCTTGCTAGCGACCTACGCTGCTCGTCGGTAGGTGGCGGCTCCGTCTCGTTCGCGTTTCAGTTTACTCAGCGGTGTGTATTAAGAAAAATTCATATAAATAACGAAAATGGCTTCGGGCGTACATATTTTGATGCTTTATATTGCCCCTAGAAATATGTCTTTCTAGCAACGCTTTTGGGTTTAGAGGTGAAGCTGACTTTACAATAATCAGTGTAAGCTTGGTTTTGCTAAGCTGGCTTTCACACATTGTGTGTTGCGCAGAGAAGCACGACGAGGGAGTGGCTGGCGTGCAGTCAGCGCGGGCTCTGTCATAGCCTCCACGTAAATACTGTAAATAGATAGCTCATCATCCTCTGCCGTTGTTCGTGCCGCCTTCACCTTGCCTCCATGCAACAATATACAGCTTCGCTGTAAAGTATGGGGGATGACACTCCCCATTCAGATTATTTTCCTTTTTTTTTCATAACGCATCCATAATTTGCGCACTTGCTTTGTATATTTGTACTTTGCCTGCAACTCCAAGCCCGACGAGCTCAACAGGGGCCATCATGACGAAGAGTGGACGACGCCCACGAACCCTAATCATGCCAAAGAGACATTACTCTCCACGTGGGAGTTCAGAAAAGAATCAGGCGTAGCCAGAAGAATTTAGGGCCTAGAGGAGCCCTGCACTCCTTCCAAACAACCCCCTCCTTTCTTAGGCCACTGGCCAGCCTTTTGCTAAATAAAGATTTATCCATCCATCCATCCATCCATCCATCCATCCATCCATCCATCCATCCATCCATCCATCCATCCATGCATACATCCATCCATACATCTATCCATACATACATACATACATACATACATACATACATACATGCATACATACATAACATACATAGAGCAATAAAACTTTGAAGATGGTAGAGAACACAAGAAAAGAAAATTTCGAACAAGGTAGAAACCACGATTGTTGCCAACGTTTCAGCAAAGACTTGCCTTCGTCAGAGACTTGCCCTGACGAAGGCAAGTCTCTGCTGAAACGTCGGCCACAATCGTGGTTTCTACCTTGTTCGAGTTCGAGGTTTTCTTTACATACATACATACATACATACATACATACATACATACATACATACATACATACATACATACATACATACATACAGAAAATAAGGGTTGGCAGTTAAGAAAACCTCGGAAAGCAAAGGGGAGGTTTTTGGTGGGTCATAGAAATAGGTGAAGAATTTTTTGAGTCAGAAAGAAAGTGGTGAAAAAATGCCCGCCGGGTGGGATCCGAACCCACGACCTCCAGAATACCGGTCTGGTGCGATAACCACTACGCTACCGGCGGGGCTGTTTCCCCACCACTTTCTGGGCTATTTATGTTAAGGTATTTTTTGTTTCCTGCACTTGGGGGTGGTAGCCAGCGCCACTCGGACTACTCGGGGTGAAGGGGACCTTCTTTTTAACCCCCGGGTCGTGACTCGAGTGTCTACGACATGTCGAGAGTGGTCGGCCAGCGTTGAACCCTCTTAAGCTACCTTGGCACCAAGACTGCCAGAACAGAGGCCCTCACTAAGCATGTAACGAATCAGAATGGGAAATGAGGGGCTCGGTGAAAATAAGACAGAAAATAAGGGTTGGCAGTCAAGAAAACCTCGGAAAGCAAAGGGGAGGTTTTTGGTGGGTCATAGAAATAGATGAAGAATTTTTTGAGTCAGAAAAAAAGTGGTGAAAAAATGCCCGCCGGGTGGGATCCGAGCCCACGACCTCCGGAATACCGGTCTGGTGCGATAACCACTACGCTACCGGCGGGGTTGTTTCCCCACCACTTTCTGGGCTATTTATGTTAAGGTATTTTTTGTTTCCTGCACTTGGGGGTGGTAGCCAGCGCCACTCGGACTACTCGGGGTGAAGGGGACCTTCTTTTTAACCCCCGGGCTAGAGTGTACTAGAAGTTTTAGAGTGGCCCGACCGGCCGCCCGGAGAGGTGCTCGTTTCGCGCAGAAAATAGCGGCGGCGCTGTAGTCAACGACCATTGAAAGCGAAAGGGGCGGCTGGCCGCGCGCACGGCCGCGTGGCCGGCCGGGCCAGGAAACGCTTTACGCGCGGAGCGCTGGAAATTTGTTCTGCGGGTCGTCCAATTGCTGAAATGTACTGTAGGTACAGTGGACTGTGGGTGAAGAAATGAAAAATAAACGCTGCAGCTCATTTTGCGTTAGTTTTGCCTTTCCCGCTCGACAAGGAAAATTACGTATTTTGCTTCGGTGCAGCATTCGTAACGGATTGTAAATAAAGTAATTGCGGTGACATTTTCGCTATTCCGATTTCCCATAAAAAAGTATTTTGCGTTGAATTGCGTAATATGAACCAGTTCATGATTGGTTTATGATTGTGTCCTTATTGTGCTGCTTGATGGACATGACACGAAAAAATATGAGGACTGGGATGATAGCTTCTCAGAAGGATTTCTTAGTTATTGTCTTGCAATTTACGCTCGGACTGCAGTTATGTGGGTTAATATCATAAGTTGCATTTGTTTTTTATTGCGTGAGTTGTTCTTATAGCAGTATTTAGGCAGTGGCCCGCTTGGGATATTTACGGGTCACCGTGGTGGCCGAACAGAAAATGACACGCGCAAGCGAGATATCTTTTTAACTAAAAAGGGGTTAGACCAGTGGTTAGCTCAGTTGTCCCAATGACCGTCTTTCATAGAACTATTCCCGCAAAGTTCTATTAATCGCACCACCTTTCACCTGATTCGATCAAGAAAGGAGTTGAATCAAATTAACACAAATTTAATTCACAAGTATGCTGAGGGTACAATTACACGCACATAAAACAAATGCAAAACATAGATCAGAAAATATATTGCCCGCGACAAAAATGAAATATAACACGTCTACTATAGAGGTAAATGTTCAAGAACGCGAACATGGAGGTTCTAATAAAGGGAACTGGAACAAATAAACATTTCGTTTTTATATTCAATAGCCCAGCAAGTGAAATGTAACGCGGGAAATCGTGCACAAAGTCTACACATGTAAAGGTTTATGAATAACGCTAACATGGAGATTTAAATTGACATTTTTGGCCATCGCATTTTCATAACTCGCCCTCGATCATTAGCAACGGCTAAGTTTAAGGTGTTGCTCCCACCTTAGCATGTAATCACGGAACTTTTAAACATCTGATGTAGAAATGAATCCGTGTCACAATGTATACAGAACCAAACCAAATTTGCTGTCAAGGTCTCACGTGCTGGTCAACGCTTAAGGTGTTTGTTGTGAATAAGGGCTGCAGCTCATCCATAACGCTGTCATGGTGGAGCTCCTTGTCGCTGAAGCAACTGATAAAGACGTCCTAGAGATCGCTAATAAACTTTTAAAAACGCGCGGAAGGATTCAGAAGTACCCCCAAATTACAAGAGGTAGTAAACACAGCGGCATCGTCCCCTGGCGTGTAGGATTGGTCCTGCAGTCTTGGCACTTCGTTTTCAGTGCACTTTTCCTTACCAAGTGCCTGCATGCGACATAGCAGGTTAATAAAATAAGAAAGCCCACTAACAACAGTACAAGCATCAACGGTAGGGGTATCCCGGAAGAAGGCTTTTGGTATTTTCGTTCCAAATAGGAACGTAAAAAAACAGTAAACTTTTTGCAGCATAGAATGTGCGCCCCGCCGCTTTAGCTTCATGCGCAGAGTCAAGAAGGGGAAGGGAAGAACATTCCTGGTGCCTGTCCGTCAAATTAATCCCTCTGTAACTCGAACTCTGCTATATCTCAAAACATCTCGAAACTTTTTCTCGCCGTGTGTTTACCTCCCATAGGCGCTACGCATTTGCCCGCTTTATCTCCAAACGTTTTTTCGGAGGACCACGGATGTCTCTAAATACTGGCAGAGAGGACACAAGGTAAAGTCCGCTGCAGGCAGCTGATAAGGTCCCCGTTCGAATAATTACTCCCACTACTCACCGAACGCGATCGTGAAGTGTAAGTTTACGCGGACTACGCGTCCCCGTTACCGGAATTAATGCTGTCTGGCGCGTACATCATTAAGATAGCTGTGGACGACGCAGCTGATCATGCGGACGAGGAGGAGCCTCCAGAAGTGCCTACAACGGCAGAAACAACATACATGCTGCGTCTGCTTTGTAACAAGGTAGAATGTAGCGGTGGCGACCACCAATTCATGCGATGCGTTGAGAATTCTCGGGTACGCTTTTCAGGGATGCAGATGCAAACGCGAAACAGCCGAGCGCAATGCAGTTCTTTCTTCTGCAATAAAATTTCTTTTTCCTGCGAATTATTTTGCCTTTATTACGAAATCTCTCCTGTGCAATAGTGCTTTTGTTAGCAGCACTAGCTGTTATTTCAGGGACCTGGCTACAAATTTTCTGCATTTGACTTAACTCGAAACTCCGCGCTTATCTGAAATTTTTCAGCTAATTTTACGACTTTGAGTTAACGAGAGATTACTGTGTATCAACAACTAACGTTTTCCAAAAACGCATAAAAATGAGAAATTATCGTTGAGGGGGGGAGGTCGGTAATTTTATGGCGGGTCGTACTAGTTTAAAGTTTGCTCAAGCGGAGTCATAACGTTTCTGCGTCTACTTTCTAAATCAGCTGACCAAAAGCGCAGGTTCGATTCCCGGCCACAGCAGCTGCTTTTGTGATGGAGGATAAAAGCGAAAAACGCCCGTGTCTTCGTGATTTCGGCGCGCGTTAAAAATCCCCAGGTGGTCAAAAGTAATCCGGAGCTCTCCAGTACCGCTTGCCTCATCGCCTGTGTAGCGCCGGCGCGTTAAACCTCATAATCCAAAATAAATCAGCTTCGCAAGCGCAAAACACCGCAGCGAGCAACGCAAATATTGCCGCGCGCAGGCTGGGAGCTAGTGCCGGGGAGCGCCGGCCGTTCAGTTGTTGACGACAGCAGCGCCGCCGCTATACCGGTTTGATTTTCTGCGCGAAAGTCGACCCGGCGGAGCAATGGGAGAGGCCGCCGCTCGGGCCACTCTAAAACTTCTAGTACACTCTACCCGGGCCGTGACTCGAGTGTCTACGACATGTCGAGAGTGGTCGGCCAGCGTTGAACCCTCTTAAGCTACCTTGGCACCAAGACTGCCAGAACAGAGGCCCTCGCTAAGCATGTAGCGAATCAGAATGGGAAATGAGGGGCTCGGTGAAAATAAGACAGAAAATAAGGGTTGGCAGTCAAGAAAACCACTTTCTTTCTGACTCAAAAAATTAATCTATTTCTATGACCCACCAAAAACCTCCCCTTTGCTTTCCGAGGTTTTCTTGACTGCCAACCCTTATTTTCACCACCCACTATCTCGGTCGGTGGAACTCGTCTGGGTCCCTGCCCATGCAGGGCTAGAGCGGAATGAGGCGGCACACATGGCGACCCGAGAGCTTCTACACCGGGCCGGCATGAACCCCTTCTCCCACCACGGCGCCAGGTCCACCAGAGACAAACTAATTTCTTTTAACGATATCACAGAGCACCACCGTCTCTCCCGCCGTCTCTACCGACCAGCCCATGCATCTCTCCCACAACAGAAAGCACGAACATGGAGACTCCTTCAATCGGGAGCCTTCCCAACGAGATCCTTTCTCCATCGTATTCACCCGTCAGAATTCCCCTCTCCTGAATGTCCCATTTGTGGTGCGTATGCATCACTCACCCATTGCATGGGGAATGCCCTCAAGATCCTCCCCCCCCCCCCCCCCCCCCACCCCCCCCCCCCTCCGAATCATCAGCAGCGAGCAGTGGAGGGCGGGCTGGGTAGCTCCGACCTGGCCACCCAAGAACTATTGGCTGAATGAGTAGCCACCTGCTAATGGAGGAGTAGCCACCTGCTAGTGGAGGAAGGAGTAGCCTGCTAATAGTAGCCACCAGCCTGGTGGCCACCCTGTCTCCTTAACCCATTTGTTACTAATAAAGTTCTCTCTCTCTCTCTCTCTCTCTCTCTCTCTCTCTCTCTCTCTCTCTCTCTCTCTCTCTCTCTCTCTCTCTCTCTCTCTCTCTCTCTCTCTCTCTCTCACTCACACTCACACTCACACTCACTCTCACACTCACACACACACACACACACACACACACACACACACACACACACACACACACACACACACACACACACACACACACACACACGCGCGCGCACACACACGCACACGCACACGCACGCACGCACGCACGCACACGCACACACAAATGCAACAGGTCTTGAGCTTTTGAAGTAGGATATTCCCATCAAGGTCCAAAATGGAGCCGATGATGACATGTCACGTGTCGCATACATTGATAACGAAAAGTTGATGTATATAACAGATATGATATCCGACAAGAATTTGCTAGGTTCAATCTCGATTTTCTGACACCTTAGCAGCCCGCCACCATAATTATTATCCAAGATATGCTCCAGAAAATACCTTTAGGGAGCGCCCACAAAAGCATTCGATTTGTAATCAGGCTTGTTGAAATTATTCGCAGTTTCTTAAGACGTCTAACGCTGCTCTCGATCGATATGTTATGCCATTTTTACTGGTGGAGAGTAAAATTTGCAGCAAACAGTTTAAATCACTGCTTGCTTTCAGTAATTTAAAGCTAAATACAGCAAAGGCTGCTAGACGTTGGCAACAAAAAGTTTCGTTTGAATTAGAAAGCTCATCCCTTCCTTGAAATTTAAATTCGACATTCTTATCTGCCGCGGTGGCTCAGTGGCTAAGGCGTTGTGCTGCGGAGCACAAAGATGCGGGTGGCGGCGGTTGCTTTTCTGATAGAGGCGAAAAGTAAAACGCCCCAGGAGATATCGGCGCACGTTAACGATCCCCTGGTGGCCAAAATTAATCTGGAGCCCTCCACTACGGCGTGCCTCATCTTCTGCGTTGCGTCGGTGCGTTAAATCCTACAATCAATCAATCAATCAATCAATCAATCAATCAATCAATCAATCAATCAATCAATCAATCAATCAATCAATCAATCAATCAATCAATCAATCAATCAATCAATCAATCAGTCTTGCCTATTTAATAGAGAAGTGGCACAGCGCATCTTGTGTTGTGATAAAGGCGTTACGAAGCCCTTCTGTCAAATGACAGTACGCATACAAAATTTGGGTCGACTTTGCAGGGCAGAAGTGCTTGTATTGTTCGATGCAGGCGGTCAGCGAAAATGAGTTTACGGCTGTCCTGCTTAACGGAAAGGACAAAAAATTGGCGGATCTCACACGTTGGTGCATGGGGTTGACGTAACTCGAAGCTTTCATCGTGGCGTACTTGGGTGGAAATTAACTTGCGTGTGGCATTTTTGTCGGGGTGTTATTGTGCTTGGAGTCGTCACTCGTTTTGCAGAACGGTGAGCAGTGGCGAGTGCGTCGAGAAATACGAGACGTATAACGGGAAACGTTTCCGCCTCAATCCCCCTGGCGAAGGCTCCGCCAGCTCCAAGCTCAGAGAACGTGATATGGCGTGAACTAGGAACTTCCCAGCCCCCCCACCCCCCGCAAGTCGCAGCAGCAGTAGCAGCAGCATACAAAACCAGGACGTCCTCCGCGCTCGCACCTTACAGGTATACTTTCTCTGAAACAACATGGCGTCGGACGCGCGTTCTCACATACATGCACGCACACGCACACGCACACGCACACGCACACGCACACGCACACGCACACGCACACGCGCACGCGCACGCACGCACATGCACACAAAGGTAGGTGTAGAGTACTGGTGCAGTCGATTTCCTGCTAACACGCGTCCTTGGCTTCTATTCACGACCGGCTTTATAGATAACCTGCCCATACAAGCCGGCGACAATGGGAGCCAGCGCGCCGAAAAATTGGTGTGTATAGGGACGGCAAACTCCGTCCGGGCCGTACCAATCAATACCTATTGTACCGATCAGTACCCATACTACCTGCCATCACCGAGAATTTATGGTTCAGTATAAACCCGATTCTTAGCTAAGCAAACTTTAACCTGCACAAGTAAACCACACTGCTCTGCCTGCTCGACTAGTGTTATCTATTTCCGACTATTTTTTTATATAAACATTTGGAAACTTTACCGACTTTGGCTTTACGTCTATAAGATATCTTTCTACGTGAAACTCGTCCATGATCGTGCAAAAGCTTAGACAGAAGGCTTGAATTTGTACAAAGCAGATCCAACATGGCCATTCTGTGCGTCTAAGCACCGTCATTCTTGGGCGAAAAAAGAATGTTTTTTTCCAGCGAAGGGAGCGAATCGACGACAACTTCTTCAACTTCTGCGTGGCTCCCTCGGGGTGGCTTACATGCCCAACAAATGGCAAAGTTGGGCATGACAGCCGTCCCGGTCAATACCTGCGGTGAGACCGTGCAGTTGTCTCCGGGATATCTTTTGAGTCACTATACCCGTACCAAAGCGATGGGAACGTGGTGAAAAGAAATTGCCTTTACCGTGAGGCTGGTGGTCTTGCTCAGCTGTATTCAAGAAACACTATCGCGTACGATATGTTCAATGAAGTACGGTGCAAGAAGAATGCACAGGATTTTAAAGCAAACTCTTTCGCGAAAGCGATTCTTTTGGCTAGGTTTGTCACCCCGCAGGGTAGTTAGGACATGACTTAAGTTTAATCCTTCAAAAAAAGACGAACTTATACACTGATGGCTCTAAATCCAAAGAAAAAGTAGGGTCAGCGTATGTAGTTCTAGGTGATCAAAACAAAATAATGGGCACCAACTTATTTAGACTTAGTCAGTATTCACATAACTTTCAAGCCGAAGCCGTCGCTGTACTAGAAGCACTAAGATACGTAAAAAATGAAAATCTGTACCGGAATATCAAATGTTACCGGACAGCCTTTCCACATTACAAGGGCTAAAAAAATCCAAACTTAAATATTTTCATCCAACAAGTCAAGAGGGAGCTAAACAAAGTCAAGGACACCCATGACGTAATTTTAGCTGACACCAAAGGAGCCGCTGGTGTTCTTGGTAACGAGATAGCCGAGGAATTCACGAACCAATCAGCCACTTTTGTTGACAGTTTAGATATCCCCACAACAACCCCGTTCATTAAAATACAACTAAAGGGGCGAAGTAAGGATAAATGGAACCAAATACGGAGTGAACTGGGCAGTGAAACTGCAGCTTATCAGTGGGTACAAAACGTAAAAATTATACCTCTAAATTTTTCTTTCAATTATTACGCAAAACAAGCGATATCAGGTCATGGTAGATTCCCATTTTATTTTTTAAAAATCTAGATTAGCAATAATATTGCCTGCAGATTTGACTACCAGTCAAGAACTTCGACTGTTACTTCAAAACGTGCAAATTTACGAAAAAGGAAAGCGATGAACTAAGCAAATTATTTAGAACAGGCTTATCGGAATTCAAACAGGAAATTTCTTCAAGAGTATTAACGATAGCATTGTCCAGCAGTAAAATCTACAAAGAAAAATAGCATATACCAAAACAGGTTCCGAGCATAAACGGCAAACAGGTCCATAAAACAGACTTTAGATTAGTCCATTTCTATTATCCAAACTACAAAAAAAAATACAATACAAAAAAAAAATCCGAAGTACAAAAAATATTGCCATTCAAAGAACACCAAAGAGAGTACAACTGCACTCGATTTTCCCGTTTTATATACACATACCTGTTTTTACACATCTTTTATATGAATCTACGCGCAATCACTGTGTCGCAGTTACCCATCATGGGTTGGGGCTTTTTTTTTTCATTTCCCTGTATGAATTTTTCCCCTGGTCCCGAAATAAACCAAGATTTGCCGCCGAGCCTTCTGCCAGTATCGACTATAGCCCACAACCTCGACATCAGACTCAATGCAGCTACTCTCACTATCCATGCTGCTGCGACACTGCCTCCACAGAAGCTGAGGGCCAACCAAGACTGCGGGCGATATTTCTTATGCACGCTTGCTTTGTTTTTTTTTTTGTTTTTTTTTGTTATACTCGTTCTATGAAACGCGTCTCAAACCAATGGAAATTAACCGACCGCCGGGTGTTTCTTCCTGTTTTGGTTTTCTGCGCCAAGTGCTTCTACTTGTTTATTTTTGGTCCGGAACAAAGCACGCTGATTATTTATTTGTGTTTGATTCTTTCCGACGTGCACGCGCTATGAAACGCGCGGAACGCTATGGAACGCGATAGCAAATGTTTAGCAGCTGTGGACGTTTTCTGCAGACGATATATCATATTCGGGTGCGTGCTTTCGCCAAACGAGTCAAGTAACGATTACGTGTTAAAAAAAAATAAACTTTTATTGAAGCACACCGTCGAGCCAACACAACGTGTGCATTCCCCCAGGGTGAATCGGCAAAGACAGTGCACAACGCACCGGGAAAGAGACGAAATAACAATAATGGCAGGCCGAGCAAATCCGTATACAGCGGAGAAATGGGGATCCAATGCAGCGAAAGCCGGTGCAGTGTCATCAGAGAGAATAAAAAACCTGAAGAAGCGATGACCAATCCGGCATGCAGAATCGCCGAGAATGGGTAGGTCGCCATCTATAAAGCCGGTCGTGGTTCAATTACCGTTCCTGCCATTTTTTCGTAGTTGAAAAAACGTGGAATTTTTTAGTCATCCGCTGCTCACAGTACCAGGTTTTGCACCTGGTGGGGCACATGCAGATTCCGCCTTAAAGGGGCCATGCATAAAAAAAAGTACTTTGTTTTATTCGAAAGATTTGGTGTTTTATATTGGCCAGAACGCTCGTCCGGCAGGGAACGATGCTTTATTCACTGAGAAATTAAACAATTTAAGCCAGGATTTCTATTCTCCCGCTAAACCGTGTGTTTCGTGACGTCAGCGATGACGTACCCCGGGCAAGTAAGTACTGAAGCGAACGTAAGTATGCAGACTCTGGATGCAGCGAACGGTCGAACGCTTCCTTTACTGTCAGTCCTCCTAGATGGCGCCACCATACCATTTGGGACCGCTGTCCTCCCTCGCTTTGTTTGTGACCGGATTTATGCCTGGATAACGTTACAGTTGGTAGTACTCGTTCCGTGAAACATTGGCTATGCTGCACAAACAGGGTCACGTAAGACACTGTCGCTGAACCCCAAAGCGTCGGGCTGTTGTGCAGCTATAACAAGTACAGTACGCGCAGTTACCAGCAGCAGTGCGCACCGGTGCTTCTGTGTTTACGAGAGCGAAATGCTGGGCAATTTGCTTTATACTGTGCATAAAAAGATCCAGCGAAAAGGACGCAGGACACGAGCAAAAGGAACACAAACACACCTCTGGACTAACAGCTTATTAATTTGGCAAAAAAAAAAACAGACATTTATATGCGATTTTCGCGCACGCGCACACTTTGGCCAACGTGAAGAAACGAAGTTGCGTAGATAAACACTGATATTCTTTATCCGTTAAGACCCCCGAGGGATCGCTGTTACAAGTCTCCTTGTTTTCCTTATTAAAACTGCCTCGCGAGTAGCTTGCGCTCACGTCTTGATTTTCCCCGACCTACAGTGCTGGCGAGGTGAAACTTGGGAATACAATCCTGGCATTTTTTTACGTGTGAAGCTAAACTGCTACCCGTGCCCGAGCCCAAAGTTGCCCGGTGCTGCCTCAGCCGATCAGCAGGACAATGGGATTGAATAGACTACACCCACTGCACACGTCGTGAACCTTGTTTGGTGGTTTGTCTTGCAAGGGTCGACCTTCCGCTGGGCACCAGAGATTTGGGAACAGAAACTAGAAAGTTTACAGGGGGCAGAAAACACCATGGTAACCCCTAATCTTTGGGCTACTTTTTTCAGCCCATGTAGAGTCCTGTGGAAGTAAGGGATCACTTTCATTTTTCTTTTCCATCTTCCTCTGGGCTGCTAGACTTTGCAGGAGGCTTTTTCACTTTCCTGCCCAAAGATTCACCTATAGCCAGAAGAACATGAGAGGGAAAAGCTGACGCTTCCAAACGTTCAACCTGTTCTGCAAGGCTTTCTTGCATCACACGCAGGCAACTTTTGTTTAGGTCGTTCACAAAGCACAAGCGGCGTGTTTGTGCTCCTCCTTCTCGGGTCCTGCGTCCTTTTCACTGGTTCTTTGTATGCACGATGCATTCTGTGTTTACGTGTACTTTCGTAACTTCCATGGTTTACTCCACCATTCTTACCGCTATAAAATGAATACGCATTACATTGAAGCGCAAATAGAGTTAAACCAGTATGTAACGAAGTTAACAAAATCTCTCAATTTTGCGTTACATCCAGGGTTTTGTTACATGCATGTCTAGAGTTATGGCTCACGCAAATGAAGCAGAAACGAAACCAGAATGCTAGACACCATTGAAGGTACACTCCCCCTTCAAAGACTTATTTCACAGTAGAAAATTGCGTCATTTGCGCCTGCTGCTTTCACAAGAGCTCAGACACTGGTCACGCAAGAGGCAAGGTCACTTACCCCCATGTTCACAAGTGCAACTTAATTATCGTGTTCGCCTTTCGAAACTTGTGGGTTCCAAACGCGTTTTAAGAAGCGAACTTTATGCTGGCCTTTTCGCGAACTTGATGCTCACTTCCGCACTCAAAATTGTTGAGAGGGTGCTATAGCTGGCATACTGTACCGGGCGGCGATGGCACTTATGTGCTTGTCTTGAAAAGTGAGAAGGTTCGTTTTCTGGCAGCAGAAATTATCACAGACGCACCAACACGGTATATAGCAGTGGAGACGCGCGGCTACACGCCGACAGGCAGGCCTATAGCACCACAAAACTTAGGTGTCGAACCGACACCGCACTCAGACGTGGGAACGCACTGTATATAGTTCGCGGCGCGGGCGAAAACAAAAAAGTGAAGTGTACTTACTGATGCCTCCTGGTGTCACGCTACACACACATAACCTAAAGTGGCTGATTCGTTAGGCATCGGATGGATGACGCTAGCTGCTCCATTCATCATCGCCATCATAACGTATTTTGTTTTCAGTAATTCTATACGCAGCTGCTGGCAGCTGCGGCAGCTGGCAGTAATTCTATACGCAGCTGCTGGCAGCTCTATACGCAGCTGCTGGCAACGCAGCTGCTGGCTGATTAAAATAGTGCGTTTTGCCAGCCTATTTTTCAGTAAAAGTTCAAAAAACAATGACTGATCAGCTTAGCGAGTTCCTCACATCAAGGTTAACCGCCGCGAAGCCTTCGTTACATAGAGGTCGCAAACGCATGGGCTTCATTCATCAGGGGTGGAAATGGGGAATTCAAAATCTTCGTTAAATGCAGGAATTCGTCACATAGAGGTTCGTTACATCCAGGTTTAATTGTAGTTCATTCTCCAAGCTTATAAGCCTGCCTTATTTGCGTTCTACTTTTCCCGGCCTCAGCCAATCGCAAAGCCATGCGTATTACGTCACAGGTTCTAGTGCGGGAAATGAGCTATAGTGGGTCGCATGGCCATTCTCTTTTTTCCTAATTATATAGATTTTTGGGCGAAGTTTGCGTTAAAAGTGGTGTCAGTGTTATCTCGAGGCACTCTTTCGAATGGGCCAAACTCGCATTTTGTCTGCTCGGGCCCTTTAACAAACAGTTCGAAAAAAGGTTGCCAGAAGTGGGATTCGAACCCACGCCCGGAAGACCGGACTGCGACCTGAACGCAGCGCCTTGGACCGCTCGGCCATCCTGACAGAACGCGCAGTATGTATGTATGTATTTATTGTACTTAGGAAAAGGAAAAGCCACCAACAGGCGTAATTTGTCTCGCCTAGGGGGCGGACACCGGAACGCCTGCTGGTGTAGGGGGGAGGGGGAGGATAGGGAGAGAAGAATACATAGGAATAGGAGGATAGGGGAGAAGGTTGACATTACAATGCATGTAACTCGCGCAAGGGTAAATATAAAACACAAAAGAGAAAAAAAAGGAAAAAGGGGAATAAGGGTAAATATAAAACACAGAAGAGAAAAAAAAAGGGTTACACACTGGGAAAATTAACATTACAGAGAAACACTACAGATATACTTGAATATACACTACACTACACATGAATCTACAAAGGACACAGCACACTTGTAAAAGGGGTCACACACGCACACACACAAGTACAGAAGCTGCTTCAGCAGCAGCACTCCTCCACAATCTGGGCAGCTAGGCAGAGTTGTAGTGGAGTGCGCTGTGCAGCCCCGAGGCCCGCAGGTATGTACCCAGGGCCTCGAGCACTTTGTCTCGCTCCCTAGCACTGCCCGGGGGCCAAAGCAGATCCTCAAGTGGCCGCGCTCCGTGAAGCACGACCAGCAGCTCTGCCCGCCCTGCCGCAAACTTGGGGCCCTCGTATAGCACGTGCGGCAGGGACTGCACGGGCGCTCGGCAGTGGGTGCAGGAGGGGCTGGTCGCCCGCCCCAGACGGTGCTTCCGCTCCGCCGTCCACACGTCCCCCACTCGGAGGCGCAGGATGGCCGAGCGCAGTCGTCGAGGCAGGCGTGAGGCCCGCACAGGCGGTAGGCCCCCTCCGACACGCAGCCGCGGGTCCGGATGCTTGGTCCGGATGTGTCGCTGGATGAGCAGGCGGGCGTCGTCCGCTGCCGCCTGAGCCACCATGTCCGACGGAGGCAGCGCGTGTGCCCCGGCGGCCAGCTCGTCCGCCCGCTCGTTGCCATCCAGACCAATGTGGGCGGGGACCCACTGCAGGCACAGTTGAGTGCCCCGGTCCGCCAGCTGTGCCGCCTTCTCCCGGATGCCACGCACCAACAGGGAGTGCGAGTCTCCGTCCTGAAGACGCACCAGGGCCACTCGGGAGTCGCACAGCAGGGCGCAGCGCTCGGGCAAGGGCTCCATTTCCAGCAGCAGGTCCAGGCCCAGTCCGACCCCCACCAGCTCAGCCGTGGCCGAGGAAGAGGCATAGGACAGCCGCGCCTGTCGGGTGGCCTCTCCCAGCACGGCGGCCGCTGCGGCTGACCCCTGCTGCTCCCGCACCGAGCCATCTGTGTATACTAGGGCGTGGCCGTCTAGGTCGCCCCAGACGACACCCCGGGCCAGCTGCAGTTGCCCGCAGTGGGGTGTCCGCCGCTTGCTGTGCAGCCCCGGAAGGTCCAGCCGCACGTCAGCTGCCAGAGCAGGAGCGGGGCCACGAGGTCCCGCGTCCACGGGGCCCACCACCTCCTCGTAGAGCATCAGCATGCGCCCCATGCGCGAGTGGTGGTGGCTCTTCAGCCGCCGCAGCAGCGGACCGCCCCCCTCGGCGCGTCTCAGCCGGTCAATCTGGCCAAGTGCCCGCAAGTCAGCTGTCATCTCTAGGGTCCACGCCCCCGCCTCGGCCAGCGTCTTCTCGCACGGCGAGCTCTGGGGCAGGCCGAGGCAAGCGCGGACCCCCTTGCGGTGGTCTCCCTCCAGCTACCGCCAGGTGGGTTTCCTCAGGGTCACCAGTGGGAGCGCGTACATAAGGAGACCCACCGCCGAGGCACTGTACAGCCGGAGGGCCGTCCGCTGCGAGCAGCCGCTGTCCCGGGCCACCATCTTGCGCACTGCTGTGGTGGCCAGCTGCGCCCTGGCTCGGAGCTCTTTGGCCGCCTGCCGGAAGTTCAGTCGGTGGTCCAGGGTGAGCCCCAGGTACCGCACCCTGGTCCTCCACTGGAGCTCCTCGCCATCGATGGTCAGGCGCCGGGTCCATCCACGGGCGGCGGCATCCGGATGCACCAGCATGGCGTCGGTCTTTGTCGCCGACAGCTGTAGGCCGACGCCTGCCAGCTTGGCACGAACTGCCTCCATGGCCGCCTGCAGTTGCTGTACAATGGCTCGGCCCTGACCCTTCGGCCCCAGCACCCACAGGGCGATGTCGTCGGCGTACACCGAAATGTACACTCGGTGGCCCCCTCCTCTGGGCAGGCAGCCTGGCAGGGCTGCCATCACCAGGTTGAAGAGGAAGGGGCTGATGACGGAGCCCTGTGGGGTGCCCACGTTCACCGGCCGGGGAGCCGACAGGGCGTCCCCCACCTGCACCTGCGCTGTGCGGCCCGTCAGGAACGCCTCGACGAAGCCCCGCAGCTTGCCCGCAATGCCAGCCTCCTCCATGGCCAGGGAGATGGCATGACGCTGCAGGTTGTCGAAGGCGCCCTTCACGTCCAGCAGCACCAGGGCCGCCACCTGCTTGGTGGCCCTGGCGTGTTCAAGGGCCGCCACGACGTCGGCGATGGAGTCGGTGGCTGCTCGGTGCCTCCGGAAGCCCGTCAGCTGCTCGGGGATGGCCTCTTCCTCCGCAGCGATGGCCTCCATCCTCCGCAGTGCCACCCGTTCGAGCAGCTTGCAGCCGCAGGATGTGAGGGCCACAGGCCGGTACGCCGTGACTGCCACAAGGCCCTTGCCTGGCTTTGGTATGGGCCGCAAGATGGCCAGCAGCCACTCAGGAGGCAGTTGGCCTGTGTCCCATATGACGTTGTAGGCGGCCAGGAGTCGGCCGAACCCCACCTCATCCAGATTGCGCATCATCTGGTAGGTGAGGCCGTCCGCTCCTGGCGCCGACTTACGCTTGCAGCTGCGGAGGGCACTGCGGAGCTCAGTCTCTGTGATGGGGGCGTTGTTGAGGGGGTGGTGCACCTCCCCCGTCCCAGCAACAGCAGCAGCGGGCCCTGATTCCGCCTGGTGTAGCGGCAGGAATTGTGCAGCGAAGAGGTCAGCCAACTCCGCAAAGCTGGCCTGCTTGCGGATGGCCATGGCAGCCAGGGGGTTGCGGTTTCTCTGGGGTTTCAGGATGGAGTTAAAGATGCCCCAGAGGCGGCGGCAGCGTGGGTCGGCCTCCGAGCTGACGCAAAGCTCGGCCCAGCGCTGCCGGCTCAGGCGATTGGCGTGACGGCGGCACGCCGCATCCACTCGCCGGTACGCCGCGCAGAGCGAGAAATAGACTTTATTTTATATAATCCCGGATGCACTTAAATGCCTGCGGTAAATGTTAGTCCGGAGGTTGAAACGAGGCTTTTGTCATCTGCGAAAGACCGGTGTGAACGAAAAGTCGTTGAAGGTGCGCACACTGGTTGCGGTGTGAGAGCAGCTGCTTCAATTGAGTGTTTGACAAGAAATTGGCTTTTTTAAATAGATTTTCTTTTTCCGTCTTCTTTTGCTACGAAGATGACACTTGCGCCACTACTATCAGTTTAAGCGGTTGTACTGCGCGTTTCAACAGATGGATTGTGGTGAGGGTTCTCGGACGTCCTTATCGTTCGTTTATATGGATTCTGTTGGCGTACTACTCTCAGTTTTCTTCGTGTATAGTTGGTGCTGTGGTAGCTCTTGGAAGGTTGTGGATTTAGATTTCTTGCTTTAAGTAGCCGTGGGTCTATACCTGTAACTAAGCGTTTTTGTGTGTCATTCCCGTTTCCGTCCTCGTTTTTTTTTATTATTTCGTTGGAGGCACGCGGAATTATGTTACCGTGCACTGCTCAGAACGCTGGGTTTTTCGCTGCACGGGGCACATAACGCTTTCGCGTTACAATGTCCCCTAGCACGGCTGCGGGTCGACTTTAAATAAAATAAAAGTATATCAATCAATCAATCAATCAATCAATCAATCAATCAATCAATCAATCAATCAATCAATCAATCAATCAATCAATCAATCAATCAATCAATCAATCAATCAATCAATCAATCAATCAATCATTACATGAACAAATAAATAAATAAATAAATAAATAAATCGATCAATACATTTTTTTACTGTGTTTTACTCGCGTTCCGCCGCACGATCACGTGAAAGTCCTTCTTGACTCGTGTCCACACCAAAACCACTACATGCACACACTACACATACAGCAGCGAGCAGAAACAGCCGAACGAGAACGAGGTGCCGGAGCGCAGTGCAAGGAACGCTTCGTCCAGCAGGGAAGACGCCCCTCCTCATCTTTCTTCCTGGCTTGCATTCCTTCTCTCGGGGGGAATGCCAAGTCACAAAAAAAAAAATGTAACGCGTCTTACTTTGAACCTGAATAGCAAAGAGCAAAACTCAAATGTGTATGTGAAGCGCCTCACGACAGCTTCGCTTGCTCGTGCCTCGACGGAAACCAAGTCTCGTGATCAGAAGTGCACGAAGTAAAATAAAGCTTATTTGGAGACAGATTGTTAAGGGCTTCTGAATGATTTAATTTGTGTGCGTGCGTGTGTGTGCATTTGTGTGTGTGTGTGTGTGTGTGTTTATTTGATTACGTGTTTTTACCTGCAGGTAAAAACACGCAATCAAATGCAAAAATGGTGCGGAGCCCTTTTTTTGAGGAGAGTTCAGGGCACGTGTAGTCTCGAAAGGCCTGCGGAGAAACAGAGTCAGTCCATGAGAGCACATGTGTGTTTTGTTGTTGTTTGTTTGTTTGCTTGTTTTGGAAGAAAGCTCGGTGAATCTGCGGGCATGTGGCTGAGTGGCAGTGGAGAAGGAATTCATGCGACTGAGAGGAGGTTTGCGTTTCGTTTGCCGTCGCTTCTTGTATTCTGTAAGAGAGTGGGGAAAGGGTTTTCCTAATCAAATGTAACCAGTAACGTGCCCCTACATGTTACTAGAAAAAATATTGAGGTAGGTACGTTGCCTGCTAACGGTAACGAACGTTACTTAATAACAACAATATAAAAAGGACGCGTTGCCCGTAATGCCGTCGCTTCTAAAGTGCTCTGCCAACCAGAAGTGGGCAAATGACGTCAGCAACTTCACCTCACCCCAACCTCAACCTCAGCATCACCGTTTAGGTTCAAGTTTGGGTAGCGGAACTCAGCTCAGCATGCACTAGACGCCATAACCTCACTTCACCCCCTACCTCCCCTCTAGCTCGACCTCGCCTCTTCCTCAAGCACTTCACGGGATTATTTATTCAGACTTCGCGAAACTTCCAAATGTAATCGTTATAATAGTGTACGTGGAGATAATTGGTCGAACGAAATTTTGAAACACAAAAAAAATAAGAAAATGTAAAAAAATTACGGAAAATGGCGAACGGTGTAACACCCTGCATATTTCGCGAAAATTCCAAGTGTAATCGTTATAATAGCGTAAATGTTTAGTAATTTACGCGAAATTCAGGCCTTTTTGAAGCCAAGCGGGTTTAGACTCAACACATATAAAATATATTCACTGAAGAAATATAGTTACGCAGAACATCTAGAACAAACACGGGTAAAAAAAAAACTAGAACTACAACAACGAGAATGTCGACAGTAGTTCATTTCCAATAGATAAGTATACTAATCGAATACATTAGGCAATATAAAAAACAACCTTAACTAACAAGATTCGAAACTTTCTTTCCATCCTTTCCATTTCTTTCCATTCCATTTCCGTTGGAAAGAACAGGAAACGTAAGGCGCAATAAGCGCACGATCAAATAACGGCTTGCAATAATTACTTTTTGTCCCTAGCACGATGCTGCAAGATTACGCGGTTTCGACGTCGGCCGCCCCCATGATGATGAGCCATTTTACGAAGCCCTTGAAGAACAATAAAAACAAAGAAACAGCACACGTACTGCAGATATTTTTGTTTTCTTTTTTCTGTTTTTTACTTCCTTCCCTCTTCCTGTCTTGCCTTTCCTTTGCTTGGAGCGGCCGTGGAAGAGCGCCCCCTCCTGCCTCTCCCCAAGCAGCATCCACGCCGAAAAGAAAGTGCACCGATTTTTTACCTCACTTTTACCTCAGTTCCGGCACCAACCTCACTAAACCTCAAACTGGTTTGTTGAGGTGGAAGTCGAAATCCTCGAGCTCACTCGCTCAGCAAGCCACCTCAACCTCACATAACATGGTGAGGTCGTGGTCCGTTTGATGCGGGACGTGGACCTCATGAGGTTCAAACCTCACGCACGAAGTCGTTTACCCCCTTGCCTACTGCCCGTGGGACGGACAGGGCAAGCAGGCAGCATCTATAATAGCGACGAAATGGTTGCAGCCATTGTACCTCCGCGAAAGCTGTGCGGAGCGAGCTAACGATGGTAATGGCGCAGTATGCTGTAGACGAGGCGTCGAAAGCTCCGTTTCCGCCCAGCGCATATAGAGACCACTGCTGACCGTCCGCCTATAGAGTTGGAACCACCCGCTTTCGCAGGAGCTCGTGAGCAAGCAAACGCTCAGAGAGTATGGGCAACAAGCATTTAAACGCGAAAACCACCGCAACTGCTCGACGTGCGGCGTAATGCCCCCTCCCCCCCCCCCCCCCTTCCCCTCGGTTAAGCACTTAGCATGCAAGCCGCATGACGCAAGGGGGGGAGGGGGGCGCACGGGTAGAGGCGTATGGAATGTGGCGGGTCAAAATGCCGCCGTATACGTACCACTAAAGAGAGAAAATGTAGCTGAGAAGAACTTTCTGGGCTAGTTGGTGAATATATATAGTTGCCATGATTTGAAGCGCAACAAAAAACACGGGCGAAGAAACAGAGTAGACGAGACAGGCGCTAACTTCCAACTACTCTATTCGGCTACGGGCGTGCTTATTGTTGCGCTCTTTTGTTGCGTGCTTTTTGTTGCGCTTCAAATCATGGCAACTAAGAGAGGACGGCTGCCGTGCGGAGGCACACGCAAAAGAATTCCCGACAAATTCGCGCGCAGCAATGGTAAGGGACAGTTCCCGCTGGACGTGGCTGCAACTATATATGTACCGCGCAAGCCAGTCAGCGATGGACCGAATTGAAGCCTTTCTGAGTGAGTCGCGTATTGCTGAGATCGGATCGTTCGCTGCTTCCGACGTTACACCTCTCGCCTTCCTCGCCCGGCAATCCAAGAGGGTTTGCTCTACGGGGCAACGTACCTTTCGTTCAGACAGCGGTGCTCCCGGCGGGGTGCAGGGTGGAGTGGGCCGTCGTACGCGGCAGGGTTCAGTCGCGCGTCACCTGGACAGCACACCACCTGTCTCAGTGTTTTTGTGCCGTTCGTGGAACTTCTTCGCTCAGGGGTCAGACATCCTGGATCGTGCATGCACGATTGGCGTTAAGGAACATAAGGAAGGGTGATCTAACCTATATTTAGCTTCATTAAGTGATGTAGCTTGCGCCGTAGTCCCTCGTTAATTCGAGGTAGTAAAATCCGCTAAAAACTTTGAGATATGCGGAGTTTCGAGTAAAGCGAAATGCCGAAAATTTGTGACCAGGTCACTGATATAAGTGCTAGTGCTGCCAACAAGAGCTCCACTGCACGGTGCAGTTTTTGTAATAACGGCAAATTAGTTCGCAGGAAAAACTAATTTTTATTATTGCGGAACAAAGAACTGCGTGATGCTCGCCTGTTTCGTGTTCGCATCTGGTTCCAGAAAAGCGCTCTCGAGCTGCTCAATGCATCGGATCAATCGTAGGTCGCCACCGCTACATTCTACCTTGTTGCGAAGCAGGCGCAGCATGTTTCTTGTTTCTGCCGTTGTAGGCGCTTTTAGAGGCTCCTCGTCGTCCGCATGATCAGCTGTGTCGTCCACAGCTATCTCAACGATGCAGGCGTCGGACAGCATTCCAGTAACGGGAACATCGGCATCGTACAGCGCGTACTCCGCGTAAATTTGTCATTCAGAACCACGTTCGGCGTGTAGTGGGAGAAAAGCGTTCGAACGGAGACCTTGTCAGCTGTCTGTAGTGGACTTTGCCATGTGTCCTCCCTGTCAACATTTCGAGATATCCGTGCTACCCCGACGACACGTTTCGAGATAAAGGGGCAAATACATAGCACATATATATAGGAGGTAAATGCACGACGAGAAAAAGATTCGACTTAAGAGATACTTCGAGATATCCGAGTTCGAGTTAAAGAGGGACTACTGTATATCGGTGTTGCCAGGTCAACTTGCATTTTTCCCGTTCTTTTTCGTCGGAAGCCGCGTGGGGGTAACGTCATTTTGTAATTTTGTTTCGTTTGATGAAGTCTTATGTAAGGGTTGGCTCCGACCTGTGCCCTTTTATTTCTTCTCTTGTTTAGTTTTGCTAAGTTTCTTCTGAGCAATATTAAGAAGGATTGTAGGATACGCACTCGAAGGGGGCATTTTGAGTCTTTAGACTACAGCTTTTTCCCTTTCCCTTTGTAGCGGGCATTGGAATCGTTTGACGTTGGCTAGTCCAGGCATGCGCGTTATAAGCTTCATTGAGAACGGATGTTATCTCCTATATATTTCCCTCACTGTGCATCGTTGCAAGGGAGACTCCTGTCTCGATCACGCGCGGCGACGGTACATCACAAGGGAGCGAAGAACATGAAATTACTGTCCGCAAAGAATCAAAACAAGCAAACTTCCAGTGCTTCGTTTTTCTATTAATTCGCACCACAAGAGAACTTGCTCAGCAAGAGAGAGAGAGAGAGAGAGAGGAGGGGAGGGGAGGGGAGGGGAGGGGAGGGGAGGGGAGGGGAGTTCACTGGCATCTTAGAGACTGCGAATTCAGTCATGTTCATTCCCGGTGTACTAGCTCATTTAGACTATAAAATAAAAAGGTCTCCAATCCATCGGCTCCGTCAGTTGATAAAGAATGGTTCCGAGCCTCGACATTTATAACTTCTTATAACAGGTATTAATGTAATCCTCCAACCAGGGGGGTAGCCAGGAGGTTTAAGTGTCAAAACACTCCCGAAATTTTCGGAACGCCGCATATCTTTCTCCCCCTTTCCTCCGCTTATATTTTCGCCTTTTCTATTTGCAAAACGAATCGCTATACTATAATGTAAAAACAAAATAAGATAGGTGCTGTTTTTATTAAACCCATTTTGTTGAGGCGCAGGATCTCCTTCATATTGTTTTTTTACTGGCGGCGTGTAACACCCCCCGAAAAATATTTCTGGCGACGCTACTGCCTGCAACAATACGCTTTTTATATAATTAAACGGTATAATTAGGAGATTATGCACAAGTAGATGGCACGCAACTCGGAGAACCTCACAGACTCCCTTACAGGCAGCAGGACCTTCAGGATAAATGTAGCGTGATGTGAAAACCAGACCTCGCGATGGTCGCACTCGAAAGAGCTCGAATAAAAACCGCAAAGAAAAAAAACGCCCTTGAAAACAGGCTAGAAGACATCGAAACTCGAGCAAACACTGTGCGCCGAGACCATAGAGCGATGTCGGCCCTGCCGCGGCATCCAGGGCCCTCTCACGGGAACCCAATATCCGACATGGATATCCGACATGGAACATGGGTCTATGCCTCGGCTACAAGTGCGAGAGACGCTGCTTTCGCACTCGATCTCTTTGGCCGTACAAAAAGCCGAGCTTGTACCACTTGAGGACGCGGCGGGAACCTCGGCAACCGAGCAAAAAAGAGGCCGGCGGAGGGAAAGTGGGAGGGTCACCGCTGCGGCACCCCTGTTGAACTCGGCGCTACGTGGGACGAAGCGGCAGCCACGCCAGAGCCTAATCTCCGTACTCTATCAGCCATGCCCTTGACGCCGTGTACGCATTGTACGATAGCGGGGCGGCAGTGGTAGGCGCAACAAAGAACCGCAAATCCCAACTTTCCATTTTCTTGTTCACTCGCCCAACACGGTGTTCGCGCTAGACTAGCTTCCCTCCCGCGCCCGGGGCACAAGCGCCGGCACCCGCGCCGCCACCAAGGCTCGCGCACAAACGCACAAGCAGCCGCAGAGCCGCGCGCGCGCTTCCCCGCCACCTGGGGGCGGTGTCGGGCGACCGACACGGGCGGAGCCTGCGGTTTCCCGGCCGTCAGTCAAGCGCACACGAGGCGTGGCCTGGCCGCGTGCGGCGTCAATCAAAGAGCGCCCGAGGCAACGCTCCGCCCTGCGCTCCCCCCCGCTTCCCCCTCCCGGTGGAACAACACCGCGCGACACGGCAACTTGGTTCCTGCTTTAGTTGGCGGCCAGAGTTTTATCCCCATGTCGCGTCAGTGTCCAGAGCCAGCCCGGTGTGCATCTGCCGCACGACAGCTCTGCTGAGCCGGCGTCTTGTACTTTTATTGCCGCTATCTGCTCCGCTCGCTTTCCCCCGCCGAGCGCTTCTGGGTGGACGGCCCGATTTCCATGCGCCAGGTGTCCTCGAGAGAACTCTCTCCGGCCGGCTACGCAGCGAGCGAGACTGACGAGCCCAAGTCGGGGCTCCCAGCGGCTCCTCGATAACGGCCGGCACATAGATGTCCTACGGGCAATTCGGATACTCCTATCCCGCTTCATCTCAGGTGAGTGGCCAGACGTCCGTCCGCGCAGTCCGGACAACCCGTGGGCAGGGGAGCGTCAGTGGCGGGCCCGCTCGCTCGGACGCGACAGACGGAGAATCACTCGCGCGCAGTGCTTCTCCGTGCTGTGCGCATGCCTCCGCTTGGCCATTCCAAACACGTGTCCACCGCCGCCGATTGCAATCGCCCCACGCCGCGCCTCTCTTGACCGCAACAGCGACGTCGTAAGACCTGTTTTAACACGATTGCTGCCCGTGGCAAGGGTTGTGCCCGCCAGCCTCCGCGGGACGCTGATAGCCAGCGGAGTTGAAATGAATGGGTGCGCGCGCTCGGCAAACGCTCACGATGCACTTACACAAACAACACGCGCGCACGACTTGGCTTTCGGCGGCGTTCGGTCTACAAGCTCTTTACGAGACGTTTACTTTTATCGCTGTCCCGCCTTAAACTCGTTCCCATCTTACCCGCTAGGTGTTTGCTAGAAAAAAATGATACCTCTAGCTCGTTTAGTTCGGCACTGATCACAGTGTAGCGGTGTGACACTGTTTAATTTAAATGAAAGAAACATCGGCTAGCGACAGCTCCGGCTGCCGTCTCCGCCGCCTCGCCTAGATTGTGTTGAAAGACTGCCACTTTTAGAAAGTCTGTTCTTCCCGCCGGAGGAAGCAATCGTTTACGCTATGTCTTTTGCAGAAGCAAACTTTTTTTTTTCTCCGAGTAATCCGAGAATTCGAGAGAATAAAGTAAGTCTGTAGCCACGGCAGTTATCAATGGCTCATGGCTGAAGTCACTTTGGACCGACTCAAGCCGCATATACTTACATGCGAACAAAGCGAAACTCCAGATGTAAAATATTAGTTACGCTAAACAGCTGTCAAATTTCACTCCGCACTGTCATGGCTTTCGCCTTTTGGGCTAAAATAGTGGCGCGAGCACAGTTTTCTTTTTTGTAATTTTTAAGTTCTGTAACGTCACGAGGCGCAAAACTCTTTGGAAGCATGTATAACCATGGGCAAAGCAATCGACGAAGATCACAAAAGGGAACGTGGAAGGAAGCGTTTTATTAGTTGCTGCCTCCGACTCAATAGGCAGTTTTAGCATATCGTTACCGTGTTTGCGTTACCGTTTACCGTGTTACCGGAAGCCGCTGGCGACGGTGAAGCCTGTGCCGGTAAGTTACCGTTCGCGGTAACTCTCGCGCTGCGCAGTCGACTCCCGCAAACACGGTAAACGGTAACGTAAACACAGTAACGCTTTGCTAAAACTTTTTAATCTTACTACGAGCAAGTTAGGGAAAACCAGGCCTGAAGGCCCCGCAGTGCTGAGCTGTTTAATCACCTCCCGTATAGTCTCGTTCGCAGCTCACTTTTCGCCCCTATTTTCCTTAGAAACTAACCACCGCATCCAGTCTTCTTTCAGTTCTCGAAACAGCGAAGTGTACGTTTTCACAGCAAAACCCGCCAGCGAATCAGTTTAATCAGATTGCCCGCACCATTCAAGCACAGAATCGTTATCGCGAGAATGTCCTCTGTGGTCGTATATCCCCACTTCAAGCTTCAATTGATTCCCAGTCGTATCGGCATTTTAAGCCGGAAACAACGTGGTCTCCGCCGTAATGATCAAACGCACGGAAGCGGGTGTGTGTAATATATGCTTCAGGCATAACTTAATTACGCCTCCTATTTTCTAGAGGCAAAGATCGCCGACGCTGTGCTTCAACGGCATAAAAAACATTTGTATTTTGTGTCGTTTACCCATTGTTTGCTACTTAAATTCCTCTAGACTTGCCAAGCAACGTGGGGGCATTTCAATTTAAATTGCAGCGGAAAGGAGCGCGACTAAAAGAGACGTGGACGGCAAGCGACAGCGCCGTCTTTTCGCTCATCTTCAATTCGTGTCTCGTTCGTATCTCGCCGCAATTCTAAATTATTCAACGTGAGTGTGTCCGAATGCTCCCACTTTCGAACTACATTTTTCGTGAGGTGTATACGCTGCCGGCTCGGTGTTACTTATAAGCATCTTTTTTTTTTATTATATGCATTCAACGCTCCAATCGTGCCGCATGTAAACCTCCATACTTAAGACAAGTATAAACCGTATAGTTGTGGCCTGAACACGTGGGAATCGTCCTGAAGCTGAACGCATGAGCATAGTCCGGCTTGCAAACCCGTCCCCGCGTTTTTCGGGAAATATAGAAACAGCGGTTAAATAGATCATTCAGCGCCTATATAGAAACATGGCTTGAGCGCTGGCCAGTGCACGATTTCATTACACGCATATACATATATGAAACGGTGCTTCTTTTTCGCCTAGCATTTGCGTTGAAGTAACACTTGTTTTATTTCAAGTTTCATTTATAGTGTCATTTTTACATTGTTGGGGTATTTTCTCTTAAACCGTAAAGCGAGAGAAGAGCAGGCAAGAAATGTCTTGACGATTCTCTCTCCTTTCCACAATTTTTGTTTGCATTTATCACTCACGAATACTAGTTTGCAGTGCTTATATTCTGCACTTGAATTGAACCTTAAACGGTGGGGTTGACGTATAGGGGCTTCAATTTCGTGCAAAACCCCAACCAGGGTCCGGATTCACAAATCAGCTGCCTTGGCTATGACTCTTAACAAAAATGCTATAAAAAGGTAGTAACGGGTTGTATTTACTAAATCCTTACGAACTTTACTTCCCCCAGAACGGTACGTAGGTTCCGTCACTAAGTATAGAACTAAGTGCTCTCGCCACTAGTCTAGACTGTGCACTTAGTAACTGCTGCTTGATTGATACTAAGGCTATGTTCGGACTACCCACGCAAAAGCCATATAGGGATCTACGAACATAAAAAAAAAAAAAAAACGGTATGTCATGCAGTTCGGTTGGCTGAGACGTGAAATGACGTTATTCTTTAAAGTTATTACGACAGTTGCGGCAACAGTCTGAACCCGGCCTAACATTCACTGATAGTAACAAAATTACATGAGTTATGAAACAAGCACTTTTCCCACTCCAAATCACGATTAAAACGTTTTTTGCAAACCCACGTGCTCATATGAGCTCGCTCATATGAGCATGTGGATTTTCGAGTTCATATGAGCTCACTTTTTGCGGGGAACCAATCGTGCACGGGTGCCAGCCAATCACAAGCTCAGTTTGCGATATCGAATACGTGCGAACAGCTTTCAGAAACTTGGCCCAATCACCAAATCGAAAGTACTTTTCTAACCCAATTATCCCGAGTCTAAAGATTCAGTTTTTAGGGCAACGTCCCCCATGCAAGAGGGAAATTCCGCAATGGGATCAGTGGGATAGGAGGATAAAGAAAATTGGGCACAATCGCTACACGCGATGTCTACGAAATGCGAGAGTCATTCGTATGCGGAAAACTGCTACCCGCCATGGACCGCTATAAACTACGAAACGGAACCATTGGAGAATTCTGCACGGCGTTGTCCCTATAACTCCCCACGGTGGTTTCTCGCAGTGGCAGACCGGTTTTTGCCAGACGCACTATTAAAACGAAAACCGGGTGAAATAGAGAAAGAATGCTACCGCATTAAAAGAAGTTCACATTTTTGCTAGCTCGATATCGCCAATAAGCAGCTGACGAACAGAACATACCCAACTGAGCTTGAACGGGTTCTGGATGAATTTATTCATGCTTCACGAAAAGCCCGGATCTGGGATAACCTCGGTACTGCCCACACTGCGTTAGATGAACGGAGTGTCAGAGGAGCTTGTTGTGAGATTCAGCTAGAATGCTTACCTCTGCCTTTTTTTGCGAGATGATTCTGGCACCAGGATGCATAAAATCAGAACCTGCGAATTGCGGCGTAGATATTTTGTTCGCTCGAGGACGTATAATTCCAACTTTTTTTGCTACAAGCTCACGAGGTGATACCGCTCTAAATTACGAAAGCTTTGCTATACGGGACTCGCGTACACGCCCTACTCACGAAATTGCACGGCTGTTCAAAAGGCGCGCCCACGCACTCGCCGTGGTTGCTCAGGCTCAGGCTTCAGTAACTGTTGTTCGCATGATATGCCAGTGGATGTTCTCCCATATACGACACGAAATTGTCATTTCACGAATGCTCGACTGGTGCAAATATGCCTCCAAAGCCAGCGGATTTTTCACCACACAGGCGCCCCTTCTCCGAGGATATGAGCAGTTCGGCGGGGCGAGCAACAAACACTGCGTGGCTGCCGAAATGACAGCATGGTGGCACTATAGATAAAGTTACACGCACGGATACTAATAGCATATCATCGAAGAGAGAGTGTTTTAGTGGCGCTGTTTTATTAATAAAATGCCCCAGGAGCCCAACAGGGAATTCCTTACGCACGCGCGCACACACAAACACACACCAAACGCCAAGAAGTACGAGATTACTCGCGCCCTTGAATAAGGTTAAGCTAGTTGAGGTTAAGGGAGTATAATTATTTCGAAGTTTTCCACGATGGTGCGCCTGATAACTCAGACGCACCTTGACAAACCAAATGTTTTTGCACCTTCTCATAAATCCACCATATGCTGACATCGATAACTACACTCGAAGACGATCCTATGGTCCAGATTTGCCGCAATGCACCCAAGTGGCCAATCCATGCCGCCAACACAGCGAAATCGGTGAATGACAAGAACGTCCATACGACTCAATTCAAAAAATGTGTTCTGCACTGAGGCACTGGGCAATTTTCTGCGAAGGCGGCCGGCACATAGGTAGGCCACTCGAGTGCAAAGCGGTGAGGCTGAACCACGGAATCATTTTTAGTGTACACCAGCAACAAAGTTGGCCACGTAGTCTGTATAGAAAAATAGCACTGCCTGTGTTAGCACAGAATGCGATCTTTGCCTGGCGCAAGCAACAAGGAAACAAGAACGAAAAGATCGTCAGTACGCACGATCTCCTCTCGTGGGCACGTGCCAAAAAAACACTGACGGTATCATCATCATAATCATGATCATCATCAGCAGTATGGGCTTATTTTACGAAGCCTTTCCACCTCAACTTTTCCACCTGAACTGAAGTCTGAAAGGCATAGCAGATTCTCGAAGCCTAATGTTGATGCGAAGGTTTTCTATAAGTCTAAACTGAGCCGCTAGTACGTATGTACTTGAGGAAGAGCAGTTTATCATAGTAGTTATCATATTCAGTGTTCTAATTCTTTCCAAACAGAAATTAACCCTAAATATTTCGCACTTATTTAGACATCAGAGCCAAGAAAGCGGAGCTATGTTTGCTCGCAAAGCTGTTTAAGGAAAGCTTTTCGGCGTGTTTTTTAAAGAAAGAAAGAGTGCTGTAGTCGATACGGATCGTTCCCCTTGAACTCTCCTTTCACGCGCTCCAGAGAGTTGCCACCGTTTCTCCCGGCACAACCATGTATTCAGCGGGGTAAGAATGTATCTGTCCAAAGCTTGTTTGTTTACGGAGATTAGGTTACTTCGGAAGCTGCTCCCCTCCGATGTAGTATATGTATCGTCGATGCCACCCCCCCCCCCCCCGAAAAAAAAAAAGAAGGCTCAAAGACAAAGAACTCCCCCCTGAATTTGTTATTTGTTCTCATAGGATGGTAAATATCTGAATTGTTTTTTCTTTGCTCGCATCAGACAGAGAGATATTTGCGAGGAGCATCAAAACCACTTTATACCTAACATCAATGCAATGCGAACAGGATCACGTTTTGTTTTAAGCAATTTTTCAACACGCAGTTATGCATATAAGGCGTCTGCACCAAGCGTTTGTATTGTTGAGGGTAACCACAGGGTTTCTTCACACTCAAAGAGGATAAATTAGGAGGCCTCCTTCGCTCAATGATAAGAGACACTTGCTGCGCAACACGATAGGGAGCAGTCGAAAGAGTACCCCCCCCCCCCCCTCCTCCTGTTTCGCTGTCACCATTGTCCGGTAAGGTAGATTTACTCTTAAAAACACCTGTGGGTGTGCATCCCCACAATGCATTCACATGATTACCCATCGATAGAAAATGAACAGAGCATACTATTAAGCTACTCTGTTTGCAGATAGGATTCGCTGAGTAGCTGGAACTTTATTGGAAATAAATTCTACTTAAATATTTGGAGCCGTGTTTTACACACCTTAAAAACGACCATGCAACAATTTTTTCAACTTTTTCGAAATCTTAAATGCCTGCAGAACGTAGTCACCCCACACACCCAGTACTTCGATTAGGGGGTCGCTAAGTACCTTAGTCAAGAATTACTGCTCTATGCCCATCAGATAACTTGTAAACTCGCTCAAAAGATTTTTCTCTCTTTTCCGGTCGTGACGTTCTTCGACGGCTCGAATTACGTCACTAAGGCCATGTAGCGGCTGTTGGCCGGTTTTCATTCACTTGCAGCAATGAACGCTTTTCGATAGCAACTTAAAAAAAAAAACCCAAAACAAAGCAGGAATGGAAGCGTATCTGGTGCGACGAGCAAATCACGCTGTGCCGCTACGTGCTGGCGATAACTATAGCTTTCGCAGTGGTTCCATACGCGAAGGAAAGATGTGAAAGCGCTTATCAAAAGTGGTGCAGGGCCCCTTTAAGAAGTAAGTATAATTTTAATCTTTGCATCTGTACGAATGACGTTACACGAAAGAATCTCCCACAAACGTGTATGGAATGCTGATCTGAATAAAGGGGTAGCTGTGACATGTGGAATGTTTTTCACGTAAAACTGGCGTGACGTTATCCGGTACACATTTGGAGGTAACCTGGAACCTGTTTCTTGAATAGAACAGTGTTCTAACAAACGCTTGGAAGCTGTCATCGGGGCCTCACTCGTGAAAAACTTGTTTCCTTTCCGCTGCTACCGCGAACATAGGATATATGACAGGCTAGCCGCGGATTGCTGTAAAAAGTAAGTAAACCGCTTCCTCTATTTCGACAACGTAGCCTCTGCATGTGGCCTGGAATTGTGTGAACAAGCGGAAGGTCTAGATTTTAGCGGCAGCGTGGGCTGTGACAGTTTCAAACAGTTGCCATCAAAACACAGTTTCACAGGTACCCGAAGTGCACAGCCAGTGTTCAACCTCCGCCGGTCCCCTTCCTCGTTCTAGACTCCAGCTGCACGTAAAAGGCAAAAAAAAAAAAGAAAAAAAGAAAAAAAGAAAATCGTACTAAATGGCCAATGACAGCAATTATTATAAATGATACACCGATTTAACGGTACACTGCTTATTAAGCTGTAGCACCGAGTACATTCGAGGTGTCATAACATAAAAAACCCATAAAAATCACTAGGTTTTAAAGAAACAAACATGAGCATGATTGGCTATACAGGATGATCAACGTGAAGTCGACAGAGATTTTTAAAATTACACACTTAGATGTACGTGAAGACCCCCGCTACAGTGAGGTTATGCGCCGGGGGACACACAACGAGGTGGTAACTATTGATGTCGGTGGCTTAATTATCTAAAATTAAATAATTAACTTTTGAGCGGCTGCACTAAGCAGGCATGTTTGTACTGAAAAGTTTGACGCAATCTTGTTTCTACGCAGTTTCATTTGGCAGAATTCTAGCGCGAACACGAGGTCGCGGGTTCGATTCCCGGCCGCGGCGGCCGCTTTTCTGATGGAGGCGAAAAGCAAAAACTCCCGTGTATACGAGATTTCGGCGCACGTTAAAGATCCCCAGGTGGTCGAAATTAATCCGGAGCCCTCCACTACGGCGCGCCCCATCGCCTGCGTTGCGTCGGCGCGTTAAACCCTACAATTAATCAATCAATTCTAGCGCATCCGTACTCCGAAATATTGAACTGCGAAGTGTAATTTCCGTTTGCATGATCACGAATGCTAGACAGTGAAAGGGACCCTAAATGCTTGCAGAACGTTTTAAATGCTTGCAGAACGTAGTCACCCAACACACCCAGTACTCAGGTTAGGGGATCGCAAAGTACCTTAGCCACAAATTACTGCTCTATGCCCATCAGATAACTCGGAAACTTAAAATATTTTTCTTTCTTTCCTGGTATTGACGTTCTTCGATCACTCGAATTACGTCATTAAGGCCTTGTAGCGGCTGTTGGCCGGTTTTCCTTCAGTTGCAGCAATGAACGCTTTTCGATAGCAACTTGAAAAATAAAGCCACAAAAACAAAGCGGAAACGGAAGGCGTATCTGGTGCGGCGAGCAAATCACGCAGTGCCACTCCGTGCTGGCGATAACTGTAGCTTTCGCAGTGGTTCCAGACGCGAAGGAAAGAGTGAAAGCGCTTATCGAAAGTACTGCAGGGTCCCTTGAAGACCGGCATGAAGCTCCCCCCTTTTGTGACGTGCCTGCTGTGTACGGTGTTTAGTTTGACAACGGGGTGGAGGCATAGGCAAAAGTGATAACCGGCAGCCTTTCAGTCTTGGCTGGCGTTATCGCAATCCGCAGTAGGCAGAACCGCTATCGAAACAGAACAAAAGGGAGGAGCTTTGCGCCAGCCTTCACTGTCTAGCGTGCGTCATCATGCGAACGCCAAGTAAACTTCCCAATTCGATATTTTGGAGTACGGATGCGCTAGAAGAATTTTGACAAAGGAAAAAAGGAAACTCTGCAGAAACATGATTGCATCTAACTTTTCAATACAAACAAGCCTGCTTACTGCAGCCACTAAAAAGTTAGTTATTCAGTTTTAGTTACGCCACCAACATCAATAATTACCACCTACTTCTGTGTCCCCCCGGGCGCATAACCTCACTGTAGCGGTGGTGTTTACGTACATTTTAGCACCGAATTTCAAAAAAACCTGTCGACTTAATTTTGGTCACCCTGTGTATGCTCCAAGTCGACGCATTTTTGCACAAAAAGTGACCCAGCTTCCGTATAGAGTCGGCAATGAAAGACAGTAGAAAGTAGGTCAACCGCACTACATACCACCCCACGTTAATATTATGTGCCTATGAGGTAAAAAAAAAATTAGTACGGAGTTAATGCTGAACGAGACTGCCTGATCATTCAGGAGTATCAGTAGCGTAAATTGAAATTGCCCTTAAAGCCGAAATGTACGCCCAAAGGTTCCACAGTGCTATATATGGATACAAAAGATGAACTTTTGAAATAATGAGAGACTAACAAAAAGGTCTGACTAAAAGTTTAATAACCGTTTGCACATACAATTTTAGGGAAAACATGTCGTAACTATTATCTGGACACCCGCGCATGTTGACCTCCCTGGAAATGAGGTAGCTGACACCAGCGCCCGAGGGTTCACCTACCGAGATCGGGCCACTCGGCAGCCAGAATCACCGGGGCCACCTGCCAGCTCCCGCGACCGCCTCCTTAGCTTTCATGACACTACATCACACCACCGCCTCGAACGGCTCCTCTACCCCCCGGGGTCCCATCGTTCTACATCGCGACACCGAGAGGTCTTGCGGCTGCAGCTTCATACCCGCACATTTCCTACACCAGTGCTAAGCCAGCTCATCCAACCTGCCCTATTCGCTCCCTCCTGTCTCTTGAAAGAGCCAACATGAACCACGGAATGTGGGGATGCCCCAGACGGCCCCCTCCTAAATCCCTTCAAATAACTATACGTTTCAGCAGTGGGAGGCTGCCATGCGCAGCTCAAGGACTACAACCCAGGACAAAGTCTTGGACTGGGCGGAGAAGGTGGCAACGGCATACGATGTATATGCTGTTTCCACTTCTCTCCAGCTGCTTTTTATCTAACTGACAATAAAAATGTTCTGACCACAACAAAAGCATGGCACAATATTTTTTAAATGAACAGAAAACACAGCAGAAGCCAAAAATACTTGGCTTTTCGCGAGAAACGTTATGGTGCGAATAAACAGGCGGCTGAGTAAAACTCCGCATTAAAAAAGTAAGCCCTTTACTTGGCCTGTTCCCCTACACAAAATTGTTAAAAATTTTATGACGACAACTTCAAAAAATTACCACATAAATGAATATATATTTTGTAAGCAGTACCAACCACAAGGCCACAAATGTGTCAGGCTCTAAAAAAAACAAAAAAAAAAAACTACTGTGACGAGCTCCCCATAGATAAGCCAAACCATTCGGACAAGGAACGATAACCACCCTGATTATTTCTTACCTTAGATATTTCTCGTCACCTAAAAATGACACCTCCAAGCTATGGATAGACCCAATATATCTAGAAATGTAGTTCGTAATAAAGTTTTTTTTTTGTCGAACAACTTGTCGAACGAAGGAAACCTATTTGCTCCAACTAAAGTAAGGTCTTCTGCACTTGATTGAAACTTCGTGTCAGTTTAAGCAGCTCTTCCAGAATTCAACAATAAATCCAGGAGCTCACTTTGGCAGAAATCTGCGGTGTCTCGTTTGCATCAATTACTCTGGCTCTTCTTCCCTGAAAACCACAGCCAGATTTGCGCCCCATGATTAAAAAATTGTTACAAGCTAGTACCGCCTCCCTTTATTGTATATCTAACGGCCGGAAGAACATGAATGTGTTAAGACAAAACTAAAATATGAATGACAGGTTTCCAGTTTACTTGAACAGGAGGACGATCGCATTAAAGGACGACGGCGGAGGTACCTGCACGGTGTCTTAATGCGTAAGCACTATTTGCCTATAGTACCGCAGTAAAATCTCTCCGTAATGCGAGGAGCGTAACTCGTTGTTTGTGCACACAAAAAGGAGTAACTGGAGAAGTTGAGACATTTATTCGTTACGATGGCATAAGAGTAGACGATTGGAAGCTGTACAATCGATAAAGAATAATCGAAAGAAAACAAGAATAAAATATTTGACCAGACAGGGGACAGTTCTCGGAAGGCCAAGTTTGAGAGCCTCTTTCGCACTGCGGGTTCGTGTATAGAGTTTCAAATTTGAAATTTTAACTTTATTCGGAAGTTTGCAAATAATACAGTACATTAATTGGCAAGGAATACAGAAAGGGGTACCATAGTTTATCCCTGAGGGGGGGGGGGGGGGGACCTCTCGTTAAAATGTACATAAGAACAGGTAAAAGTTAGAATAAATAAACAAAAATGGGATGCAGATTTATGCACAAAGCAATTGAACAGGGAAAAATGAACACAATGCGATGGCAGTCGTCCATTACTAATTAGGCTAATATTCCCAGTGGTAGCTAAAAACAACAACAAAAAGACGTGTCACTGTACATCAACAGTATCGAAACATCGAACAAAAGGAGTTGAATTGCAACAAAACACCCTAGGCTGATTTGTTAAGACCTGATAAAGAAAACAGAACGTACATGAAAACAAAATCAATGTAAATCCATTTTACACAATAAACGAATAACGGGATCAATCAAGCTGGAATATTATTGTATCTATCCCAACCAATGTGAGGGATCGTATCTGTCCCAACCAATGTGAGGGAAATATTCGTTTTCCCGAAGCCCAGGGCTTTGAAGTTAATGAAGTGGAAATAAACTACAATGCTGCAGAGCTCACAAAAAAAAAAAAAGACGGGAATGATGGCGGAGTAAAGTTATGAAAAGGAATCGTGAACAGCTACCACACCTTAAGAACAAAATTTAATTTGAGTCTACTGCTAATACCACGCTAAAATAGAATAGTAGTACAACATAGGTGCGCTGCTATCTTTGGTGAGATGACGCAGATCATTACACTAATTCGAAGGGGATGCCATAAACAATCAGTAAGTGTAAAAATAAGAATAACTGAGCGGTAGATGTGACAACAGAATGATAATCATAGATGATTTGGGGGTGGGGGCAAAAAAATTAGTGGCGTTGCCATCGCCGCGTTAAGGCCGTAACAAAAATTGAAAAAGAACAGAAAATCTTAAAACAAGGAGCTGCGTATCGGAAAGCATTAGAGTCTCGGAAAAACCAGAAGCAGCGATCAGACGGCGTTCAGGATAAATTGATACGATTGCTTGGAAGGGATCGATTGCGGCGAGATATGTTCCTCCAAGGAAGCTTAAGGTCAGAGAAACAGAGAAGCGCCGTGAGAATTCTTACAAATTGATAAACAATTCTCAGAATTTCTGCAATTTTTTTTGCTGGGTGAGCTCCACTTTGTTGTTTTTGTTTTTGAGAAGAAACGCTTAGTGCCATGGCACGCAAATATCTGTGTTTTTTTTTACTAATTCACCTGTTAAGCTTTCATGCAAGCAATTTGAGAAGGCGGGATAAGATGTTTAACTCTAGGTGTCACCTCGGGCGCCACGCTCATGTGACAGCCTAGTTGTCACAACGACTCTAAGGAACAAAAAATCCCCCTCTGCGTGGTAGTCAGGATGGAAATGCAGCAGTATGCGTATATATCGTTCTCAGCAGTTACCGCGAGTAGCAGACGGCGGGTCTCGGAGAGCGTTCCAGATGACAAGCTTGAGAATGATATATAAGTGATGGTGAGCACGGCACTTTACTGGAAACATTTCGCTCTTGATGACTGCAACATTCCAGCAAGTGGTGATTTGCTTGACAATGAAAAAGAAATTCTTCTTTGCAATCATTGATTGATTGATTGATTGTAGGGTTTAACGCGCCGACGCAACTCAGACGATGAGGCGCGCCGTAGTGGAGGGCTCCGGATTAATTTTGACCACCTGGGGATCTTTATCGTGCGTCGAAATCTCGTACACACGGGCGTTTTTGCTTTTCGCCTCCATCTTCTTTGCAATCATGCGTTTCGCCTAGAGCGCCCTGCTGCTGTCGTCATCATCGTCACCATCTTACTCACCATCGTCGTCGTCATCGTCATCATTATCGCCGGCTTCATCATCAGCACATTTCCACTGCCGGACGAAGGCCTCTCCCATACACCTCCAACCGCTCCTGTCCCGCGCTACCCGAGTTCATTCATTGCCCACGATATTTTTCATTTCGTCCATCCATCGAATTAATGGCCTTCCCAATTTTCTACACCCGTCTCTCGGTATCCAATATGTCACCCTGGGGTTCCAACAGTTGTCTTATCGTCGCGCAACATGCAAAGCACAAGTCCACGTCTTTCTTGTAATTTGAGCTATGAAGTTTTCCACCCGCATTTCTTCTCTGATCTAGGAAGCTCGTTTCTTGTCCCTAAGCATTACTCCTCCACGTTTCATTCCAGGTATCGTTGAACTGACGAAACTTTCTTTTCCACGGGTTTAGTAGGACGCCAAGTTTCTGTCCCGTTAGTCATTAACCGGCAATACGCGTTGGTTGCACACACCTCTTTTTAGTGGCAGAGGTATACGCTTTTATTTATTATTTGAGCGCGCTGGCCAACTGCAGTTTATTTGTCGTGGTTGTATCCCCACTGACAACCTCTACATTCGTTCATTGATTGATTGTAGGGTTTAACGCGCTGACGCAACGCAGGCGATGAGGCGCACCGTAGTAGAGGGCTCCGGATTAATTTTGACCACCTGGGGATCTTTATCGTGCACTGAAATCTCGTACACACGGGCGTTTTTGCTTTTCGCCTCCATCAGAAAAGCGGCCTTAGCGGCCCGGAATCGAACCCGCGTCCTTGGGCTCAGCAGCACAACGCCTTAGCCACTGAGCCACCGCGGCGGGTAACCTCTCCATTTGTCGACTTCGGGAGTTCCGCATGCCTTGACTGAAGAGGCTGCTTTCCGCATATCTATTTGCATCAGTTTCGATTCATTCATACTTATCTTTAACCCTGCGACCATTTCTTTTGAATGCAGGTTTTCGTGCATTTTTTCTTGCAGGCGTTATCTCGTCTCATTGAACAAAACGATTTAGTCTCCGAACCTCAACTGGCTCAAATATTATCCATTCACCCCTATAGCACTTGCGTCTCCCAGTCAAGCTTTCTGAATCCCCCTTCCAGGCAGGCTATAAAAATTTTGACGAGATTGTGTTTGCTTGCCTCGTCCCCTTACTGATTGAGAACGTTTCACTTTTCTTGTGGATGATTATCCTGCCTGTGCATTTATTTGTATGCCACCAGGAGTCTTATGTAAGTCTCATCTATTTCTTCGTCTCTTACTGCTTTCTACAGAGTCAAACGCCTTTTCGTGGTCCGTAAATATCATATGAAATTGTTTGTTATACTCCGCAAATTTTTATATTAACCGGTTGATGACATGATTAATTATGATCAATTGATGAGTAGCTTTCCACAAATCCAGCCTGTTATCTCCGTTGTCGGAAAGCTGTAGGCAGGGGTGCATGGGGTGTTTACCTTTGTAAGCAGATACAACCGAGAGTGCATGGGCCGGTGGGCCTGTAATTCTGAAGCTTCTTAAAATTTTTCTTCTTGGTACTCAGAATAATGTTGGCAGGTTACCAGGTTACGGACACTTTAATTATACTAGGGCGTTCTGAGAATAATTGTGCAAGCTTTTCTACAATGTTTCCTGGGCCCTTTAGGTGATTCACGGGTATTCCATCATCTCCTGCAGCGTCTGCTCTCTTCATTCCTTCGCGCGCCTTTTCCACCCCCTCTCGAGCTACTAATGAGACCTCGCGAAAGCAGATGAATAGTTTCAGTACCGCCCCCTGCAGCCCAACGTTGCTAGCTTACTGCTAAGTATAGAACCGGTTCACTACTTTTATTATTTCATTCATCCTGTGCGTGAAGTTACCTGGTTCATCTCTGAAGGCATACAGTCTATCCTTGCCGATAGCTATAGGTTCTACTCAGTTTTTCTTTTGTTTCCTCTTTTTCGACGTTTTTTTTTTCGGGGGGAGGGGACAGGTGGTTTAACGGGCGAAAGCTATAGGCGCGCCGGGGTGGAGGGCTCCGGAATAATTTTGACCGCTTGGGGATCTTTAACGTACGCCGAAATCTAGACGCACGGGCGTTTTCGCTTTTCGCCTCCATCTGAAAAACCGCTATCGCGGCCGGGATCTACCTCCGTCCTTGGGCTCAGCAGAAGAACGCCTTTGCCACTGCGCCGTTGATCAATTTGGACACCTTGGAAATTTTGTATTCTTGACAATTTCGTATTCCTGGGCTTTGCAATACGTTCCTACGTTTTATGAAGTAGTTTACCAGTTTTTTAAATAGATTCTCCTTTACCGGCAGATACCGCTGATTCTCGGATTGCCGCTGTTTGGTTGTGTGATTTAGTATGGCGATGCTATATTCATTCCCTCCGTTTATTTAATTATTTTTATTTACAAAAACCCTATAGGCCCCCGTAACAGTAAAAGCAATACAAGAGCAACTAAACATAATATGTAGCAGATGAGGCTAGCACTGCATTTCGAACGCCAGGCACGCAAACACAAGGACACAATATACTGCCAAGACGTAACGATAGGTTATAAGGCGCAGTGCATACAAAATGAAACTTCACAAAATAAGTTACAAAAACACGTCAGACAACAAAAAGTCGGCAAACAATTTAGGAAAGCAAACCTATGAAATGACTGGTTACACGGTGGTGGAAGAAGGCATGGTTTGATATGGAAACGATGTTTTTGGGC
Source organism: Haemaphysalis longicornis (assembly GCF_048455015.1). Lineage (NCBI taxonomy): Eukaryota > Metazoa > Arthropoda > Arachnida > Ixodida > Ixodidae > Haemaphysalis > Haemaphysalis longicornis. Next base: position 425,432,876 of record NW_027526203.1, read on the forward strand.
AAATCGTTCCACATACAGATGGCACGTGGGAGCACAGAACTATTGAAATTTAATGTACGACCGAAAATGCGCGAGTAACTGAGATGGTTATGTAAACGTTTTGACATGCGCAATGGTCTTTCAAGAGGAAGGAGCCACAGCATATTACCATAAAAACACGACGAATTTGCTCTCTGGGGTTGCTCTAAACTGTAGCGCCCTGTATCTCACCGATTGAAAGTTGCGTTTTCCGTTTTTGGTCAATTTTATCTTTTCTCTTTAAAGATCTAGCCTCAATGTGCACCTCACCAACCTGTAATCACTGCTCAAGACCTTGTCCAGCACCTCAACATCCTGCACAATACCTCGATTGTCACTTCAGTTTTGATGAAGTCGATTTAGTTGCACCGTTGAGACTTTTCCATGTTCATTTCCTATTTCCTCGTTTGTGGAAGGATAGAGGCAGGTCATTTCTCTCGGAAAATTCGACCAGTGTATCACCTCGGCTATTCCAAATGCTTATTCAAAAGTTCCCCACCCCTCCTTCACCGACTACCTTATAACCTAATTTTGCGTTAAAGTCTTCCATGACCATCATGTGCCGTGCTTATTTCCTTATTAATTGCTGATTCGACATCTAATCATTGTAGTATATATGTTGTTGCATAGGCTCGTACTATCTTCATGTACGTCGTTATTTAGTTGATCACAATGACTGCGACTAAACTCGTTAAAGGTACTCTGCAACACTTCCGATAAACGCTTTCACTCTTTCCTTCGCTTGTGGAAACATTGCGAAAGCTATAGTTATCAACAGCGTGGAGCGGCACTGCGTGATTTGCTCGCCGCAGTAAAACTATCCGCCTTCCGTTTCTGCTTTGCTTTGTTATTTTTTTCTAAAGTGGCTATCGAATGAGTTTATTGCTGCAACAGAAACGAAACGACCAATAGCCGCTACATTGCTGTAATTACGTAATTCGAGACTTCAAAGAACGGCAAGACTTGGGAAAGTGAGAAAATCTTTCGAGCAGGTTTCGAAGTTATCCGATGGGCATACGGCATTAATTTTTGGCTGAGGTACTTTGTGACCCCCTATTCAAGTAACGAATGTGTTTGTTGACTACGTTCTAAAAGCATTTAAGATTTAGAAAAAAAAAGTTGGAAAAAGTGCTGCGGGGTCCCTTTAATGCGGAAGAATTCCTCTACGTTCCCTGCTATCTCTGTGTGGATCAAGTATCCAACCCCATGCTCCCTACTTCATGATGTATTCGATAGAACAGAATACACCTTATATTCAAGTCTAAGAAGCCTTCACCAGTTCCTTTAACCTCGCTAAAACCTGTGATGTCCCAGTTAATGCCCGAGAGTGTCTCACTTGCACAGCTAAGCTGCCCTCGAAAGACAGTACACGCGTTGAACAGGTTCTGATTCCAGATGCGGCCTGTCCGGACCCAAGGATTCTTAGAATCCACTGCTGTATCGCTGGCCTCTCCGCCACCGTGGCCAGGTGCTTTGCAGCTGCTGGTGACTGAAGGTCAAGAATTCGGTTGCTGCACCATGATAAGGTCTTACAGCGAAGCTGTATGTGTTTAATCCCCCCCAGTTATCGCACCCTTGTGGAACGAAAACTGGCCGTGTTTCCAGGTACGAAAACACGGGGACTTTAGTTTAGCGCATATAATAATTAATAAAAAATAGGCAAAAGGTCTTAGGGCTTCCATATTTTGATATATCTTATATTGGCCCTGAGAATAGGTCTTCCGAGCAGTGCATTCTTGTTTAGAGGCGAAGCCGTCCTCAGACAGATCAGTGTACGTTTGGTCCTTGTAACCTGGCTTTCTCACACTTTGTGTTGCAAAGTGAAGCATGGAATTCTACGGAGGGAGTGTGGTTACACCCACACTTCATACTTCTCTCCACCGCCGCAGTCTCTTTCTCGATTCGTGTATACCGCTCCACCGCAGTCGAGCGATTTGGGTTGGGGTGTTACAAAGAGAGTAAGATATCTATACGACGCGGCAGGGAAACGGAAGCCCAATGTTTGTTCCTTAGAGTAAAACTGTAGTCATTCTAATTTTCATTCACTTTGCGAAGTTGCAAATTACAAACAAACGTGTTTTGTTTCGGGCACTCCTTCAGTGAATTGCGCCCATCTTCGCGGGTCATCCTTCTTCACAGAGCGGAAGGGCACTGAATTTTTGGCCTGTAGTACGTGTACACCAGGGTCGTCAGGTTCTGCTCTGTGGAGAGAAAGCCCTTTGTGTTCCAAAAGGCCTTCCTAGTATGGTTGCGCCTGTCTAGGGTAAACTCACCTGCATACTGGTTAGAGGCTCGCCCCTACGGGGCTCGCTCCTAATTGCAGGCTTTCAATAAATGTTGTTCTCTCTCTCTCTCTCTGGATGATGTTTCCTTCCCGGGCCAGGTAGCCCTCTAAACCTGGGTATTTGGTATCGACGTTTAGCGTTCCTAAAGACCGTTCTACGTCGTGCGATTTTCCGTGCGAACTCGCAGATGCGGCGCCGCTCGTGTGGCAAAACGGCCTTTTTTCGTTGCTGCGGCCAAGTGCCAAATGTTTGGAACGGCCGAGCGTCCTCTGCGAACGCCGCCCGTGCGGCGTAAAATGGCCGGCCATGCGGCCAATAGGAACACAGCTAGGTGAACGTCACGGAATCACCATCGGAACGCTTAGCAACCACATGGCGTTGCTTGTATAAGCGCGGGCGCACCCAAATAAACGTGCGTTCACAACACGATGCCGCTCGCCGTTATCAACGAATCCTTAATCGGTGCCCGCCCAAGTGGCGGACATCACAGCAGGGAACTACAGAAGAACCCAAGAAGAACCCTCCGAAGGTATGCGAGGCACGCACAACAAGCGAACCCAGGGTTGCTCGGTGTATTTGTCTTCTCTGCTATATGCGTGTATATTGATGAATAATTGGCAATTGTTATATGAAACCGCCAATAAACGCATATTTACTGCGAAACAGTCCAAAAAAATTTGCCCAGAAAGTAAAATAAAACCTTTTTTTTTTAAGATCCCAACAAGCTATGTTCGTGACAAACTCAGTTCGGTCAGCAAACAATCTGCCTCTGAGGTGCGAAAATCACGACGTCCGTGGCCATGTAGACGACATTTCCAGGCATTGAGATCTTCACAAGTGCGAATGTTCGTTCCACCGAATTCCGCAGGCGAAAAATGCACCATGCAGAACGGGCTTGAGGGTTCTCCTAGTTAATTGTTACTCGGACGTTGCAGCCAGCGTTGTTATTAGGCTGGGCAAGACCTATTTTCCCGCGGTTCGTACTATTTATTCTATGACCTGGTTGGGAACTATCCCTTGTACACCTGGGCTTTTCGCTGTTTGACTCGAGAAGAAACGCAATAATCGGAGCGCATAATTTCTATAACCGGTCGTGTCTCTTTTTTTTTTTTTTCCTACTCGTACATGGTGATCTCCCTTCATCGCTAATTGCTCTAAGATATTTATTGGAAACGAGGAGTGAGATTTGATTACTTATACCAGAGTGCTGGCACATATGAAAGAGCCGAAGCTCCGAAGCTAATTGTGATCCGAAGCTGTGCGGAACATGCAATACATGTAGCGCTTGTTCCGCACATGTCCCGCACAGCTGACGGCTAGCTTAGTCATTCTCAGTTAAATCTGTTATGTGCATCAAACTCCCGCTATGTTCCCAAGTTAATTATGAAGTATGAGAAACGCGTATTAAACAGTTAAATTGGTCATAATTTGAAAGTTAAAATGTTAGATTCTCGTTGGTTCTGTCCGAGAAAACTGGGCAATAAAATGCGTTGTAATGAATTATTATATATTCGTTTGACGCTCACTAGTGTCTTGGACAAACAGACATTCATAAATTTTACATAAAAAAAAACAAACCCCACCCGTGATCTCTGACGGCAACGCAATAAATACTCCTCGGGGCACCTGCAGCCAGATTACGCGCTTCCAAGGCGAAAGCACTTTGGTTTCTTCTCGCAATACTTTTCAAAGAATATTTTACAGCTACATCGTTCTTGCGTCGCTCTATTCACTTTCCTTTCTTCATCTTCATTGTTTAACAGACCACTCCGTACCTAGAAGCAACAATTTTGCCGAATATTTCGGCATACAAATGGGCTACGCTTGACTGCACTACTTATAAAGAATCGGCGTTCTCCTTCGCCTGTTCTCCTCACATGCCGCGTCACATGCCACCCTCCCCTCACTCACCCCCCCCCACCCCCCCCCCCCCCCCCCCCTCTCCCTGCGTGCTATTCCGCGAGGCTCTTTGGTACCGCCCGCTCTGGACGGTCAACGCTCGACTTGATTACTCTTCAGATTTACTTCCGATAAACTCTTCACTTTTTCCTTCCTGTCTGAGAGCATTGTGAAAGCCATAGTTATCGCCAGAACGGAGCGGTACTCCATGATTTGCTCGTCGCAGCAGATCCGTCTTCCGTTTTTGCTTTGCTTTTGTGTCTTTTCAAAAAGTGACTATCGAATGCTTTCATTGCTGCAACTGAAGGAAAGCCAGCCAATAGCCGCTACTCCGCTGTAATGACGTAATTACAGCGCTCGAAGATGCCAAGACCTGGAAAGAGAGAAAATTCTCTTGAGTAAGTTTCTAAGTTATCTGATGGGCATAGAGCAATCATTTTTGGCTGATGTACTTTGTGACCTCCCATTCTAAGTACTGGTTGTGTTTTTTTACTACGTTCTGCAAGCATTTGAGATTTCGAAAAAAAGTTGAATAAAGTGTTGTAGAGTCCCTTGAGAAACGTCTGCACACGCATTGCTCGGTTCACCTCAGGTCTCTTCCCCCCTGGCAGCCCTCAGGAGATGTGAAGTAACCCGGAGTCCTACGCAATGGCTCCTGACGTGAAGCACTGTTGCGTGCGGTCATTTAACTAGATTTTTAACCTCAATTTCTCACGTCGCTTTGGTACCACGAGAGCGGAGGTCACTAGCGCAGTTTAGCTCAATTTGTAGACAAATAGCACGTTGCACGTGCAGCCGAAATTCTGCAGGGCGGTGCCTGGACCCATGGCGCGTCTTTAGTCGCGCTTGCGTTGAGTTTAAACCAGGCATTCTCGGAGCCTGGAGGGGCTAAGCGGAGCTCACGTGAGCGTTCTGTTGTCTGAGAAGATCCCTTCACTGTAGTTGGCTAACGCAATTAATTATCTCAAACCATGACTGTTTAGAAAGCTGATTATGGCAAATGCGGTGGTTTTTGTTCCTTTGTTCCCTCACAAAAGTTTGTTTCAAGCTTTCGTATTTTAGAAATGTTATATTTATGCACGGACGCGTCTCTTCAAGAGGTCAAAAATGTAGCAAGTGAGGGCACTCTCTGGATCCACTTAAAAAGTTGATGAGCCCATTACATATGAAGGGCCAGCAACCGATACGCACGCAAGTGGCCTACGCAAATGACAATGCCGGAAGTCACGTTCTTGCTTGCACAAGCGGATATGTATACGCAGTAGGGGGCACAGCCCTGTAAAGTGTGCGGTTAGTGTTGGAAGACACGACTGGGAAATACAAAAAAAAGCTAAACTACTTCAAAAATATTCTGCAGTTTCAGAAAAGTTGGCTCCATATTTTCCCATCCACATTACAAGACAGTATTATTTCAGGTTAGTCTCAACTCGAATAGCTACCTCCACGCACCTTCTGGAACATCATCATTTCTCATACTGGTTTTAAAGTGCACCATGGGCAACCTCCAGGAGTCTGTCATTGCGGAGAGGTTGGTTAATGTCGATTGAAACGTCTAGAAATTCCCACATGTAGAAAGGAGATGATAATGAAAGCCCCCAGAAAGTTACCCTTGAGTAACTCTTTGGTGACCCTTCGGTTACTGTTGCGGTTACTCTTGGGTGAATTATACCATTAACATGCAGCTTCTCCTGGACTGCTTACTCGCTGCACCTATTACTTGACAGACTTCTTGAGCTTCTAATGGTAAGTGGTGGAACGGGCCGTCATTCACTCTCTGGAACCGTCATTAGTAATATCGTCGGCCTGCAGTTGGGAACGTATCTGTGCCAGGATATATTGTACCATCCCAAGGACAGGAACTCATTTAAGCAGAGGCGAAACTCAAGAATTTTTTTTTTCATTTATCTCCACCATTGATGGCGGTCTTAATGTCGTTAAGGCACCGTAGTTGTAAACATAAAACGACCTTAGTTGGAAGCATTGTCCAGTCACCTTGCCAGATTGATGGCGAGAATGCACAGATTATGCTATGTTTGCAAGCATTTGCACCGATTTGCAAGCATTTTTGACGAGAAAAGCGCATTTTGAAAGCGCCGTTTTCCTCGCACCGTCCTCCACGTCAATTTGCTGATATGACAATGAGCTGGCAAGCTGGCAATGAAGTTGATATGAACGCCGAAAAGTGCGACACTCACTATTTTCAAGGCTGCGATAGCACGATCGAGAACATATTGCAAACGTATCGCAAAACGCATTGCAAAGCACGGCGCATGGCGTTTTCTCTTCGTCCGCCAATTCCAGATGAACTAAGGCTGTAGGCGTCGGCTATAGTCAAATAATAGATCAGGTAGAGTTAAACTGCACAATGTATCGGTTTTGACCCCTTCACTTAGTTGCCTCTCTGAACTAAAGCACCGGGAGACTTAATACTTCTCTTCCATGTATACAGACAGACGGGTAGCCGCGGGAATGAAACAAGGGGGGCTGTTTTTCCATATCAGTGCTTGTCACAAGATTATTAAACAACACAAAAAGAAAACTCATTTGTTTTTCGGACGGCCGGAAACACGCTTCACACCTTAGTAATATGTTCTACGCTAAAAAAAGGTGGTGCATAGTTAAAACGTACGTCTGTTCTTATGTTTAACGAATGCCCATGAGGCGGCGCGTGTTCAAAAGCACACGGCTAAAACGAGAACGTAAATACTCACGCCTGATAAGACACGGAACAGAGCCTGCGGGTCCGTAAACAAAACACAGCGCATACAGGCCCAGTGACGGTTGGAGTTCATTTAATTTCAAATACCGACCAGCTAAACATGTTACCAGCCACCACGTGCCTCCCACAGTAAGAGGAGGAACACACGATCCAATTGGATCACCAACAACTCCCGCGTACTCCGCGTATCAAAGAAGGGAGAGAAGAAATGCGACGCAGAAGGCGAGTGCCCTCCTGGGACAGCATACCGTCAGCCGGGACTCTAAAACGGAAACGGCAACCCACCCGCATGCAAGAGCAATCAGAGGCGCTATAGACACAAACCCTTGCAATAAGCGCCTATCAAACTCCATTACGAACAGGCGGACGCACGTTTTCTTTCGCTCTTCTCCTTTTCCTCCACCTCTGTGCGCGTACGTAGGCAGGGGGGGGGGGACAGAAGGAAGGGGCCGCGGGAAGAAAGCACATCCTGATCGGGGGCATCGCTTTCCGGAGCGAGATTAGGGCTCATCGGCAGGGCCTGCGGACTGCGCCGTCGGCCCATCTCGTATGCAGCGCACGTCCCTCGGCCGTTGCGAAGAAGGCAACCGCTCGTGAACTGGCCGGCAGCAGATGCCGAGGCGTCGGCAGCGACGGGAGACGCGGGGGCAGAAAAAAAGGTGAGGGGGGTGGCTTCATTAGACCGATAAGAGCTCTCAGCGACCTTAGCCCACACCTGGTAAAGCACATATTAAGTGAGTGTGTATATACCCGCGCACTGTCCCTGCGTCCGATAAGAGGGCCTCGAGGGCGGCACTTTCCTTCGCACGCGAACTATACGACGGCAATGTACGCACGCCGCTCGTGAAATCTTCCCTGCAATTTTTTTTCAAATCCGCGCAGAGAGACTGGGACACCGCACATTTGCTTATTACTAGAGTTCACATTAAACCTAGGACAGGGCACGCTCTAAGGGGCGTGTAACAAAAACACTGAATGGGGCTCTAAACAATAAACAAACCAACAGCGATGCATATGTGTGCACCATGTCCTGCCTCTTCTACGATGGGAAATCAGAGCATTATCAGTTTACGCTTTGGGGATCCTCATCATTCCGTGGTGTTAGCATTACGTCTTAGCACTCTCGATAGACGCAATAATGACAAATGACAAAACCTGGAGCATGTTAAGCCGAGGCGGAAGGGACACTTTTGCCCGAAGTGGGTCGGAAGGCTGCTTCCATGCCACGGAAAAAAAAAAAGAGAAATAGGGAACAAATAAAAAAAAAAAGGAAACTCTGGAGAAAGCAACGAGCAGCCGCAGTAAACACGGTACTTCGACCCACCGAAAGAGGTACGAGTTAACATATTGATCTTAGGTGGCGAGGAAATGAACATAAATTGTCAAGGCTATAGAATGACCGTAACAACACCTTTGCACATTGTTGTGACTCGCCTTCCATTTTTGACTTTAGAATAACACGAAGAGCAGCACGTTACATTCAGACAGAGAGAACTAAAATGGAACGGAAAACATTTCTCTTTGAAACAGTGCAAAATTGAGTCGTTTTTGGCGATTGTTCTTGTTGTTGTCACAGGATTACAAGATTAATCCCAAATAGTGGGAAGGCTTAAACAATTTACTACACGGTTATGAACGCCATCCGGATTGGATTGTCGACGTAAGAGAGCACGTCCTAAAACGAGGTTTCACTCTCAGTAAATTATTCGCCCAGGCCGAAGCAGCTTCACTTCGGTTGCCTACAAGCATATCGTGTCAGAAGTAATAAAATGACAAGGCCGACATTAATGCGCTCTTCTGGCTTCAACTTCGAACACCAGCCGCGGGCGTTCGAGCGGAACGTAGCGTGCCCGCGTCGGTGCCGGAACGCACTCGCGTGGTCATGTGAGACAGGAGGCGGCCGAGAGAGGGGAAGAAGGGGTCACGCGGGGTTGCAGCTTCTTCGCCATATAACGACGCCAAGCGACGCACGCTGGCTGACACGGCCGAACTCCCCTCCCCCGTGGCCATGCCAGTAGCGTATACCGTATGCGCTCTTGCGCGATACATGCATTCACGCTGACATGCCTGACATGCGTATTCTGAGTCACATACCGGATAACGTCTTATATATAAGCGGCACGCAGTCTCGATTCCGCGATATGAGCGGCTCTGACAGGCACATTTTACTTGGCGAAGCTGTGATCGTGACAAAACGCGCATTAATAACGCAGTTTGCGACGATCATGCGAGTAATCCGGGGCAATTTTTGTCGCTCAGGACCACCTGACGACGAAGCGACAGGCGAGGCCGATGGCCTGCCCGCGCCTCTGCTGCGCGTGCAGGCACCGTGAGCCGACAGCCGTTATAAATGCTTGCAGGATGGGTAAACGCGCGTGGTGACAGCGGCTGATTATGCCTGCATCGCCTTCGTATGCAGACCTTGTAGACGCGACGCAGCCGTTATACATGTGGCTCGTATATCCGGGCCCAGCACCTCGACTACTTGATATGCAAAGGATGCGAGACTTCTGCCTGTTTCCCTTTAAGCGTGTCAGATCTGTAGAAGCTAAGTCAGGTCCTAAACAATTATGAATTCTGGAATTGCGTCAATTAAGATGCGAGTACATGAAAGCACTTCTAACTCAGTGGTTTCTTCCGCTGAGTAAATAGCAGCAAAACACACACTGGCGCGTACGAAAAACTAGCCGGAGCACGTGTCTTGCGAGAGAGTGCAGTGGACTGTATACTACATGTATATGTACGCGTACACGTATATGTGTATGTACATGTACATCAAAGGCCCGTTTCATGAGAGCGTAAAAAGCTTGATCATCATTACCATAGTGTTTTTGTACTGTCGCAGTTTGTGCCGGTATAAGAAAGCAAGAAGCTGTGCTGGCTAGAATTCCAAAATTTGGCAATGCGCACATTCTTTCACACCTGCAGATTTGTTTTAGGCTGTCATTATGATTTATTTCGAACTGTAAGGCGCCATCAAATGAAACATGTTTCGGGCTTGTCGCATAGACCGGCGTAAACGGAACTCCAATGCGCTGCGCTTATTGGGATACGCACACACCAGAGTAAGCGAGCGAGAGGTCATTGCCCTTGCATGTCTGGTTTGGTTTCGACACCGTTCAAAGCACGTACGAGTAGGGGGGTAGGGGATCCGCCCAACGTGCGCATCAGCGAGTGATGATCCAGTTCAAATAACTGAAGGGCAAGTGCTGACTGGTGGGCTCGTGAGTATTCCGACATCCTTCATGCGCAGTACACACGGACAGGACACAAACAAGAGACGCGACACAGCGCTGTGTTCGCGTCGCTTTTTTTGTCCTGTTCCTACAGGACTGAGCGTCAAGAAGTGCGTCAATCAGTCGGAATTCACCGCGGGATGCAGGGTGTGTATGGTGACAAATGGGTGTAGGGGCTACACGGGTGCGAATGTTTTGGAAGGGACGTGAGGAGACGGAAAGATGGGCCGCGGCCGTGTCAGGCACATCTGTTGCTGCGGTATACTCGCAGCCGCCTGCACGGTTCATTTGATCATGCCTCGCTCATTGCGAAAACTTGCGGTTTGTTTTAAATAGACGTCTTTATCCCAGCTCGCTGGGAGACATTTAAGTCAGCTACGTGAGCAGCCATTTTGAGAAATAGGTAAACGAGGAAAATGGACCACTAACGAGTTGTAAAAGGTTCGGCATAAAAGCAGATGCAGGTGGTCGTCTATGCAAGGAGCGCATACGTTGCGCATGAGGTGCTGCGAATTTTATTATTGATCTTAGTGTGACCAAAGTAACTACAGTCCCAGAAAAATTTCTACTCTAAACATATGCAAAGGCAAGAATTTGAACGCTTAAGAAAGGAAATTTGGATATGGAGGTTTTAGCTCGAAACAGCGCTGATATATGTTTTAAGATTACCGCACTGAATGCGGGCCCCGTAAATTCGTGTTGAATGATCAAAAACAAAGGCAGTTAAAGGTTCTACACCTGTACCTGGCTTTGCTACGTGCGCTGTTTTTGGCCTATTTGTCTTGAATTTGTGACAGCCTGCACACTTATTTTGGTTTTTGTATGCGTAACTCAAGCCTAGACTAATCCGAAGCACATTCGCGAAAAAAAAAAAAGCATTCTCCTGTTCAAATAAAAAGGCTGACAGTATTACTTGAAGAATACGCCAGTAATGCTATAGAAGCACCTGAGCTTCAACTTCAAAGCACGATCTAAAAAGATATATATTCCCACTTTTTAGTGTTTCAAAACTAAGTGTACCGAACACCCATACAAGACACATCGTCATACGTTGAACTCCGCTATACGTGGAAGACGTACCAACCTCAAATGTTTAGTTCGTCTCCTCGGCTTTAATCTATTCATACTTATCACAGTGGATAAGTGAACTGAAGCTGTTTAGCGAAGCCCTTTGCACAACTTCTAGCGTATTTTAAGCTATTTACCACATGATATTTCCAACGGGCTTTGCTTGAACACTGAAATTCAGTGCCTCGCGATAAAAACAATAGATATTGTAGACCAAGTACGCATAATTGAGTACTGCTGCTGCACTGGGGATTGGAATTTTCCTGTGCTGCAACGCAAACTTCATCTGATCTGCTTTCTGTGTACCCCCAACTAGAGCAGAACTGTGTTGTGGAGCAGAACATAGAGCAGAACTGGATTGCGTACGTACGGGGACCAAATGGGAGGTATCACAAAAGCATAGTCGCGAAACACGGAGTTCTTAACGCACGAGTAGAAAGAAATCGTGCACAATTTCATCGCGCACGCGTATACAAGAGCGCAGACACAATGAGACGTAAACATATGCAGCGTGAGGCAATAACACAGGAAGGCCGGCGCACAGAGTATATACAAGCCGTCACCGGCGTGACAAGCGGGGTACAGCCAGAGGCGCCCATTGTGTGCAGGCCGGTGCGTGCGTGTGTTGTTTGCCAGTGCAAGCATGCATGCTGGCGTGAAGGTCGGCACATCGGCGGCCGCGTTGCATACTGACGAGCATGCATAAAGGCGTCTGACACGCAGCCGCGACAGACCATACATCCATTACGCCGTACGCAAGCTGCCGCAGGAAGTGCCGTTTAATTACTCGATTCCGTGCCTCCGTCAAACATGTCGCCCGGGCCTTACCTCAACAGTGAAGATGGCACAAAAACTGCTGTGTTTGTGCTGCAGTGATGTTGACGGCGCTGTGGTGCTGCGCGCACGTGAAAAATGTTGTGAGAACCATCCGGGTGTTCCACTTGCAGGTCGTGATGCCCGTTAAATGCGTGAGTGCCATTTATTCGGACGTCTGAACACAGTGCTCGGTTCTATCGAGACATGTATAGACATCGAGGAGCAGGCTGCTTACCGCAGCGCCTATCCGCCGCTGCGCCTTACGTTCATCGTGGTCGCGCGCCATGGCGTGAGGACAGTTCACTCTCTTGGTACCGTGCACGTGCAAAGCAGAGAAATCCACGAAAAGAGACAAGGGGCGCACCAAATTTCATATATTCCGCGGTATTTTTGGCTAACGTACGCTTGGATAATCGGTTGTTTCGTTCCCTGCCCTTGCACGCTGATAACGCAAAATATTCTGCATGAGCTAGTTTTAGTCTTGGTTGGTCGAGCGATTATCCTGTTTGTTAGTGCCTACGTGGGTGCTCACAGGAATGCGCCCGCAGAGTGCGATGGTTGGGCTACACCGTCTCCGCCGGTCGGCTAACGACGGCGGCCGAAAGAAGTTTTACGAGTTCGTAACCGTCATCCACGCGAACCTTTGCCGACGGTTCGCATGGGGAACCTGAAGTCGACTCGAGGGGAAACACGAAGTCGACCATGTGAACAGTGGAGGCCCATTGGTCGCTTCGGCAAATGGCGATGCAGTTTGTGGTACCCTCGCACTCGACGCACAATGCTTTCGCTGCCTAGCAGGTGCTACGGCGGGAGAATAGATTTCAAGGTATGGGTAACATGCATGCGTAGTCTGGGACATGACTGGTTGTTGAATAAATGCACATAACTTCTAAGCTCATTATTTTCTTCGGGGTGAGAGAACATACGCGTGACATAAGATGATCAAGTTCACCGAATTGGTGTTGGATCCCGCGATGCGTAGCACCCCGATCAACGTTTACTATAGACTGTGCAACGGAGCCATGCAAATCGGTGCAGTCGCGCGGGGTTGACGTCAAACTGTGTAATCATTCAACTAGCTGCATACCTTGGCTTTTCGTCGTTCTGTGCGAGGCAAAGCCAGAAGTGTGCGCTTGCAGGCGGGAAACTTGACATGCTACATCCGCAAATTCACAGTAGCATTGCAACAGGACCAATGGTTCATGATGTGGAAAAGCATGTAGTATGTATTCTGTAATGTGTATCACAAGCAGATTCAGAAACGCAGCATCCACTGTCAGGCTGCAAAGCTGTTTGTTATGAAACCAAAAGAAAGGAAATAAAATTATCGCCTTTATATTAGCAGTACCATTTCAGGTGTTACATGCGCTATTTAACGAAGCGGCACGCCAGCTTTGCGATGTGATAATTTCAGCCGTTGGACAGCCCTTCCGGGTTCGCTATGTGAAGCTTGAACACCCTAGACCAAAATAAAATAAAACTGCGCGTGTGTATGGATAAAAAGAGTATGTAGAGTGTGGCCTTATCAGCGGCCTTTGCATACAGGATGCATTATAGGAAATTTTTCCTTTTTGAAGCACACGTGCGCGATGAGACGTACCAGCAAGCCGCTAAATTAGGCCTCGAAACACCAGTCTAACGTCTTCTGCCAACATACATTCGACAAGCACTTGAGTAAGCCCGTCTTCCGAGGCGGAGAAAGCAAGGCGCAACCAAACACATCGCAAGCTCCATTCCCAGAAGTGCTCCCGGGTGCGGACTATTAATAATCCGGCGTTGTTCGCGCCGGCAGCACTGCGGGAACACGAGCAAGCCGCGGACAGAGGCTTCTCGCCAATAAAGCTGCGCCACACCAGCTCGCGAGACCGCAGGCGTCGACTCGCTGCACGGCGCATTATCTAGCGCCGGCGGTCGCGCGTGTGGAGCCTAGCGTAGCGCTGCCGCGTCCACGGTGTCGCGCACGGCTGGAAGCGGCTTCGATCGCGTCGCCTTGTTGTTTGCTGAATCAAGCAGCGCCGAGCGTGTCGCCGACGCGCAGAGGGGAAGCCTCGGAACACCACGCCCCGCGCGCCCCTCGCCACGTACCGAGCGAGGGCGAGTGACCTGTGTAGCGTTGTCGTCTTTACTCGGCAATAACGTAATTTGAGGACCAAGTGGGACGCTGTAAAAACGTCAGCGGCGAGTTGCACGACGGATGGTTCCTCGCGGCCTGCAGCCAGCGACCTGCTGCGGGGCCAGCGACTACACGGCCCACCGCGGCACACGTGTAGTGCCGAGCCTGCGGCGGTGAACGAACATTACTGTAAGTGATATCCCCCCACTCTGGCCGCCGCTTCCTCGTTACGGCAACGCGCAGGCCACGCCACGACGCCGACCCGCGTGAAGAAAATCAATGCATCAAGGTTGTTTGCTTGCCCTCAGTTCCGCACAAGTCCTCGCAGTATCGTAATGCCTTCGGAGAAAAGCTGGTTTTTTCCACACAGCCCCTTTTCACAGCATGGCAGGTCATACCACATACGATATCGTTCGTGTTACCCAGAAGAATGAGGAAAAAAATCAAGGGCAATGTTTTCAAGCTTTCTGCGCTAACGAAGCATTTAGGGAACAAAATGTGAATGGTTTCGTCACTTGAGAGACCAACACTTTCTCGTGATAATTTCTTGGGAGCGCAATTCATAAAAGAGGTAAACCCACTGGTCTTCAGGAAGCATACGTACATACAGCACAATAAAGTCAATAATAAAATTTGGATGAGCACCGCCGGTAAAACGCTTGTCTATAACAGAGAGTTCAACTTCAACTAGTTGCATCTGAAAACTGACGGAACATACTCTTTACAAACACGTTGGAAACAGGTCTGGGCTTATACTTCTGCACGCCCCAGCAGTTTTCTTCAAATCGAGCTCAGGCGAGACAGGATAAGACTGGAGGTACGAAAGCTGTGTTATAGACAAGTGTTTTACCGACTGCACGTTACTTATTGCCGAAGCGCGAAAGGAACGCGTCACTGCAACTCGAAAGTAGATAACTACTTTCTCGTAACTTTGTCAATTTGATATGCAAGTGCTGCTGTGACAGCGGGTTCTATTGTTTCTATTGATAGCGGGTTCCATTGTGACAGCTGGTTCTCCCCTTATGTAATACTTCGCAAGGGGCTCTTAAGGGTACAATAAATGATACTCAAGCGTCATTATAGTTGAGCTGTAACCGGCTCTCAAATTAGTATTGCGTAATGTTCCGAAACGGAACTTTCTGTCGCCGAAAGCCCGCTAAAGGAGCATTGGAAGGAAAGGTGGCGTTGAGTTCCAATAACAGTTCGTGGACTTGAGGTATACCGGCTCAAGCAACGAGTGCCCACAGGGTACCAGCGGAAACCACGTGTGTTCTTCAGTGCGCCGGAGGATCTTGTTTGGAAAACTACAAAATATGTAGTCTGGATCAAGTTTTCCAGGGTTTCTGCTTAACTGCAAAATTGTTGGGTCTCGGCGAGTTAGTCCTTCCGGAATTCAGAAATCTCAGCAGCGCCATGTCAGGAATTTAGTGATAGCCACAGGCGGAAACATAGGTTACAACGAGGGGGTGCAAGTTTCATTACACACGTCTTCACCCAAAAGTAACTAAATAACGTTATTCCTTACTTAGCTTAAAGTGTGCTTAAAATGTACTTTACTCGTTACTTTTCACAGGAAGTAATCGATTCGTTACTCTGTTACTGAAAAAGTAGCTTAACACAAGTAACGCGTGATTGGGACGCTTTGCTTTCAAGTATGAAGTAAGACTTGTACAGGAGGAACGACTGCTCGTTTTAAAGACATAAGGGCAACTCCGCACCAAGTTTAGAACCATGATTGGAACAGCGCTATTAAAAAACCAGGACGAAGCAAGAAACACAAGACGAAGCTCTTCGTCTTGTGTTTCTTGCTTTGTCCTCATTTTTGAATACCGCTGTTCCAATCATGAACGCACACCAACGCGCCGCCCGAGTAGCATTTTTTTCTAAGTTTATAACCGTCACACAAGGAAACTCGTGGACAAAAAACGCCGTCACTCAGATTTGTTCGAAAGAGTAACCTTCCGGCTTACTGGTAACATTGGTTTGATTTAGTGGTGTGCGCAGGAGTTGATGTAGTGAGGGGCCAGTTCCACGGAAACAAACAAACAAACAAACAAACAAACAAACAAACAAACAAACAAACAAACAAAAAGGCAGGAAGAACATGATACTGACTAAATAAGTTTAAAAAGAAGCCATTACGCCATAACGTGGGAACTTATTAAGCATGCCTACAAAAAAATTACGTCGGCCCAACAAGCCACGGAAAGAAAAATTATAGTAATGCTTAGTGATATAAAACAAGGGTCTTGAAATATGGAGAAAACTCGGGTGGAATACATACTAATTCAAATTAAGTATGGTT
This sequence comes from Haemaphysalis longicornis, assembly GCF_048455015.1. Lineage (NCBI taxonomy): Eukaryota > Metazoa > Arthropoda > Arachnida > Ixodida > Ixodidae > Haemaphysalis > Haemaphysalis longicornis. Next base: position 425,449,335 of record NW_027526203.1, read on the forward strand.
GGGCTGGACATGTAATTCGAAGAGCTGACAAGCGCTGGGCAACCTGCGTGACATGATGGCTACAGAAAGATGGCCTACACGTTGAAAAAGACCGGTAACTTTATGGAGGGATGGATCCGGAAACAATGGATCCGGACAGCGTAGTATAGGCGCAGTTGGAAGTACTTGGGAGAGGCCTTCGTCCTGAAGTGGACGTAAATATGATGGTGATGATGATGATGGTGAATGTTGAATAGGTACGCAATTAAACGAAGATTAACAAGCGCAAAGATCAGGATGACAAGAATATGTGCTTCGAATACAAAACTCATGTCTGGTTAGCTTTAATGTCCATGAAAACGATTTGGGACCAAAGTTAGCCGCATACTTCCAGGTATGCGCGTTGACGTAGGTGTCACCCTCCTCTGCACGGCAAGAGTGTCTCATGTACAAGGGGTTGCTGTGAAGAGCGGAGAGAGGCGCTGCGCAGGTGGGGAGAGAACGGGGAGCGAGGAAGTGGGGATTAATGTGCACTGCGCTCTCTGGTTGGACGGTTCTTGTTGTACTGCCGTCCGTGTGTCCAGCTTGCAGCCGTGCGGTGAGGGCCGTAGCCATTACGGCGACGGGGCTATTGCAAAGGTTTGCTGGGCTAGCTCATATCGTGCATCTGTCCCCTACACCCGCAATGTAAGCAAGAACGCCCGTAAGCAAGAATCTAGCACAAGCTAAAATCTAAATCATTTAAAGTTGTCTTTTTCTTGGCTATTACTTTATCCCATTTCCCTATCTAAACACGCGCCCTACAACCACTAATTAAGAAGTAATTCAATAAATCGTGTCCGCAGCTGTGTCGAGATTACGTACTTTCTGCGTGCCCGTATCGTCGGCAAACCCACCATTAGTGTGCTTTTGTAGTTTCAGCGATAAAAACATTTGATTATACCCATTCTATGCCGATACATTTGGAATGGGCGTGAGTTAACTTAATGTTGTTAATTCCAGCTGTGCATACTCTGTGGCGGCCTCAAAACATGCCTTTTTCCCCCTCAAGTTGCGTATATACGGGGTGTGCGCGGGCTATTAGAGGGAAAATATTGTGCGAATTTCAGTTCACTTGGAAGGAAACCAGACAACTTTGAGCGACAACGCTTTGACGCGTTTGGATTTCAATACTAACCGTGTAATGTCACCACCTGCACGACGCTGGCCGGAATGTCGGAGCACGGAAACGGCAGTCGGTAGGCTGGAACATGTTCCTGTCGCGACAACCACGGTATTACATAAACTTCGAACGGTGTACACGTGGAAGCAAAAGCAGAAACGTTATGCTGAATCTCTTTAACATCAGCCTGAAAACAAGGTTAATCGGTTGCGTTTCAGCAGTTGTGTTTTGGTTACAGTTGTATCGTTTATTGGATTACAGCGACATCGCTTAATATACCAAAATTGTGCACTAAATTTGAGATTAATGAGCTCTAAAGGAGAAAAAAAAGAAGCCTTCAGGCAAATATTCCGAAGTATTCATTTCTTTTATGAGAGTTTGAAGCAGTTGCATTTAGAACTATCGCAAAATGGGCCATTTAACGAAAGTAGAGGCCACGCGAGACGACGATATCTAAACTGTGTATTAAATTTTACCCAAAAGCAAAAAAAAAGTAAAAAAAAAAGTGTACAGGAACAATGAAAACAAATACGTAAAATCCGAACCAAGGAAAAACACTGCTAGCTAGCTACATATTTTTGCTCTAGCACAAGAAATCATCAAACGCCAGAAACCATGCAAAACGCCTCCCGCAGCTCAACTGACGTCCGGTTACTGACCTCAGCAAAACCGCAGTTTCTGCGAAGAGGGTAGTGCGTTTGCGTCGCCCTGCGATGCAAGCTTCAAAAGGCTAGTTGACCAGTCTGCAAGCCTAGCGGTGCTCCCTGAGCCTCAGCCTGGAGCAGTGGCAGGTCTGGCCAACGCCGCCTGTATAACATTGCCTCTCGTCAGCCGACTCAGCGAAACAGCCGCTTTCCTGTTGCTCTCTTTTGCCCTGATTCCCGCGTGTGCCTTTCTGTGGGCTCCCATCTCGGACAGTGCTCCGTTTGTCAGGGCTTCTTAAAGAAAATTATGAGAAAAAATTTACAATGTTTGTCCAGCCTTAGCGAAGTAACGCTCCTACCCCTCCATGTTTTCTCGGTGTCTGCCTGCCAAACTCGAGCAGTGACGTCAGGGGGGACGTGCGCCCGCTTGCGCGTGCCACACCACGGCTGAGCGGTCGACCCACGCGTCCTACTTCTCCCATCAGAAAACGGGTGAGTCATCAGGCAATATTAAGCAGGCGGCTTGGTCTGGCCAACGTACGACATGCCGCGGAATCGCGGAATTTTATAATACGGCGCCGTCGCCACACTCAACGACTTTCGTCGCGTGGCGAACACCATGCAGCCTGTGACATCATGAGGTCTGACAAACCATACTACTCAGGCCAATATGCCTTTAATGCACGTAAAAAACTACAGCCACACCGTGGCGATCAGCACCGGTTTTTAATTGATTGATTATGAGGTTTAACGCCCCGACGCTGCACAGGCGATGAGGCGTGCCGTAGCGGAGGGCTCCATAATAATTTTGACCACCTGGGGAAATCTCGAACACACAGGCGTTTTGGCTTGTCGCCTCCATCAGAAAAGCGGCCATTCCTGCCGGGAAACGATCCCGCGTCCTTGAGCTCAGCAGAGCACCCGTTTCTAGGCGGTGTGAAAGAGAATAAACACACGGCAGCCCCATTGGCCTTCTAAGTTTTTGTTTCTGCTTTTCTCCGGTCCTGGCTTTCAAGTACACAGAAACCAAAAAGTGTTTCGGGTAATCAGGTGCTTTTTTTTGTGAAAATATCCATAAACAGGATATTCCTGTTGATGAAGAAATTAAGATATTCCCGTTAAATTTATTCACTAAAAAAAACGTCCTTATTTATTAGTGCGCTAGCACTAAGGGGTTTGACTGCACTCTGAAGCCTAGCACAGTGCTGCATCCCCGCAGAGGCGTCGGACAACGTTTTACTCAATAACGTTAGTCGTGCAACAAATTCACTGCGTCAGTCTATTGATCAACCTATCTATCGATACAAATCACTTACCCTGAAGTTGGAATTTGTGGGAGCCCATTGTGGTTGTAGCCGCTTCAATTTCAGTGCGCAAATGCTAGGAGGTTCGACCACCAGAAACCTGTGCTCCTGTCGGAGGCCTGTGTGTATGCTCTGAAGCAAGAGCGAACTGACGCGAGGGAACGAAGGCTAGTTCAGCCGAGAAAAAGAAGCCCGCGCCGTGCCTGCGCAGCGATGCCGCGGGGTGCTGTTGCGGTGCATGGCCCGCCGCACGGGCGTTTGTGCGTATGTCTGCGCACTGCCTCCACAATCAGCAACGGCGGTTGAGAAGACGCTTTGCGCAGATACGGGGAAAGGGCGATAGGCGCAGAAAGAAAGCAGGAGAGAGGAGGATGAGGCGAGCGCACGCAGCGCCAAAGAGGCGCGGAGATATTTGAGAGTTGCCCCGAGGCGTCTTTCTACGATAGGGCACGAAACACCGCAAAGTATTCAAGGGCAGACATTTATGCTGAGTCTGACGCACACGCGTCAGGGTGAACAAGCAGGATCCCTTTCGGCCCACTAAATGACGCAAATGAACCATATGAGGCGTGCTTGCTCATCTACAACGACCCTGTATCAGGTCGTCCCATAATTTTGTTTTACCGTAAATTAGAGTGCCGAGTGATAATAACAGAGCTAAAAATTTGAAAATGAATGGGATTTGCGATTGGTATACCAGCGTTCCCCCGTATTATAATGTGCCCAGTGGAATTGTAGGTAAGGACCATTGAACGTTCTGTATTAGTCTTGTTGCGTTTTCCAGAACAAGACGTCAGTACTAAGCATGCCAATGATCTAAAGGGAAAGCATCAGTGCCCTTCCACTCTGTGAACGAGGATGACCAACGAAGTTGACCGCAGTCCAAGAAGTACACGAAACAAAAGACGTTTGTTTGTAACTTGCTATTGAGCGTACTTACTAGCAAATTAGCTGAATGAAACTTCGAAGGACTACAGTTTTATCTAGGGGACAGACATGGGGCTGTCCGTTTCCCTCCCGTGTAGTAGTCATTTTAGTATCCGTGTAACACACCAACCCAAACCGCTCGACCAGGGAAGACCGCAGTCAGGTCCCATCGAGCCGTGAGTCGTTCACGTTGGAATCTCCCCATAGAAGAACGGGTATGTCAAGGGTGCGCGCGTGAAGTAGAGATGTAAGTTTTCATGACGTTTGCAGGGGTGAAAAAAAACGTTTTTTATGTTTCTTTTTGAAGAATTCGAAAAGTAAAAAAAAAAAAACAATTCCATACATATGTATAAAAAATTCGATGTCTCATCAAACGCGAGAAGTGATCGTAGTTGCTGGTAACCACACGTATGAAACCAAATTACGGCCGGTGTAAACAGAAAATAAGTAGACAAAATATGCATGAAAACCTATTTGGGTTCGAAAAGGATTTGAACCCGGGTTGCCAGGAGCCGCAGCCAAGTGCGGTAACTATAGCACTAACCATGCATGTACCGAGCCGAGACGGAACAAGAATTCTCCGGATCAGTGCCGCATGACAGGTGAACGTGTCAGCATCGCAAACACGATGCAACAGGGAAGAAGTCTTCTGCAACCGCTGAATTTCACCTTCAAATCACTTAAAAGACTTAAGTGCCCGATGAATTTTAGATGCGAAGCAGCTTATGGTGGCGCCTGTTCCCTCCGGCGTTGTGTGGGTGCCGTTGTGCGGCGTCCACACCCCCACTGCGCATGCCTCGCCAGGCACCGCTGATGATGATTGTGGCAGGATGCCCCTAGGGATTGGCCAACCAAAGAATCCGCCACGAGATAGGTTCGCGTTCAACCACCGTCGTCATCTTCCCATAGGGGAACCTTCTCCCGCAACGCCGCGATGAGTGCCACGGGCAACGCCGCCGGTAACGCCACCTGCAACGCCAGCGTCAACGCCAGTGTCAGCGCCGCGGACAGCGCCGCGGAGAAGAGGGCACAAGAAGAACAAGAAGAAGCACCTCCTCCTGCTGTGATCGTCCACCCGGAACACGAAGACGCCGACCTCATCCCGAGCCAAGACTTGGTGCGCCTGATCAAACACGCGAGTCCGTGCGCGGCCGTGCGCAAGCGCCAGGACATCATGGACCGGGACGAATACAACATGATGAGGATGACAAACGCGGAACAACATGAGCTACTGCGCGAGATCATCCACCGGCAGACGACGCCGTCAGCACCTCCGTTACAGGTCTTCTTCACCGGACCGGCCGGTTGCGGCAAGACGTTCGTCCTCCGGCTTGCCATGGACCTCTACAACCGGTACAGCAACACCGGCAACAACACCGCCTGCAACGCGTTCGTCATCTGCGCGAGCACCGGAAAGGCGGCTGTGGCAGTGGGAGGAACCACGGTGCACGCGGTTTTCAAGCTCTCTCGGAAGACCACCGGCCCCAACAAGGACGGAGGCCTCAGCGCCAGTGAGTTGAACACCTTCCGCGTGGCCTTCCGCAACGTGAAATGCGTGATCATAGAACAGGTGAGCATGATGTCTGCGGACAACCTAAACGCAGTCGACTTGAGTCGACCCCCATGTCTGCTTCGCATACTACTCAGGGTTCCCCTACGGGAAGATGGTGAATTTTTTTTCATTTAGACTGAAGAGAATATAATTGTTTCATGCTGTATCACAAAAGTCCCAGCGGAGCTTCCGCTCTCAAAATCTGTTCCCGATTTCACGTCAAATTAGTGATTTTAGAAAGTATTTCCCTCACTGCAGATTGGTCTCATCACAACGTTTTTTTCCCGGAGAAGCTCGGCTTGTTTTTTTTTTTTCAACGTTACCCTGGTTAAAAAAAAATCAGTTTTTTTATGCTTATTTTTTTTTCAACCGCTCACATCTCTAGCGTGAAGCCTGCCTAGCCGCGCACTACGCCCACACCCCTCCCCTCCCTTTCCTCTTCCCCCTCCACCCATTCTCATATGTACGCATAAATATAGCAGGGGGAGGATAGGCTCCGAGCGTACAGAGTAGCATACAGAACTCGGGAAAGAGACGGCGGTGGTGGAGAGGAGTATAAAACAGGGCTGTAACCATTTTGCCCCCGTGAATCGCTATGCTTCACTGCGCAACATACGATGTGTGAAAGCCAGCTGACCAAGACCAAGCTGACCAAGACCAAGACCAAGACCAAAAGACCAATACCCTTAAAGACGGCTTCACCTTCAAACGGAAATGTATTGGTGAGAATACATCTGTTTCTTGGGGCAACATAAGACATTGCATATTAAAATATGGAGGCCCTAAGTTTTTTTTTTAAGTTCTTTATGAATTTTTTCATACGTTAAGCACACGTTAACGAGTTTTCGTTCCACTCGTCGAGTTTTCGTTTACACAAGCGTGATACCGGGGGGCGGAGGGGATTAAACATACACAGCTTCACTGTAAAAAATTTGTTACAAAATGGATAGTCGGGCGAGTTCGTAGATATTCATGTTGAAGTGTCGCAGAGCAAAAATGACTAGGGACGCGAAAGGATACACAAGACGGGCGCTGCTACACTTCAAATATTTGTTGTTTAACCTCATGCAGAAGGTGCTTTAAGCGGTGCATCAGTCCTATAGACCGGGCATATTTTATTTGTACAGTATTCACGTGATCAGACCAGCTTAAACTGTCTTCTCAAAAACACGCAAAGTTTCCCGAATTAACGCGCGGGATTTCAGAATAATTTAATTCTAAATTAATATTCTAATTATACGGTTGAGTTTCAAGGTAAAGTGACGAGCATATGATTTTTAGTGTTAAATCGAAGTTAACTCGTCTTAAGTCAAATAATAATTTATTTATCCGAGAAATGCAGTACTGTTCAAGTGACCTAAAATAGCCACAAAATAGATTGGTATTATTGGCGAAAAGAAAAAAAAGTGGGCTAATAGGTATGTTAATGATGTAGTTTATATGCAAAAGAAAAAAGCAAGTGTTCCTAAACAGACTGTACTATGCCTAAGAGCCCATGTATCAAATTCTACTTCATTATGCCGCCTGTAATGGCAGTCTGCAAGATGGCTTTTAATTAACTTCGTCGTGAAACTTTACGCTACGCAAACAGGGACAGAGAATGACACACATGGATAAGCCGGAATTAGGCTCGATCGTTGTGATGAATTAATTGTGTGCTTTGCCGCGAATGCCATACATTTCCAGCTTCTTGAATAATATATCGAACTTAACAGAATCAAAAGCTCTGCAAGAGTTCAAGAAAATTCCGAATAATAATAATATATCGAACTTAACAGAATCAAAAGCTCTGCAAGAGTTCAAGAAAATTCCGAATAAACAATTTTTGCTCCAGATAATTTAGTACATTTTGTGACCTCTAAATGCGAAGTTCCCCGCAAATGTTTTTTACAGAAAACCACATTGTTCATTACACATGATACGGTTAATTGCAGTGGGATTGACCGTTGACACTAATTATAACGTATAATATTCAGCTACTTTTCTTGAGACGAAGAACGTCGCGCTTAGATATCTTTCAGTGACTTCTTCATAGCGAACTAAACTGATCCTTCTTCCGGTTATTCTCTTTGTCAACAAGAAGCAAGACCCTTCCATCCTTGATTACTAGCTCCGTACACTACGCGACCAGACACATGTTCTTGTTTTACCCGCACCGCTACTGGAGGAAATCCCCTAACCGAACCACAATAATTATTTTCCAAACTAACATTGTTGCTAGCTTTGTGCTTTTATATCTTGTTCGTTTTTGCGTTTGTAAAGTGCCCTTCCTGCCTGAAGATGTCTCCGCAGTCCGCCAATAAAAACAATAACAAATAAGACCATTTAAATGTAAGGTTCCACCAGTGATAGCTGTGTCTGTTGATCCCCAATGTACACTTCTTCGCGTGGCGTACGTACTCTGACGTCGATACTGCGCACGAAAGCATTGTCTATGCAGCTAGTCAACCTGGCGGGGGCGGATACATTGACTTGTCCAGAAAGCAGCGGTTCTTGTTTCTGTACAGGTTAAGGTTGAAGTAACCCTCGACGATAAAGGTACAGGCACTCTTTACACATGGCAGAGGACGGGGCCGAGGAACTCGGCCCAATCTGTGAATGGCGTGTTGGGCGGCTCGTAGACTCGCGCCGAAGTAATCTCAAATTAGGGTTTTACGCGGCGAAGATGCACCTGGCTCAACGTGAAGCGCAGTTTAATAGAGGGCTAGGGAATAATTGAGACCACCTGGGAATTTTAAACGTTCAACTAAATTTGGACGCACGGGCGCTCTTGTTTTCAGCCTGTATCAAGCGAGAATAGAATCCGCGACCTGGTGCTCATAGAGCAACACCTTTGCGACTCAGGGTGATTTCGTCGAGTGCACCAACCGCATACGCGTCTCTGCACTCGGTTATGTAAGACTAAATAGGCCACAAAAAGAAGGCCCAGAAGCGATGAACACCTGTGAGCTGCGTTACTGCAATGTACTACAACGATACACGGCTTCATTGCTCGCAAGCACCGTATGATGCCATGGTAGCGTTCAGGGGTCATTGCATGTCGCACGCCGCTGGTCTTTGCCATCGGCCTGGGGCTGCAGAAAAGGCGCCATTAAGTATGTATGTATAAATCTTTATTGGGCGAAGGGGTGGCGGGGGTTGTTTGAGAGGGGGTGCGGGGCTCCTGTAGGCCCTAAATACTTCGGGCTACGCCATTAAGTTAATCGAACTAGGATCATCATCCTCGTCGTAGTCGTCTTCATCATCCTTATCATCGTCGTAGTCTCCGTCGTCGGATTACGAAGACACCGCCGGTGTATCCTTTCCACGTGCGTGGGCGAAGATAAAGCTCCCTCAGGCAGATTTGTTCTATCAAGCGACGACGCTTTTTTGGCGTGGGCGTTAAAACTTACGCTGAATAAAAAGTATTGACCCATTTTTTGCTCTATACCTATTAGTCAGCTAGTTCCGCCGTATTCGAGATTCGCTGTATTCGAGATTAGAGATCAGCTAGTTCTGCTGCATTCGCTGTATGAGCAGTGGGAGAGTGTGCTGTCCAGTTCCAGTCCGGACGACCAGCTTCGATTGGTAAAGAGGGCCGTCGCCGCGAGTACCATGAATGAGGTCCTTAAATGAGGACAGCACTCTACTAATTTACTACTAATTAAAAAAGTTTATTCTCTCTCTCTTTGACGCGTGTCGCAATGGTTGTTGTAGCGCCTGTATTGACGGAAGGGATGCCTTGAAGCCCAGTGGGTTAAGGTAGAAGAAGGGGGTAGTGGGTTCTAAATGTTTTACTGTTTGGTCTTATTTGTAAATGCGGGGTCATTGTCATGATGATGGGATCATTGTTTATATCGATTATTCTATAGTGTCGTTAGTTGTGTGCGGGTCTGGTGGTTGCGTGTTGGCTACGAGTAAGAGTCGATATTGGCTTAAAATGGAGCAGCTCCAGGCGAGACAGTAGAGGTTGCAGTATGGACATCTCAGTGGAAGGTGAGGCTAAACCACTCGAGAAGAGTCTCAGAAGTACATTCTGCGCTGGCGACGCTCTTGTTGACGCATTAAGGCCTGCTAGAAAGGATGAAGGTGACGATTTGGTGGCGCTGCTTTTTGGCTTTATTGTATCGGATAAGACGCAGAGCTGTGGATTAGCGTAGGAGGAGTGCGTAGGAACTAGAGGAGGGTGCGGTTCGAACTATCCTGTGCTTCAGCGTGTGCAGCCCGATTCCCAATGCAGGTATCATCGTGTCCCGGTACCCAATTAATACGAATATTGTACGGGTTCACCATCGAGAATTAGGCGATTAATTATGATCATCCGGGCTTCTGTAATGCGTACCTAGCACTATCTAGAGGATCGTTTTAACACGTTTCGTTTTTCCCCTCTGGCGGTGGCGATTTAAAATATTTGACTGATGTAGTGACGAGGATTGGAATTAAATATGCAGTTGGCATTTCTCTACAAAACGAAGAAAAATGAAAAGCGTCCCGTATTTCTACACAGGTAATAGTTCCGGAATGCGAAAATGCTGAACTTCACAAGCAATGCTCTTCCAGTGATTTCCGATGCTATGGTGAAGTGTGTAGCCTGCCCTAAATAATGCATCTGCTTTTGATAGGGCTCAAAGAGGACTCAAAGTCCGTCAAGAAACGCACAGTTTAGAAGCTAGAAACATTGAAAGTGACAAAATTTGAGCGGAACCTGACGGAGAGGCATGAACAAGCTGTTAGTAACCTGCGGTATGAAACCGCGTATAAGCGTCGCAGAGTTAGCGGTTGACACGCCGGAAAGCATGTTGTCACGCTTGTTTCCTCCATCTCCCCTTCAATGATCGCTTGCCGACACTTCCCTCTTCAGTAATATTAAGCCGTTTCCATACCACACCCACTTCCTCTTTTTTTCTGCAATCCAAACGCAGGTACCGTTAGGCGAATAAGCTTGAAACTGTGATGACCCTAGAACTTCTTGGGCGCGGACACAGTTGTTGACTCTATAGACACAGACTAAATTATGCTTTTGGTTTACACAGGCACGTCACTCGGGGACATGACAGCAACCTGAGAACAATTAATCACCAAAATGCGTAACGGTTGCTGACCGGATCCCTCGGTTTGGGTTTCTATTTGGGTACTTACGCTGGTCCTCCCCTCAGTCCGGTTTCGGGTTCAACTTACTAGGTGCACTAAAGGTGTTAGGTGCACTAAAAGTGCACCTTGCATTAAGCAAGGTGCACTTTGCTTAATGACCATAGGACTTTGTAGGCGCTCTAAAGAGGCTCGAGTTGAATCAATCTTTTTGATTACAGCATAGTGGTTTTGAACAACCGCGGTAAATTGAGCGGAAGGCACCAAAACAGCGTACTGCGGCTTACACTGGCGCTCGGTAAACTTTTCTCCTCCGTTGCGGAGTGCGCCACATTGATCCGCTCTCCCAGAACTGATGTAAGGTGTGAGTGTCGCCTGTCCACCCATGGCTGCTTAAAGGGGAATATAATCATTGCTCGTCCGGAGACGCGGAGGCGCACGAAGCAGATGTTTATACAAGACAATTAACTTGGCCACATAATTACCTCCTCGTTTGCGGGCCGTGCCCAGAAGCTGCGCGGCGACCCGGTCTCACGCTGCACCGCCATCAATGCGAAACAAAACGCGCCGGCGTCGGAGCTACCGGCGGGGCGGAAGGCGGCAGCGGCAAAAACGCGCAAAAGGCCCGGCCGGAGTCGTCCCTGCTTCCCCCTTCGCCGTGGCCCAAGTCGAGGCGGGCCGAACACCTGGTGACGGGAACGGGAAGCTGCTCATTGCCGAGTCTAGTCACGGACGAGCCTCCGGCAGCGTGCCCGCTCCACGCAGGCGAAACAAAGGGCCTGCCGAAAAGTGCGTTAAGTGACTGCCACCCAAGCGAAGGCGAACGCCGCGTCTTCGAGCCGCGTTGAGCAGATGCGCAGCCGAGGTGATAATAGCGGGCAACGCGGGCTTACCTGGCGCGCACACGGCTTCAGGTTTTACCCGTGAAAAATGAGTCTTCAGCGCGTCTTGTGCGCACCAGCGCCGCGGGAGGAAGCAGCGGGGCGCCCGCTAGAGCCACTGGTCGCAGGACGGCGTGAACCGGCTCTCAATTTCATTACCCCAGCGGGTAGCCCTGGCCGGGAGGCGATGCGCCGATAAGGTCGCCCGCTCTGTCAGTGGCACCTCTGCCGCCGCCGGAGCCCGTGGTCGCCCCGCTCCCTCCGTCGCCTCTCCTCTAATTCCATGCAGCGTTAATGAGCCTCTCAGCAGGCGCCTCGACAGGGCGCACTTTCACCCCGGAAAAGCACAATTTCAGGGGAGTAGTACATGACGGCGCCGACTGAGCGGGCATGCAAGGGAGCGCGATGCGCACGCAACGCTCCCGCAGATTCCGCCGCTGATAGCGGTCTTCTGCCGTCGCCCATTACCTCGGCCTGAACCCAAGGCTACCTGTGGTAACGAAAAGTCGACCAGGAACAACTCATGATGACTTTACTTGGCTACGGCCTGTTGCGGGACTCGATAAAAATTGACGAGCTCGACCCTTTTTTTTTTTTTTCTTTAAGGCGGCGAGCGCTAATGCGGTACTTCCCTAGTGACGAATTCTATTGATCTAGAGGGAGTTTTTTTTTTCTTTTTTTTTTTTAGGTGGGGGGGTCCACGGTTGGTTGTTCACACTTCACTGCTCATCCCAGATAAACTTGCTCCGGTGAGAAATCTTGGATGCAACTGGGACTGATTGCGTTTCGCTCGTCTATTGTAATCGCTCGCTCCGCACCCGGGTTTTTAAAAATCTTTGGCGGATATGGTTGACCCCTCTAAATTGACCACTGGAATTCGCCGTAAGATTTTAAGTTTGCGTTCGCCCCTCCTTTCCGCAATCACGGAGAGGTATAATGATCAATTCCGTTGCTCTTGTTAGTTAGGAGCCAGACAATATGCCACTGCCTCCCGCCTGCCAGACCACGGCATTACTTCCTCACCAAATTCCCCTGTTCAGCAATTACAGCATTGCGTAACCACATTGTTCAGAGGGATGAAAATGGCTGTATTGTCTGTGTTCGCGCTTCGCAAGTATTCCGATTGAATAATACGCGTCGCAGGTTTTGTTTATATTGAGCAGATTAAGATACCTCCGTTGAATCGATACACTCAGTAGCTGCTTTTCTGTTGAAAAAAAAAAAAAAACAAGTAAATTTAGGTCTTCTTGATAATCGTACCCATGACTCTTGGAACGTGAGACGCGCACGTACTTACCCCCGACACCACCACAGCTCGCTGACGTTAGTTGACTGAAGGTGGACCTAGTGAATGTGTTCTGGCCTTCGACCTGCAAACGTGTGTTAAAAATCGTGTAATGACGTTTACATGAGTAATTTGAGCATGCTAATCACGGAAGTAGCAATGGGGCGAGTAGCAAATACGTTTCCGCCAAATGTCGTCTTTGCTGGGTGGTATGCGAATTCGGATATGTGACCAGTCGTAGTAACTGAGCAAAGAAGAAAAAGGAAACGCAAATGGAAAATGATGATAGCGATAATGAGAAGACACATTCGGGAAACTGGCACTCGTGCATAATGCGTAATAATGAGGCGAAACGTTCACAAAAAAACTGCTTAGGTCTCCTTTTTTCCCGTCTGCTGTGCTTTTATTGCGATTTTCTTTAAATGGGCTATCAAATGGTTTTGTTGCTGCAGTTTAAATGAAGCCGGCCACTGATGCCGTATTTCTGTTGTGATTTCACATAAGCACACAGAATTGGCCGGACTTTGAACAGAGTAAAAAAAGGTGTTTCCAAACTATTCCATGTGAAATGCTGAAAAACGTTTTCAAAAACGCGTACCGTAAGCTTTTTTTCCAAGCGGCTATTGAATTCGTTTTCTGAAACTGACATGGAACCACCGGCCAATAGCGCCGATATGTCTTGTGTGACGTCACATAATGACACAAAAAATGTCCACACTTTGAGGAATGCCGTAAAGAGGAAAATTTTCTGAGCGAATTTCCAAGTTATCTAATGTGCATAGTACACTAATATTTGTAGCAACAGCTTCCTGGCCACCTAATATAAGGACTCGATGCGCATATATTGACCGTGTAATAAAAGCGTTTGAGACGCGGAAAAAGGTGATAAAAACGTTGGCGATACTGCTTCTCTGTTTGTCTAGGATATGCGAAAATGCGCGGGCGTGCTGCCTAACCGTCTGCGTAAGGCGCAGGTTTAGCTGCCAGCTCCTCATCCACTAGGGTGTTTGAAGAGGTTGCAAACGTAAAGGAGTGGAAAGATGCCTTTACCTAAGCTTCGGTCTGCGGAATTACAGAAATTGTGACCACCATCCTTAAGTTTACGCATGCGGACATCAGGTCCTCCATTGATTTAACAATTACATTCCAGGTCTTGTGTTGAATTGCAGTTTGACGGCACACTCTTGGCTTTTTCTCTTCTGCCGGGCACATATGAGCAGACACGGGATGAAGAGCGAAACGTCCTGAACTTTTGCCTGTTCATGTATGTTGCGTTGCTGACATGCTGTCGGTTGCTATTGAAAATAATGCTTCTGAAACTAGAATGAAACATTTTGACTATACAATTTTGTTCACACACTCTACCGTACACTTGCCGCGGCAGGCATAAAAGCGGATGAAAAATGATGGATGTCGGCTTGTCCTCTCACCGGCACCGGCAGCAGCCAATGGGAAACTGAAATCCATGAGCCGAGAGACATGTGCAGTCCGCGAGCTCTCTCCGTGTTAAGTACGGAGGCCGCTGCACCGCGCATATGCATCCCTTCCTGGCGTGTGATCGATCACTGTCTGACAGCGAAACAGGGTCAACAAGGGGGACACGTGTGTGAGGCTGCGCACTTGATGCCCGTCGTGCGTGCGTAACCCACATCTGTTCTCGGCGCTCATCCATTCGTGCCTGCTTACCTCTGGCGCCATGGTTTACTCCGACAGGTTGCTTTACAGGTACACTTTTTTCTCTTGCTGAATGCTCCCTCGATTCATTGTGCCTCCGGCTGACGTTGTTATTCCTCTCTTTAACGCTGCTAGCTTTCCTAGTGCACGCGTTCGAAGCGGAATTTTTGGTTTTGTTCGCGGATGTTCAACTGCGAAGATGTACAACGCCGCGAAGTATTTCCATTTGTATCAAATGTATTGATCGCCACATGTTTTTGCTGATGGAGCTCCCTGCTGGCAAGTCGAGCAATTTTCGTTTAATTCTCACCGCACTACGAAAAAGATGGGGAAAAGAAAAAAAAAAAAGGGGGGGGGGGGGTAGGGAGGATAGACTATATTTTTGACGCTTGTCGTGTTTTAACAGCTGAGCTGTTGTTACTGGCCGCAAGTTCGCCGTTGCAGGAAAAAATACCAAAAAAGTGGCAAGCGCTCGTGAGCGCGTGCCTCGCGACGACCGCCGAGCGTTCTCGGCACGCGCAATGGCTTTAGCAAAAAAAAAAAAAAAAAAAACTGGCGAAAACCCCGAGGAGCGAAAAAACGGCGAGTGCTCGAGAGCGCGTCTCTCGCGGCGACCGCCGAGCGTCCTCGGCACGTGCAGTGCCCGCAGCAAAATAAAAGAAAAAATACTCCTGCGCCGTCCTCAAGCGCTATCGGGCATGTAAACAAATACTCCAGCGCTAATCCTAAAGCTGAAAAGATACCCTGCTTGGGAGAGGTCACCGCGGCCACCGCTATCTCTAGAAGCCATTATGGATAATTGGAGACATGGCTACGAGTGTCCCAATCCTTCCCGAGACGACTTGCAGATCCCGCCACCGCTGCCTCGAGTCGATGACGAAGAGCTTGTGGAAGTCTACAATGCTGGGGATGACTTTGCAGCTACCACTCTTCGCGAAGAAGACGACGACCTCTTCGATGCATATAACGACGATTACTAGTACCGCAACTATGCAAATAAACAATGATACTGAAACCTAACTACGCGTCCGGCAATGCTCACCCATAACAGCTTCGCCATTCAAGGCTTGCGCGTGAGTGCAAGCTTCCCTGATTTTTTTTTTTCATTACACAGGTGTATAAGTGAAAAGCAGCACATGGTTTCTGAGGCAAAACAAAAATATTTTGCCACGTCGCTTTACTTTCGAGGTAGAAAAAGAAAGAGGAAAACTCTGTCTGCGGCTGTATACTAACAAGCAACGTTTGACGCGGTCAGTCATCTCGGTTTTCCTTCTTTTTCGCCTGTAGCGGCAGCGCACACATGGACATGCACCGAGTCCTGCAACGTATCTACTACACCTGGTTATCTAAATGCGGTAAACACGGCGCGCTGGAAACCAGCTGCCGATGCACTGGACTGCCGCACTAAAAAAAAAATCAGGAAAAGGAATGGTCGTTCTGCTTTCACCTTTCCGATGTGGCTGACGGAGTAAAGAAAAATGACCGAAGCAGATCCTAGTACTGCGAAGCGTGGGTTGGAATACAACGCTCTACAACTAGACGAAGCGAAAAACATCATGCCTGGAAGTTTCTCGTTTTTCGACACCTAGCATGCACGAATTTACAGTGAAAATTTCAAAAAAGGCGATGCAAAGCGTATTCCGAACTGAAACTAACATTGCGGCTTTAAGCCCCGCAGCTGCACGCGGGCTATCATGCTCACCTTAGTGGAGGGCCACATACCGGTTTAGGACACCTGTGGACCTATGTAAAAGCCAGATTCTTTTTTTTTTTTGCACCTTTTCCGCTATTACAAAAACAGTCGGTGCGAACGGTAGTCGAACCTGATCGTACTCAGTAATGGAGCGCAGTGTGAACGTCCAGTGGACTTAAATAAACAAAAAGCTCCCTTTTGTTTTCATTGTGACTAACATGCATTTACCATCTCACTTAGGTTTAAATTAGAGTGCACTTTTTCAAATCATTTTAGCGCGTTTTGCCCGTCGACAGAGCGCACTTCTTCCGTGGAGAGAAAGAAGCCTTGCCGACACGCTGCAGACATTAATTGCTGTGGTACCGATCCCTTCACGGTCGATAAAAATGAAAGTCAGATAAGGGCTGGGCAGAAACGCAATTAGGCCTAACGATAATGACCTCCGAAACATTAGGAGTCAATGAAGCGCCTCATTTCTTTTTTCTTCCATGCATGAGCCTCACGCAAGATACGGAGATGCATATGGCGATAAAAGCAGCAAAGGCGACCGTTATTTCGTTTGCACGACTCTTACGACACGGCGGCCTTCGAACAACGAAGTCTGGTTCATATTTCATCAGCTGTCAGTGTTTTTTTTTTTTTAATCTAATAGGCTTTCAGCTCCGGTCTTGTGAGTGCCAGTTGGCTCGGTATAGCGGCTTTCGCTTGGTCGTCGACTGCTACGAATTCCGTCGCGCGATAACGTCAACGATAATTTGTGCTCGAATCATTTAAACGCAGGAACTGCTGTGCAGAGAGTATTCTCCTCTCTGATAAAGGGGCACGAGGAATAGAAACATCAGGGTTAATTCCTCCTTCCAAAGAAGTGGAAAGAAACAATAAAAAAAGTAGGCGAAAGGAGTATTTCCAAGCGCAAACACCACACCTCGCACACCTCCTGAATCCGCTCGTTGTATATTGCCGCGAACCATGCATTGGGTTTGTTTGTTTATGTTTCGTTTTTACTGCCCGGCCACGCCGGCTGTGCTATCTCTGTCCCAAGTGAAGCGCGTGTTCCATTCTTTATTTTTATGTCGCGCGGGTTATCTCATTCTGACTGGGAGAGCGTTTCGCCGTAACGTCAGGAACTAGCTTTTGAATTGAGTCCAGTTGGTCAAAGAGCTCTCATGGTTCTCGAACCTAGTTCGAGCTGAGTCGTCGAAGTAAAAGAAAACTTTGCCTGCTGTTTCGCCGCCTGTGTATTCTTTGAGTTGTTAGGGGAGCACAAGTTCGCTCCAATAAACTTGTTTTTCCTTCAAGACTACTGCGTCATCTTTGGCTACGTGACAATATGTTGGTGAGGAGCGGATGGCACATTTTGCCCTCTCGAAATCCCGGTTCAACTGCCACGTTCAACTGAATCAGGCATCGTAGTCCTCCTCACTAGGAGGAACGGGATGGCTTGTCGCTGCCTCTTACGATTCCCCCCATCCCATTCATCGTCGCGCGTCCCGTTAGTCAAGGTTCAGTCATCCACCAGTGAGGAGGAGGAGGAGGAGGAGGAGGAAGAAGAAGAAGAAGAAGAAGAAGAAGAAGAAGAAGAAGAAGAAGAAGAAGAAGAAGAAAAAGAAGCAGCTGGTGTAGGCGAACATTTAGTCGCCTTTGAGGCGCACACTGGCCACCAACTCTCTGATGAAAAAAGGAAAGGTTGACTGACCTTAGCATGTTTCTGAGCAATAAAGCGCTACAGTGCTGGAAGGACCACACGGGGGTTGCCAAAGAAGCGGTGAAGATTACTTTTTTTTGCGTTGCACCCGATTACAACTGTACCGCGCGTAGTTGTCCCAAACCCACAACCTAAGTGGGACGCAAGTGCACATGAAGGCGCAGACGGCGAACATTTTGTAAGTAGCGCAGTAATACCTCTAACATTAAAAAAAAAGAAAATAAAGGAAAGTAACTCCAAATGGTGTGTGCGACAGCAACAGCGACGAAAAACGTCCACCGATCGCCGTTCCTTTCGAATGAGTTGGCTTCGATATCGCAGTGAGGGCCATCCGATGACTGGCGATGGACGTACAATTCATGAAGCATATTTTGCTGTTTTTATGTTCTTCTATAGGAATCTGCCGTATTTCTTAAATCATGAACTGCAGAGAGCGTTCGTTTTTCTCGAGTGAAATCGCTCTTCGCATCAAACGCTTGCGCTGATGCCCATAAGTGCCCTCCCGCAAAAGGTAGAATAAAAAATGACACCTGCCGACATAGAGGTAATATACTACAGTATACATAGCGTCCACATAGTACATCTATAGTAGTCAATTCTTAACTACTAGAAATTACACAATACTTGAGAACTTAGTAGGTATACAGAATTTTCGTATTGCTCTTAAAGCAGCGGTATTTCTTGTGAAGTGCGCTATGGAGACAGACAAGCAGAAACGATACCAGCAACGATGATTGAGCCGCGTTGTGCTTTCCAGTAGTACTTGCGGCTTTGGCTCTTCGCAATCGCATGATTATTGTATTATTACTCTTTGGGAAAGAGCGTCTCAGAACTTTCGCCGGCATTGCGACAACATCGAGCTTTGCAGGCACAGTTGTCGATGCCGGAAATGCGTCTGCGTGCCTCAGGACAGCGCGTCGCCGCTCGTAAATCACGCGCGAACGCACTCCGCGAAATTCAGCTTTTATTCAGCCTTTAGTCCCTCATACCAGCGGATATAGCAGATGTGGCCGACCAGACGCGCAAACTCTTCACTTAACCGCTCTCACTACAATTCTATGACAGCACTCTAAGGCAATCCCGTGGCTCAGCTTAACCCCAGCGCACTCATATGGCCAATCCTATCTACAAAAAAAAAAAATCAAACTCAGCAAATGGCAGCAACATGAATACTACTCGACTCGAAAATATGCTATGCGCTGCGGCATCGCGCATTTCATAACCTGATGCTTGCAATGCGTTATGTCACACCGCGGAGAGAAATTGCGAGCACATCGTATGCTCGACATTGTCATTCGACGAACTTTCATCGTTGGGCTCCATGAATAGTTAAATCGAGGTCCTTGCGGCAAAGGTGAAGCAGAGTGTAGCTACGACACGTATGTACCTGTTAGCAGGTTTCGCATGACACCTCCAACGTATTGGTAAAAAGCCGACTATACGACTTCTAGCTTGTTTCAGTAAAGTTTGTTACAGGTGGTATGCCCCCATTTCTTTCTTACTTTCACCACAACCACTGTCGCCTAGGGCGTACATACATGAGAAATAAAGAGCAGAGTAGATAGATCACGCACTTCGTCTGTATTACTCCTTTGACGGCTCGACATTCCGCAAAATAGCATTGGACACCCGACTACGTGCCGTGGCCGTTAAAACATCCAGAGCCTACCCACACCTTGACGGCAGTCAGCGGGCGTTTCGGGGCCGAAGAGGAAACTGCGTGCCCGTCCATCGGCTCGGTTCCATAGTTCGACTTGCTATGAAACCACCGGAAAATGGGAATGTCTATGTCCCGCATGGTGCGGACGCACACGCCTACATCACCTGCCACTTCAGATGACAGAACTATTGCGCCTCCCGACGTAAGTGACGGAAGCACAATGCACCGGATAAAAACGAAAATATAGGCAGACAGGGACCCTGATTCCAAGTAAGGCGGTCAGCAAAGATGCGCCAAGAAGGGATATGGTTGACCAAGCGCAGAGGTATCTTACCTATAGTGCTGCGTGTGACGCTCATTCACAGCTGCACCCAACGCATTGGGCGAGCTCGACGTATCGTTCTAGTGGCAAGAAGCGAAGTGTACAATATGTACCACCATCGTTCTTGTATCAGCCCGAATTG
>NW_027526203.1:425469431-425732044 GCF_048455015.1 Haemaphysalis longicornis
GTCTTAGCAAATCTAAACCTCGGCGACTGTATGCCACGTCCCCAGATGTGTCGGATAGACGAGAGTTTGCAGACGGATGAGGTCAGTGTAGCCGCGTTAAGGGATGCGCGGCGTCCACTGCGTCGCGACACGACAAACCCACTACCGTGGGATGAGTCCTGCTGGCACGAGTTGTTAGTACGGGAGGGGCGAGCGCGTAAAGGCCGCATCACGGCTGCGCTCAACGATACACTGTGGAGGCTTCGGATCGTCAAAAGGAGTGGCGCTTTAACCTTCACTATGCGTGACTACGTCAATGCATTGAGGGTGCGATATGAACACCTGCTACGGCAGTGTTCTCGCGCTGCTAGTGGTGCTCAGTTTTCAGGCCAGCCGGTGTCAGAGCCATCAGTGTTACGGCACGTCAAAGCAGGCTCGCTAAACGGACCAGGATTGGCGCATGTGCCAGAGGTTATGTTGTCGGACGGCTCGAAAAGCGCTAATGCCGACGACATTTGTGAGGTGTTCACGGCATATTTTGCTTGTCTCTTCAACTCAGAGAATAGGTTGCGGGATGAATTCTTTGAAGAACGTCCTGCGACTTTTTGTGGGGGGCCGCCACAGGTACCCTATGACATCGCGAGCAGGCTATGCGTGCCCGTTACTACAGAGGCTGGGCGCCCACACAAAATCTAAAGATCCGAGGCGCCTTTCGAAAGTCCTTTGTTGCTTGGCGCCAGAGAGGTGTAGCCGTCTTGCAGGCACGACTACAGCGCGTGATGTACCCACCTGTTGTGGTGCGTTCGCAGAATGGTAATAGAGCACTTTCAGCATAAACGGTCGCGTTTTGGGAAGAATCTTTCCTCCTGAGTTGGTCGACTCGTTTCATCAATTTCGCCAATGATACCGTGCAATGGTGCGTAGTCCCTTATTAAGATGTAACATTTGCGTATTGTCTAGAGATGGGAGTCGTATGTTCAGAGGCCAAGGCGCAGTTTTAGGCAGCCTGGCTGAGCATGCCTTAATGTATGGACATAGACATGAGTACAGAGGAGAGCTGATGTGTGAGAATTGTTGTGGCTTTTATGTCGACTCCCACACGTGAACTATGATGTCTTGACCTTTTTCCGTGGACATTGATGTTGCCTTCGGCGCGGTGGACCTTGTTTTTTGTGAACTTGTGTGATGTTCACTCTGTTTCCTCTGTAGCACATTGCGTATATCCTGTGCCCTGTCGACCCGTGTAGTAGCTTACTATGGCGTGTCCTAGCTGTAACTAAACTTAGTAAATTATCTTAAGGTACCTTTTCAAAGCCTCTGTTTGGGTGCGTGACGCCGCGGTACTGCGGTGATACCGCGGACGAGCTACGGCGACAAGCCGGGCCCCTAAAGTTCTGCGCACTTAAAACAGTGAGGCCAGAAGGGTGGTAGTGGTGTAAAACATTTATTACCAGTATCAGGAGGTTTGCGGTTGAAAGAGGGAAAAGCCCTCAGTCCAGAGCCCCTGCGGCAGCCGCTGTACTGCGTGCACGGTCCACCAACGGTCGCTGGTCCTCAGGGTCGGAGCTACCCAGCGCGGCCTAATACTGCTCGAGTGTGGGGGTACGAATGATGGCGGCTGCTGGTGTGTTCTGGCAAGCCCATGTGGTGTGGTACACTGTTGGATGTTCGCTGCAGTGTGGGCATGTTGGTGGGTGTATTGTGGGGTGTATGATATGCACGAAGCTAGGGGGGGGGGGGGGGGTATGCGTTAGTCTGTAGTTGCCCCCAAGCTACAGCCTCCTCTCGAGTTAGCTTCTGGTGCGGTGGCGGATAGGCCCACCTGGCAAGGCGGTGGTATTGCAGAAGTACGCGGTACTGCTCCTGGATAGGCTCTGGGTCATGGAGCGACTGGTACGGTGCCCGGAGGGGTACATTCTCGGGCTGTAGCGTGCCCTCGCTCGTTTCCGTCGAGCCCTGCGTGACCTGGCGCCGATATTAGTACAGTAGTGTTTAGGGTATCCTTGTGCGTTTTTAGTAGTCGGAGGGCGGATATTGAGATGCGACTGTTGCCGTAGTTTCTACATGCCTGTTGGCGGTCTGTCATTATGTGAAGGGGCTTCTTCCAAGTAGATGCCATCGCCAATGCGATGGGCGTTTCTTCGGCTTCAACGATGTTTGTAGTTTTTATGATCGCGGTGCGAACGACAACGCCTGAGCCGTCGATGACGCTTAATGCTGTGGCCGGTTGGGATGCGTAGTGGGCCGCGTCCGTGAATCGCACATGGGGGAGTTCGGAGTACTTCCCTTGTAGGAATTGTACCCGTGCTCGTCTGCGCTGTGCGTGATGCTCAGGGTACGTGCTGTGCCGGAGCTGAGCAACCCTGATGAGCATGTGGATGTCCCTTGGCACAGTTTCCGGTCGAAGGTGGTTGGCGTCCGCTATCTGGTAGCCTAGCTGCCTCAGTACCGTGCGGCTGGTCGAAATTTCGCTGAGCCGCCCTAGTTGGCTGACGAGGTGGGCATATACCGTACCTTGTTGCGCCCCACGAGCGCTTTCAGCTTGCTAGTGGCGGGGTGAGGAGGAAGGCCTAGAGCTTGCTTGTACGTATTCCGCAGGAGTATGTCAATTTGGTCCATTTCCATTAGTTTTAGTGGCAAAGAACCACGCTCTCTGCTTTCATTGTTAAGTTTTAGAAGGTATCGCGGCGATGGTTTGGCGGGCTGTAGATGTTTAACACAATTAAATACATTCGGCTGGCCCGGGGTACGATGTACGATATACGACTGTACTATGAGTATGCTGCAGCCGTCAATTTGGTGTTGTACGACGGTGACGGT
This sequence comes from Haemaphysalis longicornis, assembly GCF_048455015.1. Taxonomy (NCBI): domain Eukaryota; kingdom Metazoa; phylum Arthropoda; class Arachnida; order Ixodida; family Ixodidae; genus Haemaphysalis; species Haemaphysalis longicornis. Next base: position 425,472,231 of record NW_027526203.1, read on the forward strand.
TCGTGACGTGAGGGTGGCTACCTAGGAGGAAGGTTCTCGGAGAGGTGTGTGACGTAGCCTGCCTGGTGTGGTGTACAATTCTGTCTCCTGTAGTGCTATCATATTGGGTTTGTGGTAGCATTGCTTATGTACTCATACCCCAGCAAAACTGGGCACCACTCACGCACATTCACACAGAAAAATATATTTTTTCTCACGCGCTCACTCACACTTACGCTCACCAGTCGCCATCACCACTCGCACTCACTCGCACTCACGCTCACTACGCGCCCTCCATCACTCGCACCCATTCGCGCTCACGCTCACCACTTGCCGTGCCGACTCGCACTCACTGGCGCTCAAGCTTACCACTCGCCATCAACACTCGCACGATCACTCCCGCTCACCGTTCGCCGTCACCACTCGCAATCACTCGCGCTCGCGTTCACGTCTCGCTGACTCCCCTCGCAGGCGAGTGTGTGCGGCAGCTCCCCCCATGAGTCATGAAAACGAACGGTATTAGTGCATTACGGCGTGAGAAGGCCAATCAGATCATATTCCAAAATCAACACTCCACCAGAGAATGAATTTTAGGGTGCCCCATAGCAGGAGCTCAGGGCCGACATATTTCCAAAGCTAAAAGCAATCCCGCCATTAACAACCATCACATTGAGCGGCTCCTGCGACGAATAGCCACCAACGAGTACAAGCTCAGTAGTGGCGCTCCAGTGTTGTACACGTTCCTCTAAAATAGGAACGAAAGCTTTTTCCTCGTTCCTCCCCAATTTTGAAACGAGTTCCCGTTACAAGTTCGTATATTGAGAAAAGAACGCGTTTCAGTTACACTTCGAACATTGTAACGAGTCGTTACATTAACGTTACATTTGATTTTTAAATTAAAATATAGTGTCGGATAATCCTGTGGTGAAATGACGTGAGCAATGCTACACACACATCGAACTACGTATATTATACCAATATGAACACCACGGGTAACAGATTATCCGGAGATAAAAAGAATCCAACGAAACGTTCCTAGACTTTTTTTTTTCAGAGAGCAGCGGACGTATTCCAGAGATGCCTAAGTGCAACTGTGGTGCTCATCTATAACAAGTGTAACATATATGACGCTTTCCACTTCAGTCTTCAAATGGGCAGTCATGATACTGCGTTTGAGATATGCAAAAAGAAATTTACTCACATGCACGAACATAAATGTCTTGCACAAAAACCGCATCGAAAGGAACAATACATATGCGTTTAATGAGGGCTGATTCAATATTACAATATGAAAGGGAAAAAAATGCCCAGAACACATTCTCGAAACTTAGAAGTGTTCTTTGTACGAACTCAGCAAGAGTTGCGTCTCGATGTTTGTGTCGGACAGAAAACCCCCTTTTTTTCGTCAACACGTTGTTGGCAATGTTGAACAGCCGTTTCTCCAAAGCTCTTGAGGGTACCTCCGTGTTGTTATTGAGGATACGTTGGTTCGGTCCCTCAGGCTCAGGAGACCGTCTCCGCTTGTGGTCATAGGCGTGTGCTAGCAAGCAACCAGCCTCTCCACGGACAGTGCTTGTTTTGTGTTTATTTTGTTTGACGGCCGTAAAAACACTTAAGGTGCCTTTCGCGTAACTTTGACAATTGGGGTTTGCTCCTTACATTTTCCCAAGCGCGAGCGTCGGTGCCTCAAAAACAGAGCTCTAGAGTGTTACTCTGCCGAATTGATAATTCGTGCTCGCCTTTTTTGTCGCAGCCTTGTCTGCTGTAAATTTATGCTAGAGTTTTTAAGTTGGGCTTCGGCTTTCCGCCGTCAGAATGAACTCTGTGCACGGCAGCAGCCACCAGCTTCGCTACCCCGACTCGGCTCGCCATCGGTGCCCGGCTGAAGACCTGGTCGAAACCGGTCCGCAACAATACACCACAGTCCTCGCACTGCTATGATGCTAAGGACAAATGGCACAGTAACTCCCACCAAGATTCGAAAACAAATCGTCAAAATATACCGCAAGTCCGCTCAGTGCGCGAGAAAGTTCACGGCGGCGCGTTCGAGCACCAGGTCCGTGCCGTGGGGCGATGGAAAGTCCGAGTTTAGATTCGGCTTGCAGCTCGCAGGGATGGTTCCTGTGTCGCATAAGATGTAGCTCATCCTCGCTTTCGGCGGCAGCGGCAATATTTCAAGAATCTGTGGCTGGGAACTTGGCACGTTGTTTTTACACGGGGTGAGCGCAACGCTGGCGACCCAGCAGAGAAGTCTCGTATGGCCCGTTCGGCTGGCTCGGCTGCCTGTACTATAGAGAACACGCGTGCGATAGACACGGTGCAGACACGTCTTCTCCTGCTCAGCTTTCAAGTTCTACTCTCATGTAGAAAACAAGAAGCCGCGGCACAAGCACCTGTTTCATGCGCATATGCAGACGACGATAACCGTGCGCACCCGGCGCAGCCTGCCCGACAGCCTGCGGCCCGCCGCGTGGTTATTCTTCTGCCTTTGACTTTCGAGGAAGAACGTTCTGCAGAAGGGCATGGAAATTGGGCATCTTATTGGAAGAGAGACACAGTAGTGGCCTGTGGCTTTTTGTACTAGCTTCAGCCCTGAGGCATTGGCACCAAAAACAGTAAAACCCTAGCGATGGAACGTTTACAGAAGGAACGACGTTCCCTCTGCCGTTCCTTCGTAAACGTAACGAGTTACCGTTACAGTTCCACACACTCTTAGAGGAACGGTGGCGTTACTCCGTTCCTCCCAAAAGAAACTAGTTCCAGGAACGCCGTTTCTTGGCGTTTTGTGGCGCTCACTGTGGCGCTCACCGCGGTAAGCCCTGCGAATGGCGCAAGTAACCATAGTGCACTCGCGAGTGGTGAGCGGGGCTCACGGCGAGTGGCACTCGCACTCTGCACTCTTAGGCAAAAAGGACTAAAATAGGGACTAAAATACAGCCGTTAGTCTTCGCGGGCGACCGTTCATCTTCAAAGGGAGTATCTGCGGCAGAGTACGTGCCGTGTGCATAAATTCGGACTAACTGTTCGTCCCCGCCGATCTATAAGGAGTAACGGGAAGACGAAACGCATGCAGTTAGTCTCTTTGCTGCGTCGTTAATCCCCTAATGGCGTCGTCGTTGCCCTTTCGCGCATATGTCTGCGAACAGTTTTATATTTCCAAAACACAAGGCATTGCAGTCACTGGGTGCTTTAGATGGTGCCACGGGAGAAAATATTGATGTTAGTTATAAGAAAATCGCCTAGGGTTAGTAGAGCGGCGAAGCGCGATTGTCATACGCTTCTCGGCGAGGTTATGTTGATACGCTGTGTTGCATTCGATTCGTGCGAGATAATAACGGCCAATGAAAGCTTTCAAGCGCCTTAACAGTAACTAAAAAATTAGTGACAGCAGCAAAAGTGGATTCCTGAGCGTAATGAATATGTATATGTTTAACAGACTAGAAAAAACGCATGTTGCTGATGACAACTGCAAAACAAAAATGCTCGCTACAGGTAAGCGTCTCGAAGTTATCTTTTACACTCGGTACATAATTGCCTTGGGCACCAAAGCTATGACAATGCTGCAACTGCTGTAAAACCCGCTTGCATTTCGAAGTCACAATCGTCTAGCGACGCGAATTTGAAGAATTCAGGCTAAGCAACACCAAATTCGCTTTCGCCGATGCAGGAAAATATGGCATATTTCCTTATTCTGACACTCACACAGACGACACCTTTCACATACGTTACATAGAGCACTTAACATATGTATCGAACACTAAGAAAGCACTTAGCTGCGCTAATTTGTGCGGAAACAAATGAGTCGTCCGATCGCCCAGCTACCTATCTCAACTAGGCGACGACGAGTTGATTGTTATTTACGAAAAAACTATGGTTGTGAGGCTCTACTTCGAATCGAACTGAGCAATAGTCCCTAAACCTAGCAAAGCGCTAAGCGCAAGGCGCAAAACGCGGTCACGTTCGCTTGCACAGATAGAAATTCGGGCACCAGTTGCAATGGATCTGTTGCGTTATGCACAGAACTACACCCTGTACACTTGAATATTATCTGCCGCAGGAACCATCCGGCGACGTGGTCTAGCGGATAGCGCGTTGGGTTCCTCGTGTATAATTCCGGGCGTCAGGGGTTCGATCCCTGCCGGTGCTGGCGTTTTTTTCTTTTTCCTGCACTCTACGCAGTTCGTCCTTGGGGAGTATCGGAACGGACCATCCGGGTGGGGGACTAACCGTTCGTCCCCTCGCAGTTAGTCCCCAAAGGGACTAGTGATTGTGGCAGAGGCCGTTAGTCCCCGAAAGGACGAACTTTTAGTCCTTTTTGCCTAAGAGTGTGGAGTCGTGAACGGGGATCCCCGCGAGTAGCTCTCGCACTAGCGAGTGGTGAGTGGGGCTCGCCACGAGTGGCGCCCGCTCTCGCGAGCAGTGAGCGGGCTCACTGCGCTTGGGGCTCGCACTCACTCGCAATCACACACGCCAGTCCAAAACGATGGTGAGGCTCACTCATCACTCCCTCATGAGTGGTGAGTGGGATGTGTGAGTGCACTCGTGAGTGAGCCTGCCGACCTATCGATAGCCTGGGTGCGCCTTGTTCCTTCAAGTAGCTCTGGCAATTCCAGTGCCAAAGCCTGAGGGGTTTCGTCTGTCGGTTTGGGACCCTAGCCATCCCGCTGCGAAACAGAGGTAGCGGGGTTTAGGGTATGTCGTGCGTATGGATTTAGGCGCTTCTCATTGCGCATAGGGGTAGAGGTCGGCGTTGTAATTTGTATGTTATGCATCATTTCCCCTGTCGTGTTTAGGTCAGTAAAGGTTTCCTGGATGGTCAGCATGCTCTGCTGTATGACGGCTTGTATGAGCCCGCTTTCTTGTTCTTTATAGCCTGGAGCGCTTTTCTCAATTCCTCGTTTGTATTCCTGAGATTCGCGTTTTCAGCTAGGAGTGCTTTGACTTCAGATAGTACCTGTTGGAGTAGAAGTTCGGTGTCGGGATAGGTGTGTATTGTGTCACGAGTTGAGTGGGCATGATTTAGAGCAGTTGGAGGCAGCGCTACGCGCGCCGCCCAGTTCACCTTATTCACACGTGTGCGTCCTGCCTGCGGGTCATCGGGATTCCTGGACGACGCTGACTGCCTGGAATTGGATTTGAACCGGTTGCCGGAACTGGGTCCTGGGCCAGATCTGGAGGCACACGTGGAGCCTGGTAGGGAATGGAGCCTGGTAGGGAATGGAGCCGAGACCGGGAACGGTGCCGGGACCGGAAGTGGCGTCCCGATTTGGAGCGGGCCTTGCTCTTGGATCGGGAATGACGCTTCGACGTGGAGGGAGCCCGGCTCTGGAACCTAGAACGACGCCTCGCTTTGGAACGGGCCCAGGAGGCAGACCTAAATGAGCAGCGTTGCTGCCCTTGCCCTGAAGATGTGCGCTTTGACGACCGACTGCGTCGCAAAATTTCAGCAGGCTGTTGCTTGTTCCCGTCGTGGGTCGCACCTTGGCGTCGCGTATGCTCTTGTGGTCGCACCGGACATACCTTGTCCGCCGTAGGCTGGTCGCCTTGGCAAAGTGCGCAGGTGGGGTTGCATTCCTCACCTTCCATTGAGTTTGCTTGTCCGCACTGTGGCCCGCGCTTTGTTTCAGGATTTGGGCAGATATATGCTTGGTGCCCTACGCGCAGGCATATTGTACAGATCTGTCGCATCGACCTGCAGCATGTTTTCGCACCGTAGTAGTAAACGTAGTGCGGCACACGTGTCCCCCCGAAGGTTATGACAGCTGTCTGTGTTTGACCGAACATCCGCGCATACAGGATGCTGTGATTCCGGGATCAGAGGTGAGCTTAAGTTTCCGAGGGCTTTGTGCCAGGATCGGTACCGTGAACCACGCCCTTGACCGAGTTGTCGTGAGCTGCTACGCAGGCGAACATGGCGTGCTCCTTGCCGGCGAGCTTGATGTGCGTCAGTTTTCGAAGTATATCGGCTGTCTCGGCGTGCGGTGTGCTGATAACCGCTGCATTCTGGGGGGGGGGGGGGGGGGGGGTTGGTGCGCACTAGGAATAAGCGATTTTCGGCGCAGCTCGGGTGGTTGTTGAAGGCAAGTGCAATCCCTTGAGCTACGCGATGTAGTTTCCATTGACTGAGGTTTAGTCACTCGCGTGGTCGCAGAACCACTTTGTAATCTTTCCGCGGAAAGAAGGGGGGGATGGGGGTCTACTTCACTTTGAATGCACTTTAAAGTTGAAAGTTGAGGGAAGTCGGGCTTGCGACTCCATCGTGGCCTCCCGGTACTAGTACGCGCTTCGATTTGCGGTAATGCACCGAAGCCCAGCCGCCATCTTGCTGTGGGGTGTCTTGCGGTTTGCCCATTTCTTCACAGTTCATTGCGGAGGGGAAAATTTCCAACTAAAGCCATACACTTCATTTCGGCTGCAGTGCATGTGCACGGGGAGAAAGTACTGACGGCGGCTAGCCACGCACAAGTGACCGTGAGCAGTGCTCCGAACGAAGGACTCCAGCTTTCATTGGTCACAGAAGCATGGCGTGTTGCGCCCACTACACACTACACCGAGTAATGAAAAGTTACCGCCACGGCCGGTCTAGAGCGCGCGCCTCTGCTCTAGCCGATTGATCGCCTCCTGCCCGTCGTAAGGGCAGCACTCGCTGCTTGCGATTTACGGGGGCGAACAAGCCACTTTTTTCTCCGGTGCAAGCCGAGATTTTCAAAAAATCGCGCACTCTCTACATACCCGGTGCTGGGTTGAATAGTTGCTAGGGATAATTCCAACATAGTGAGCACAGCCCACCCGCAGAAGCACGCCGTCGCATTTCATCGCGAATCTAACGCGACCACAACACACACACACAGCTTCAACCGCCGGCCTGGGTGCAAAACTTCGTGCAAGACAGCGCTAGGTGAGGGAGCAATTATACTGGCTCTACCTGACGCATATTACTGTCCACAGAAGAGCGGAACCATGGAAGGCCCATGCGATACTCGCCGCCATGATGTAAACAAGGAAGTAACAGGCATGTGACTACGCCGAACCTAGAATAACCATGCATCGCAGCCGCCATTGGATCCACGGCTCGACAGCTTGCGAATGTCGGCGCGGCTGGAATTACACATGTACATTTATAATTGTTTATGAATTATGCAAGTTTACGTACAAAGAAAGATTTTGCGTGTTTCTTTGAGAGCCTGTGTGCGCGCTTCTTGTTCTGTTGTTCGCCACGTAACTCGTGGCACATCCGCTCAGTCGCCGTTTACGTCATCTCTGCTGGGCGACTGATAGCTTCCCTTTTTGGTTATTTATGCGATTATTTTGAGGGATGCCAATATATCAGGGGCGTAGTCAGAAATTTCGTTTGGGGGGGGGGGGGAGGGGGGATACGCGCTGAGATTGCTATTCGGCCTACTTCGTATGGTTTTTCAGGCGATTAAAAGTATGAATAAGAAATACGTTACTATTAACTGATAATATTCATTAATATTAACTGAAACTATTAAGAGAAATTTATAACTATTACCTGAAAATACATAACTATAAACTGTAAGGAACAAGGAAGATACAATATTTTTTTTTGAAAAATTATTCGCATGTTTAGATATTGTGGCAGGATTGCTATCACTGCTTGCAATTTTCTGTTTTGTTTATATAAGAAGAAATAGCACTTACATAAATATGAAAATGTAGAACAAATATAAACATATAGGCTTAACAGACATGGAAGTAAAGAACTAATTCAACTAAAACTAGCAAAGCACGGAGCGGACATTATAAACGTGAAAAGCACGAAACAAACAACTTGTGGGTGGATGTTTTATTTTATTCTCGCTTTGTCATCCAATAATTTCCTTTCATGCGACGGTTAGGGACAAATCTTAATTCTATTATTTATGTCAATGTATTGCGTCGCAACAGCTTGTACTCAGGATAATTGCATCAAAGTTACTCACATAAAAAATACGTCCAAATGTACAGTTTTGGCGAAAAAGCGAGAAGATTACGTTTTGATCAGGGCAACAAAGGTGCCCTTGGAAAGAAAAGTGCCACCGGCAATAAAGTGTACATTTATACTGAAAGCCCGTTCTACATGGTACGAATGTGCTTGTGATTTCACTGCTGCGGCGCCGCTCGTGCGGCAAAACGACTTTTTCTTGGTCGCTGGGGCAATAGATTATTCTGACGCATGAACGGCGGCGCAGTAGCAAATTTGAAGTAAATTTGCATACGCAGAAGGGGGGGGGGGGGGGAGGAGACAAAGTCCGAAGTTGTAGCGCACTGGTTTCCAACGGCGGCCCAAGTTGCATGGAGGTACTGAAACTAGGGGTGTTTCGCCAACGAATCTCCACTAGTTTGTTCTGAGCCGCGACTCTCCCTCGCGTCGCGGAGCTCGAGCTAGCAGAACACCCCCGTGGATGACGGCCTTGCATAAGAGTTAGGCATTCCATGAGGGAAACGGCCCACAAAGGGAGAGTAGGTGCGCTTTCCGGACAGGATTCCTGGGGTTCTAGACAAAATCCTAGGATATTGGCCGGCGCAGGTGGTTGACTTGGTCGCCATGCATTACAGAGCGACAAAATTGCGGGAAGGGGGAGGGGCTGAAGTCCCATACCCCCCCCCCCCCCCCCCCAACCCTTCCTACGCCCTGTAGGGAAGCCAGGGGCTCAGTCCCCTGTTGGGAATCCCACCGCTGCCACCACTATTGGGAAGCCAGAGGCTGACTCCACTGTTGGGAATTTCACCGCTGACTCCACTGTTGCGAACCATGGTAGCGTGGTCGATGTGGGCCGAGGTGGGTGAAGTGCCGGGGCAGTCATGATGGGCAAGTTGACGAAGAAGAAAACTTTATATACAAGTATTTACATCTTGGTATGAGAGCGGGCAGTGCGCTCCTGCGCGCGCGAGATTAAATAGGCACGTTGGGTCCCTTCCCCTTCACCCTTTTTCTCCGGCTGACGTCAGGAGGCACCAATCACGGAGGTCATGGCACTGATAGGAGCGCCACCACGCAGAACACACGCGCACACGCACGAGACCCCTCCTCTCCTGGGCAGGTGAGCGCCAGGTTGCTCCCGCCGTGGCAATTCGCCGTGGTCAGAGCCCTCCTTTGTCCTGGCGATGTTGCACTACCACGAAGACGCTTTGCATCCCTCGGTGGAAATATTCTTCGAGTGGCTTATTGAAGACAACACGCCACAAGAGGGCATGACAATGAGGCGCGGGCACGCCGCCGAGGCTTGTTGTGCAGGGCGCCCAGCATTGCTTTTGTTAGCACCGCCGCTGGCCGGTTGGCGCTTTGAGAAGCCACGAGGTCGCTGAAAGGCGCATAGTTCAAGTAGGCGCAAAGTTCGCCACTGTGAATATGCCGGTTCGTGGCAAGTCGATGACGGAGGGTCAACGGCAGGTTTTCGGGGAATCAGCGTCGCAACAGCACCCCCGCCGCCAGACAATGCATCAGGATGACGAGCGGCTGATCGCGGCTCGGCTGGAATGATGCGGTTGGTCAGCAGGTCCATCCCGGTCTTGAGGCGCAGTTCTCCGAACTTCTGCTTTCTTCTGGTCTCCTCCGTGAACCCGCAGAAGGCACGAACTCAAGGCTCCTGCAGAAATGACTAACTCGGCAGGACAACCATTGTCGAACAACACTCGATGCGGAAAGCGCCCTCTGAACACCACTCGAAATGCCAGACCATGATAACAAAACATAACCAACCTGACTGCTAAAACATTACACCCCTTGAAACAATTCGAAGTGCTCATCTCGTGGCACAAGCTCAGAATCAGACCTCAATTTTGGGTGTTGTTAAAACAACAACTACAACAGTACCAAAGAATCATGAATGGGCTATAGGAGCTCTACGAGGCAGATGACGCAAACGAGCGAAGAAGCCAACAGGAGCTCTAAAGGCATTCCCCTTTTTGCCCATGACCGTTTGTCAAAACTACTCAGCTGCAACTACCGTACTTCGAGGCAACCGAGGCAACGCATGCCTTTCGCCACAGTGTACAGCACAAAAGTCAAAACTACGAGACCGATACGACGGTACAGCAAAACAAAGTATGACTTTACACGATTCTTTGAAAAACATAACATTTCGCACATACATTTACGAAAATGAAACCTGTGATCCTGCACAACAAGCCTCGGCGGCGTGCCCGCGCCTCATTGTCATGCCCTCTTGTGGCGTGTTGTCTTCAATAAGCCACTCGAAGAATATTTCCACCGAGGGATGCAAAGCGTCTTCGTGGTAGTGCAACATCGCCAGGACAAAGGAGGGCTCTGACCACGGCGAATTGCCACGGCGGGAGCAACCTGGCGCTCACCTGCCCAGGAGAGGAGGGGTCTCGTGCGTGTGCGCGTGTGTTCTGCGTGGTGGCGCTCCTATCAGTGCCATGACCTCCGTGATTGGTGCCTCCTGACGTCAGCCGGAGAAAAAGGGTGAAGGGGAAGGGACCCAACGTGCCTATTTAATCTCGCGCGCGCAGGAGCGCACTGCCCGCTCTCATACCAAGATGTAAATACTTGTATATAAAGTTTTCTTCTTCGTCAACTTGCCCATCATGACTGCCCCGGCACTTCACCCACCTCGGCCCACATCGACCACGCTACCATGGTTCGCAACAGTGGAGTCAGCGGTGAAATTCCCAACAGTGGAGTCAGCCTCTGGCTTCCCAATAGTGGTGGCAGCGGTGGGATTCCCAACAGGGGACTGAGCCCCTGGCTTCCCTACAGTGGTGGCAGCGGTGGGATTCCCAACAGTGGAGTCAGCCCTGGCTTCCCAATAGAGGTGGGTGAAGTGCCGGGGCAGTCATGATGGGCAAGTTGACGAAGAAGAAAACTTTATATACAAGTATTTACATCTTGGTATGAGAGCGGGCAGTGCGCTCCTGCGCGCGCGAGATTAAATAGGCACGTTGGGTCCCTTCCCCTTCACCCTTTTTCTCCGGCTGACGTCAGGAGGCACCAATCACGGAGGTCATGGCACTGATAGGAGCGCCACCACGCAGAACACACGCGCACACGCACGAGACCCCTCCTCTCCTGGGCAGGTGAGCGCCAGGTTGCTCCCGCCGTGGCAATTCGCCGTGGTCAGAGCCCTCCTTTGTCCTGGCGATGTTGCACTACCACGAAGACGCTTTGCATCCCTCGGTGGAAATATTCTTCGAGTGGCTTATTGAAGACAACACGCCACAAGAGGGCATGACAATGAGGCGCGGGCACGCCGCCGAGGCTTGTTGTGCAGGGCGCCCAGCATTGCTTTTGTTAGCACCGCCGCTGGCCGGTTGGCGCTTTGAGAAGCCACGAGGTCGCTGAAAGGCGCATAGTTCAAGTAGGCGCAAAGTTCGCCACTGTGAATATGCCGGTTCGTGGCAAGTCGATGACGGAGGGTCAACGGCAGGTTTTCGGGGAATCAGCGTCGCAACAGCCCCTGCAATCTCTCTATTTAGACTAACTCCGGTTTTGTCTTCAGTCTCCCGTTAAGGTAAGATGTCAAATAATTACGCTTGTTAAATAGCACTCTAAAGACAGAAAACTAAATGAGCACGCAGAGGGTAGCAGACCAAGAGCAATGCCAAAGGTTGAGAAACCTTGAAATGAGGGGCAACTTGAAACAAGTAGAAGATGGGAATGAAGTGGTATACGGGCTCGTGAAAAACGCACGCGGATGCCAAACGCTCAGAAAAGTAATATTGACATCTGTCCCTGGGTGGCAGCACTGAAATCCGCTACAAAGACATTGCAGTTCGCTTTGTGCAAAAGACAAAGCGCGGTGATTGTTGTGCGAAGGCTACAAAGAAGAAGTTAATGTGTACAGAACTTTGCCTTTCTTGTGAAGATTCGGCTTATGTGATCGAATACTTAATAGGCCAGATAACCGATTTTTGTGTACGGTTTCTATACTCATTAAAACACCTTATACCGAAACGGTTTTTTTGACAGGATCAAAGAACGCTTGCAAGCGGAATTTTTAGATCTACCAGCTCTAGAGGCCAACTGCACCCAAAATTTCAACCTCTTGAAAATGTTGTTTTCGTTTAGTCTGCTTAAAAATACTGAAAAAAGATACAAAATATGACAGCTGAAATACGCGTATCCGCAGCGCAAAGGGCCATCAAGAATCGGAGGTTTTGAAACCGAAATTGGGAATAGCGCAGCCATTACTGCCATGCTGAAGTGACGATCCAGCCGGCCCAGCAGGCGAGCGAGCGCCCGCAAGCGGCCGGCCGGCCGGAGCGAACCTCCGCGCAACGCTTCGCCCTCGCCGCAGCCCCAAGCACGCCGAGTGGAACTGGACCGGTTCTCCGGGCTGGCCGTAGGAAAAAGCGCAGGGCGGGCCGCGTTCTCACTTCCGCTTCATGTCTGTTTGAGCGATCCGCCGGCAGGTGCAGCGTCGCCTGCGACGGAGCTATTTTAAGCGATTCCAAATAATTAACCACGCATTTCCCGGGGCTACCAGCCATTTCCCAGTTGGTTTGGTGGCACATACTGTGCGTTCAAAGTAAATTTCGCCAAGGTGAAATTCGAGTAAAGATGGCCTTTAAGTATGCTGCAATTGACTGATTGCATACGGTTTAACGCGCCGATGCAACGCAGGTGATGAGGCGCGCCGTCGTGGAGGGCTCCGGATTAATTTTGACCACCTGGGGATCTTTAACGCGCGCCGAAATCTCGTACGCACGGGCGTGTTTGCTTTTCGCCTCCATCAGAAAAGCGGCCGCCGCGGCCGAAAATCTAACCCGCGTCCTCGTGCTCAGCAGCTAACGCCTTAGCCACTGAGCTACCGCGGCGGGTAAGCACGCTGCCTAGCGAATATATTGGCAACCATACATTGAGCCGCGCAGCAACATACTTTTACTGTATACCTGAGATAAAAAGCGGTATGTAAAAACTTGTCCGTAGCTAAAACGATAATAAAATGTAATCTTTGCTATTCCTTCATAAGGTTTTTGAATCACGCGTTGAAACCGACGGTGCTGTTTGTATACGTACGGTAGTGTCACGTTTAGAAACTACATGGCGCCACCTTTGAGACTTCAGAAAGTTTAGGGACAAATTAAAATTATTCGCGCCAATTTATACAGAAATTGCTCGTGGTTGCCTCAAAATATAGAACTCTGTCTTTCATAGAAGCCATAGTGCATTTACTCCCCAAAAATCGGTTTTCTGTTCCTTTAACGAAACGAAAGTTGAACGCGTTTTTAGCTGTGCTCCGAAAGGGGTTTGAAGCTGGTGATGCAATGTTATTCAACACAAATCAACTGGCACTTACAATATAAGCGAACACTTCAGGCATGCGTGCGTATATACCTTTTATACCTTTCCATGTACTCTCGCCGTGCTCACTTTAGTAAAGCAAGGCGCTGCTGGTGTTCTCTTCCGCCCATTTGAAAAACGCAAAGCGGAGTATTGCTACCACCAGGCCACAAGCGACACATTACCAAATCCTGTAGTCATCGGACGGGCACCAGCTTCTACAAGTAGGTACATAGGTGGAACGCCGCTAACTTCCCTGACCAAATCCTGTCTGTGACTAGCAAAAAGTTATTTATGCAGGCGGGCCAAGTCGAGTGCTGCAGGCAACTTGGGCGAAAGCCATGAAATGAAACGATAAAGAATGGCAGTTATTCCCGATGTTCACGGAATGTCGCATCCCTTTAGGCACTATAAAAGTTGGCGTTGTACTTCCTCCACCGGTAATACAACGCTATGAAGTTGGTGTTATGAATTTTTAACAGATATGAAGTTGACGTTGTATTTCGTGCACAGAAAAAATTATGGGCCATCGGGGGTGCCGCATAAAGCGTCATCTTCTGTTGGCCACAAATGATGCTACAGAAACTAAAAAATATATAAAATTAGTTGCGTCGTCAATTAAAATAAAATTCGCGGCGCCGAAAACAATTATGATCGCAAAGAGTATTGAAAGACGGTAATCTTGGACACCTTATATTTTTAAAAACTACCCCAAAAATCAAAATTAGGTTCTTGGTTGTTTTTAATTTAAGATAATCACATCATAAGATACCAGGCTCACCAGCACTTTCATTGTGCGCAGACGATACTAGCGCATATCTTACTTTCAAGGATATAAGTAAACCTGATTCGAAGGCAAATAAATAGCTAAGCAGTTCGAATGGCTGTCGCCAAACAAGTTGGAACTAAATGTTACGTAGACCCCATAATATTTGAAACTGAGTAACAAGAATGCAAAAACGCACTTCACGTTCTCTGAGTGGCACAACAATGCATCAAGTCAATGAAAAAAGTCGTTATGTTTACGGCGTGAGGAAAAACCCACGTGAACGAAACACGCAAAAAGTTTACAAAGGCATTATTTAAACTTGTAGATATTACTTCTAGAATTGTCGGTTTCCTTGAAGGAATTGATATATACTACAATTACTTATTCAAGACTATGTTAAGGACTTCTTGGTTTTATGTACGGCAACAAAGCTAACCACAACACACTAAATGTTCTACAAAAAAAAAAGGAATCTATGTTATTATATACCTTGACCATTAATATACGGAAATGACTATACGTTGTATGAGCGCCTTTCAATGCTAGAGCGCACAGTGGACATTGTTTGAACCTCTTGGGTATCATAAACAAGAATTCATGTAAAATAGAATAATTAGCCATTTGTCCTTGTTATTTAATGAGGCCAGGCACCCGCTGAACGCGATAACAAATTATTGACAGCAAAACGTCTCCATTCAGTTGACAGAAATATTAAACAAAAGTGGCGGAGAATTAGAATGCTACAATGCTTCAGAACAATAATTTAAAAGTAGCACGAAAAAATATTACGTATTGGTCGCGCATTGTTTCTTGAGGGATTTTTGCACTTTCCTGTGTTGTTTTCAGTTGATGGGTTGAATGGTCGTGCTTTTTGTCAGCGTTTTTCCATGCACAGAAACACCAACTAGCAGCGGAAAAAAATGTGTGTGCCCTGAAGTCTGCTTACGCGCTTTGAAGACAAAAATGTGGCGTCACTTGTTCACGTCCACCATCGATTGGTTGGTTTCTGGTTTGGGGATTTACTATTGTGACGGATATACGTTTTATATACATCTCCACCTGTCGATGCAGCAGCCATGCGATTTTATCCACCCACTATTCTACCGTATCAGTGCTATATCGTCGTCCACTCACACCCACCTTAATACATCTTAGCGCCCCTTAATGCTACCTTACTTTTCATTACTATCTGTTACTAACCAATTATTAACTAACTTTAGAGATTATCGATAACCTATTAAACATGGCTGGCATGCTTTGGCTCGCTTTGGCATTCGTTGGGTTACGCGATATTTCTTGTACCAGATTTTGTACCGTTCGGGTCGACGCAAGGTCGTTCGAGGTCATTTTGCAATGAGGCATAAACGTGACGAGGCGAGTGTCGAACCTCGCGCTCACGGATTCAGTGCGTTGCCCATTAGGCCGCGGGGACATGCGCTGTCAGGGATTAGAAACGGTGAACAAAAAAGCGAGTTTCGTAAGATAATCACACCATCTGTATTTGAGTTCACGAATCGTTTGCGGGTTGGTGCAACTTCAAGTTCAAGGGGTGTCCTGGCTAGAAAGTATTTACAGCGTGTTTTCTTATCGCGCGGTAAGTTAAGACCCTTGAGTGTTTCATTCAGCGTTTAGGCTTCTAAATACTATACGGGTATACAGGCGCGGGAAAGGGGTGAGAATTGGAGAACATGAGTTGCGTATAACTATCACGCCTGCAGTTGAATCAGTCGTGTCAACCGAAGAGCACCAGATACCGTGCCGTTTTCGCGCGTTCACTTCCAGCGCTGCAGAGTTTCAGAGTTTCTCGCCGTCATTAGCCCGTTGATTGCAACAATCCTACGTTACGGGGTTGACATTATTGTAAACCACTGATAATACCTACTAAGAATGCTGCGCACTATATGACAATTCTCCAATAGATAGTTTCTGCCGCAACTTTACGGCGCGGCTTTTAACCGCCCGTTCCTGCGGTTTAGCGGTGTCGTGATCGAGTGAACGGGAGTCAGAGGGGTGGGTTAGAAAGACCGAACGCAGAGCAAAAAGACCGAAAGAAAGACTGCAGAAAGACCGAATGAATGACAGTGGTAGCGAAGACAGCGCGAGGGAAAAAGCTAAGGTACAGCAGAAGCATGAGCCCTAGTGAAACATTCTGTAGATACATAATTCTGAGGATACAGAATTCATATAAAGTGTGACGAGCCCAGGGCGTTACTAAAGCAGACATTCCTTCCAAAAAACATTAAAACCAAATGATCTCTGACAAAATGAACGTTTGAGACAGTTTTGATGTTTCTCTTTTGCTTAAAGCGCAATATTTGACTCCGTGTTTTTTCCGCATACCGGGTATATTTGCCGTTTCTGTCAGTCCTATGGAAGTAAAAACGGCGTCAGATTTTTGTAACGTGAATACACCACCCTTATCACGTGTTCGTCCAAAATATCCCTGTTTCTATTATTTCGTTGTGTCAGGCTAGCTAAGAATGCTGTGGTTCCAGAATTCTGTATATACAAAACGTTTCAGGAGGGAGGAGGAAAGCGGCGGAGGAGAGTATGGCGAAAGAGTGTATAGAGCGCAGTTCATAAACGGGTGGTAAAATACCGTTCGCCCATACGTGGATGTACACACCGTGTTCCCATACAAAAATATTGTATGGTCGGCTATAGACAATCCTTTTTATGGTCGGCTTTAGCTATTTGGCCCAATATTCTTTAGACGTTTCTATGGGTGTCTTTAGCGAATCGTATCGCCATTCCTATGGGTGTCTTTAGCTTCTTCTATAGCCAGTTCTGTGGTTGTCTTTAGATATTCGTATCGACATTCCTATGGATGTCTTTAGGTTCTTCTATAGCCGGTTCTATGGTTGTCTTTAGCGATTCGTATCGCCATTCCTATGGGTGTCTTTAGGTTCTTCTTTAGCCGGTTCTGTGGTTGTCTTTAGATATTCGTATCGACATTCCTATGGGTGTTTTTAGCTTCTTCTATAGCCGGTTCTATGGTTGTCTTTAGCTATTCGTATCGACATTTCTATGGGTGTCTTTAGCTTCTTCTATAGCCGGTTCTATGGCTTTCTTTAGGTCTTCTTTCGATATCGCTATGGCTATAGAAGAAGCTAAAGACACCCATAGAAATATCCATAGAAATGGCTAAAGACAGCCATAGAAATGTCTAAAGATAATTGGGCCAAATAGCTAAAGACAACCATAAGAAGGATTTTCAATAGCCGACCATACGATATTTTCGCATGGGCTGCAGCCAGAAGAGAATCGCCACTACTTGAAACACAGCGACAGCAGCAGCCTCTGGGAAATTATTAACACGCTGCCATGCCGGCATATAGCCTTGCGGATCTCTAGAACTTCTCCTGCGGCACTTAGGTTGTGTGGCTATCTGCATTCTGTAATATATGCTCCATGAACACTTCAGCGATATAGGGGGAGTGCAAGGTTGCGACTGCAAACACGTCGCCAGTTTTCATTCACAAAAGGCTTAAACAAAGGCAAACAAGAAAATCAAAACCAAGGGGTTTATTCATCCCATTCATTACATAAAGGGCCACTATCTACGCTACTTCGCCGCCAGTAAACTGTTGTTCACATACGCCGATCCAAACACACAGCACACGCATTCCAACACTCTGGCTCACGCTTACGTCATTCGCTCGACAGCCACACTACGCGGCACATTTTCTACGAACGCCCACCGAGACACAATACCTGCAGGTGCTGGGTAGTCCACAGAAAATAGAACACTCAGAAATCGTTCATTTCACTCAGTACTCAATGCACGGAGTTGCAAGTACGGTGGCTAAAATGGAAATGCACTCTTAATTAAACAATGAAGACGGTCGCACATAATGCAATAATAAAAAACGTTTTCCAAGCCCGTTCAATTAGTTCCTTGTACGTTTTCTCAGTTCGCGAAAAAATAATTATATTTGTCTCATCCCCGCGGCGAAATCTTCACTTCTGTGTACATTGCAATGCCCATGTGGTGCAGGGTAGCTTGGAAACGTATTCTTGAACACCAAAAAAAGTCCTGCATTTCTCGCACAACACAGCCTCTTCAGTTCGTAAGATCACTCACCCTGGTGTTTTGCGTACGATGAAATTCATGTCGCGGTATCGCAGGTATCCATTTTCGCATGACTTCGGGTTGATGTTGAATTAATCGCAACACTGTCACCGTAAACACCGAAATTTCCGACAGCGAAAAGCGACACAATTGCTTGGCGTCACACCATCAACACGAACACATTGCAGTCGAGTCGTAAATTTCCAACATTTGGCAACATGTGCCATGCCCGCGCACATGAGCAAGGAGACGAGATGTGGCTGACTGAGTACATCCTGGTATAAGCAGGTCCATCGCGCTAGCAAATAGTGCGGAGATACGTGCCCATCTTTCGACCTTTTTCTAACTTGTTTTCTGGTAATGATTTTATTTGGCAAATACATCGCTTAACGTTTTGTTTTCTTCATCCGAAAAAAACTATATCTGTTATCAGTACTCAGGGAAAATTTTGTGCAACTATTATTGCTGCGCGCACGAATACTAACACAGCACGGAACGCCTGACCCTCTTTTCCACGAAAACTTCCCTTCCCACGACCGGGCTACAGCGTCGACGCGCGGGGCACTCACGCCGCACCTCCCCGGCCGGTCGTGGTCCCCTCTGCCTTTTCAATGCTTCCCAGAACTTCCTTTCCCTGCCTCCTTCGGTCCAGCTTGGTTCGCTCTCCCCCTTTCTCAATGACTAATTTCGAAGTGAGCTCCGCGGGAGAAGGAATGCGGTTATTCGCAGATGCTACCATATTTCTGACTGCGCCCGCAGGAACGGGGGCCGCGAAAGTTCTTTCCAATTTGCTTCGACGCTGAGAAGGCCGTTTTCAGAGAAGCCCGCTTTTTCACTTGACCATGGCAGCGAAGGGCCGCAGAGGAAGAATTCTCCGAACTTATACGTCTTTCGGTCTCCGTTCATTCGCAAGCTTTGCCGACGCACAGTATCCAAAGTTGCAACCTGAATTTGAGCGTTAACCTTTCATATAACTGGCCGATGAACCTCATCATCGTTATTCAGTCTGTGCTGTAAATGTAGCTAGGTAAATCATGAGTGTATAAATTACGCGGCATAAGTCATATTGGAACCAGCGGAATAGAATTTAATGGTGCGCTCGAATTATACCTTTATAGGCTAACACTTTTTTATTAGCGGCGGTAGACTTAGAGGCTTATGTCACTATGTAGTTAGCTAAGGAAGCTTTTATGGATGCAAGCCTCTAAATTCTGCGCCAAACGCTTTCCTAATTCCGGCTTAATGTTGCTTAATTGTCACACGTCTAAAGGTTTACAGTTATATATTGCGCTGTAGCCAGCCGCAGAAACTTTTATGGGTGCCTCTCTTTAGCTTTATGGCAGATTCTCTCTAATAGCTGGCAGAAGACAGCTGAATGGTTCCAATTATGTAGACTTAGAGCTAGACAACGGCCTATATCCAGCCAAATGAGCTTTTATGGCTTTCTCTCTTTAGCTTTAGGACGAATTCTTTTCAATAGCTGGCAAAAGACAGCTCAATGGTTTTGAGTCTGTAGAGTTAGAGCTAAAAAACGGCCTATAGCCAGCCAAATGAGCTTTTATGGCTTTCTCTCTTTAGCTGTAGGACGAATCCTTTTCAATAGCTGGCAAAAGACAGCTCAATGGTTTTGAGTCTGTAGAGTTAGAGCTAAAAAACGGCCTATAGCCAGTCAAATGAGCTTTTATGGCTTTCTCTCTTTAGCTTTAGCACGAACTCTTTTCAATAGCTGGTAAAAGACAGCTGAATGGTTTCAAGTCTGTAGACTTAAAGCTAAACAATGGTCTATAGCCAGCCAAAAGAGCTTTGTCGCGGCTGGCCTATAGAACTAAAGCCATAGATTTTTCTTTAGCTGGCTACAGTAGCCTGAATAGCTGTGACTCTATAGACTAAACACACTAGGATGTTCTATAGTCGTCTAAAGATAATTGTATGGTTTACATTCTTTAGTGCAGGCTGCATAAAAACTTCAATAGCTGGCTATAGCCTAATTTATGCACTTTTATGGGTGACCATAGGGACCCATAGGCGGCCATAGCTCACCATACATTTTTCTATAGACGCCCATAAGGCATTTTTGTATGGGTTTGCACGATTCTAACGCGCACTTTTGTTTCGCTCACAGTAGCCTTAAAATTAACGTGCATCTTACAATCGGGCTCAAAACAAAAGTCGGCTTTCAGTGTTCCTCACTTTAGTTTTAATACCAGCAGGAGCTGGATAAGCGCGTTTATGAAGCACAAGAGATTCCTGCTGCCGCAGTTGCATGCGTCAAATAAAATGTATTCTGCAAGGTACGGGGTGTCAGGTCTTTTAGATCTCTACGGTAGAATCGGCATTCAATTATTTTTTTTTCGATTTTGCATAAGTAAACTTGCCCGCGCTTTACAATTGGGGACGCGTTGGAATCGTGCAAATACAACAAAAAAAGCAATGTATTAGCAATTATCTCCTGCGAAAATTTTATTAAAGCGACGAGTATTAGCTGAGAAATCGTAAATCAAAAACCACCCATTGTCGCCGCGTCGCGTTTCCTCCTTTTCCCACCATCCTCCTCGCTGTTGACGGCGCGCGAGCGTTTCCTCCCAGGATGCTTCACTCCTCAGAAGTGGCGTCTCCAGCCATTTCCGGTTTTGTGCTTCGTTGACTGAACGTTGCGGTGGTTTCTATCAGCTAACTGTGCAGAACTCGTTAGAACGAATAAACCGGTTCCTAGGAATGCTTTATCAGCCGCATGGACAGGATCGTACATGTTACATATGCGAAGGCGTCCCCGTACCGAGCTGTGTCGCATCCGTGATGTAGTGGTACCGTGGTGGACAAGCGGAAAGCAGAACAGCTGCCTTGGCGTTGACGATCGACAGAAAGCCAAGAGCAAAACTTAATTAGTGTACTGCATGGCGAGAGATGAACAGCGACGATACATGAGCAACATCCTTGCGTGCGAGCTTACAGCATGACTCGTGACAGCGCATGACAGCGCTTTCATGCTCATTACAGCATGAAAGCGCTGAATATATGCACAGAAGCGTTAATGGTTCCGCTGCCTCCCAGGGCTTTGCACACTGCTCGAAGAAAGTACAGACGCACAAGAACACTCTTTCCCAGTCTCATTAAAGCTAGCACACGTTGAGTCTTAGAGAGGGGGAAACGAGAGATCTCTGCAGGCGGCGTCTGCTCGCAGGTTCAAGTCTCAACACGATCCCCTGTAGAACATCATGTGATTCACCGCCAGCGTGGTCCGCGCGGCGGGCGCACTCCAGTTTATCGAAACATGTTGGAGGAGGGCGGCCTTACCGCAGTACACCGAACTTGCAGCACGCCCGCCCAAGGTAGCGGTGCGCTGATTCGCAACAGTGTCTTGTTCTCTTTCACGAGCGCGCGCACTGTTTATATGAGAAACGCTGTCTCACATACTGCCCCGCTGGTGCGGGGCCTTGTTTTGCGGTGTTGCGGTAGTTCCTGGCGGGGGCATGTGAAAGCGGCAGTCATTTGAAAGCGGCAGAGAACCCGTGCACGAAACGCACCGGTTCGGGCCGCTTTATCAGTGGTGTTAAACGGCCTTCCTGGGAAAGCAGAGCAAACGAGAGACGCACTCATGGAGGGTGTGCACGCGTGTTTTGACAAGCTGCACCATGCCTTTTAACGATAAGCGTGGTAACAGAGTCAAAGAGGTAAATACAGATGAACTCGACAGCGTGCAAGCGTGCTGCAGCTAGGAAGCGCTAATTAACCGAAGGTGCCGCCGTGACCCGCCGACGCTGAGCAGACGACACTTCTCTTCTCCGGAAATGCGAGGAAAAAGCCGTCCAGAAGCAGGATCTATGCTTCGTGACGCACGTAGGAGGATAGATGACGTACATTCGTTTAAATGGCGGTGTCCAAAAACACGCAGGAAGAGGTGGGAAAGGCGCGACAAACTTTGCAACGAAAGTGTGAGTTTTCCTCTGCACATAAAAAGATTATACTTGGCACAGATGACGTTGACCACCCAAACTAACGATTGTGCTTGTTCCATTAGTGTGCTCAAAACGCCTTTCAGGACCACTTTAAGGAACCGTTCATGCGCTGAGTGCCTTCGGTGTTGGCTTCATTGGTAAGAAATACGGTGAATGCGTACAATTAATTGCATTCATAGCTGCATGAGCACTGTTCTGTGTGCGGCGGCTCAGAGGTAGCGGCAGGGTTGTCTCAAACAGCTGGTACATGTTTCTCTCTAATTCTTTGCTTCAATATACCGAGCAATAAGGCCCCTGAACAGCTGCGCTCAAGTGTCGCGTTAGGGAGTATTGTAATCCCAAGGGAATTTTTTTCTACAGTTATTCATTTGTGCGTATCATCTGCAATTTATAAGAAAGACATATGCTGTCGCCCGCATCAGGTTGCAAAATGGATGTGTTGTAGATGCCATTTACATCGCAGTATTTTGTCCTTCGTTGCAGTGGTTACGCATGTGGACTAGGGGTGGGTGACTAATCGATTAACCTTCCAATTAATCGATAATTGCTGTAGTCGTGATTAATTGCCTTAATCGGTTCATCGGTTGAAGTCACATGGGCGAAATGAAACAAGGCTGTCATGGTCAAATTGTACGCAAGCATGTTGAGGATCATATTCGTGTTCGAGACACCCGCCTTACTTCACAACAACCACAACAACAACAAAAAAAAACTATGAAAGTGTGCTCAGAGACGATAGTGATTAAATCCGCAAGCTGACATTCAAGACAGGCGGGAAAATGGCTGCTCCAAATACAAATATGCATAGTACAAAAAACGGCAAGCGGGCACTCCCACCGTTCCATCGTTATATAAACCAACTATGGCGTAAGCCAATCACAATTAATCGGCGCCCCCTGCAATTACGGTGCGTGCCAGTGTTCCCGATTCTAGAAATAGTGCGAGTGACGACCGTGGTGATAAACGTACCGCCTATACATCGGTGCAATGATGAGGATCTTCTCAGCTCACCTGGGATGTCGGGGATGTGCTAACCTGACTTAATCCCATCTTTTGTTCCTTGCTCTCCACTTCTGCTCTATCTTTTCATTCCCCATCTACTTACCTTACACGCCCAGGGTTGTATGGAGTGAGCCCCCTGCCGTGCGCAATAATATCTCCAGTGCACTTCTTTTCCTTTTCCCTTCCATCAAACCACTACAAAAAGCTGTGAACAATCCTGGGAGAAATCAATACTATCGGTCATTATATGTCCATAATTATTTTAACACATTATTTATATAATTTTTCTTCTTCAACCAACGCAAATGATTATTCGATCAATTAACAGAATAAAGCCTGCGGATTAATCGGATTAAATTTTTTAACCGACGCCCATCCCTAACTTCCTGTGCCAATATTTGATTGGTATTTATTATTTTGTTTTCTCTAATAGTCGTGCCTTTGTGGTTTTTATTTCAAAAGCACGTTGTAGGTTTTTATCAGTGATTTTGTACGCAGCTAAACACATTTTCAGTTTTCTTTTCGACGGATATGCATTCCGGTTTTAGCCTTGCTGTTAACACAGAATGACGTACAATGACAAGCACAAAAACTGCATTTTTATTCATAAAACTGGAATAGGATAGAAAGAAACACGAACACACAAGAACAAGCGAGTGATAATTTTTTTTAGTATACGCGCAGCAACCGTACATTTTACTTCCACTCAAATCATGATTATTTACTTTCGTTATAATGCCCACATGTAATATTGGTCCAGATTTTTTTAATACACACCCACTCTGTCGTGTTTATCACCTTAAGTTTAGATAGTGCTCTCCAACCGTTTACACTTGAAGCAGAGAAACTAAGGCGGCGAAGTGCCGCGGTACTTAATGTTGGTCAATCAATCAAGTGCGATGGCACCAGTGCCACTTACAGCAAGAATGTGATGCTCTCATAGCAAGAAGTCACGGGGCATGTCAGACTTCACCTTTGGGTCACAGATAGTCTCGCTAGGTGAGACACTTGTCAGTACGGCGGCGAAACTACAAACGCCCTTATTTCTCTTTGCATTCCCCATCCGCGCTGTAATAACTGGCACCGTCAAATCGCTTAACCCTCCTGTGAAGTCTGTACACATGCCGCTTCTCTCCTTCCTTCGTTGCGTTTGTGTCGTTCCCTGCGGAACGAAGCTGTGCTTCCCGTCTGTTGACCGGAACTTGTGCCATGCATTTGTTTTGCATTCGCTCTCCAATTCCTTCGCTCTCGTCTGGTTTCAGTGGCGATGCCGGCATGTCAGCAAGTATTTTTTTTCCTAGACACGTATTGGTACATGTCATGTCACATCCTTACTGTTTCTTGGGGCTTGTACACATTATCAATAACCACAAAACCCATCCCAATGCCTTGTATACCGAAATCCGAACGTGTTCCTGAAATAGTAAGTAACAAGTGACGCTCATTCAAGAAATCCTGGAATTGAGGGCGCCGTCAGATTCTTTTCAGACATGCCTGTCTCTCTATTTTTCTTTTTTTCGCCCGACGCGTAAAAGGGTTTTTTAACGGCGTTTATGCAAATACCGATTTACAGTTATGGTATCTCTCGCTATGGGGCCAGTCAGTAAAATAGATTAAGTAAACAAAACAAAACAAAAATGTCAGGCTTAGTGTTTTTCTGCGTCGCCGCAAAAGTTTGGCTTAGACTGAGTTTGCAGTTGCAGGCAGCGAATGCCAAATGTCAGGGCTCACTTGGCGATGGCTTATATCGGTGCCCCCAGCTGCGCTTGTTTCAAGAGGAGAACGCGTCCGCAGGTTCAAGCCCGCATGTATGCCTTCCAGGTGCTGTACGGGAATGTTTTTGCAGTGTCTTTTTTCTGAAAACACAACGCTGTTCCGTCGGACGCACTTCCGCGTGCGTAACATTGTTTGTAAGAGTAGAGTAGCGTCCTTCGGTTGCAATGTGAAGCAAAGAGGCGATCCAGTCATTTTATCGATGAAAGTCTACAAACTCGCACTACCTTCAAAGCCTTCCAAAAAATGAAGCAGCCTGGAATGATGAGTGCCCCCCCCCTCCACCCCCCCCCCCCTTTCGATATGTCAACATGCACCAACAGCTCCGTAAGTAGGGAGTAATTTTTTTTTTAATTCTTCTTGAGTATTTTATTGCATGATTTCACCATTTTTTAGCGCAGCCAACCTTTATTAGGGTTCCGAGAGAAACCGTTGCTGCACCACAAATTTACAAGTTTTGCAATAAATTTTCTTACTGTAGAGCGGAAGCTCCGTGCGCTTTATTGAAGTAAGATCTTTCTCTTTTTGTGTGTTCCGCTGCAGCGAACGGCGTCGCATTTGGCGCAGCACTTCCGTGACATACTATCAGACAATTCTGACACGCCATTTCATCTGTCGACACTTGTGCGAACAGTAACGCACAGCTGCGTCGGAGATCGTGGGAAAGCAGCGACGTGGCGTCGCTGTTCCCCCCATTGACAGTCGGCGAACTCCTCCATCAGTCAGCCTTCGGCAGCGATGGCAGATTACGTATTATAATCCTCCAATCCAGTCCTTTCAAGTGTTAACAAAACCACATACTTCAGTGCGCCTGACTTTGTTCGCAAATGCGCTTGTTCGCGTGCGGGCGGGAGGCGGAGGGAGGCGGTGGTATCGACGTAAAGGCACGTCAAGAGCGGGCTTCTCAATGGCTGCAGCGCGAAGGCTCCTCATAAATTTAGTTACGGTCGGGTTAACTAGGAATAAAACAGAAGGAAAGGAAGTGAGGGAGCGATAATAATGGGGAGGGGCTCCACTGTCGAGGAAGCGAAGGTGATGCGTAGCGCCTCCTCTGGAAAGTGAAGCGTGCACTGGGGCGAAACAATTGGATATGGAGGGGCTTAAGGACGGTTGACTTCAGTTCCTGGCCAGTCAACCTTGCAGATGTGCACATAATCTCTGAAGGTTTAGCGGGCCTTGGAAGCCTTAAGGGTGTTCGAAGGCAGGAGCATTAGCACTTTATGAAGGGAATCTTTACTCTGCGCTTTTTCTTTTGGCCATGGTGCAGTATAAAAGCTCAATAAGCGTCTGCAGAAATGGGGGCCGTTGCAAGTAGTAACGAAAACAAAACAAAGCAAACGAAGGCACCGCGCAATCTTCGTATGCCACCAAAACCAAATATATTTTTTCTATAAATGTTTAACGTTAAATAATTAAAATATAGTAAAAAGTATCGTCGAGGAACTGCCGGACAAAATATGGGCTATTCTCATCCTTTAATAACCACGTTGTAGTTACCGTTATAAATCAATCAATTAGTCAGTCACGTCATCAATTGATCGATCGATTGCTGAATAAAAGAAGAAACATCTTTCCGCAGTAATTTAAACACAATCTGTGAGCCAATGTGCGTGATGAAATGAATTGTTCGAAGAAACCCGAACCGCCATTTGAGAAAAAACCCTCGCAACGCTTTACATCTTGCAAAGCCTGCTTGGGGTATGACTATCCACATTCATTAGGTAGGCCATAGCATTCATTGGTGCCACAGTATACCAAAATTCAGGAACTGCTTGCGGTCATTTTCCGAGCTCTTTATGGGAGATATACATGGTGTTGCAACGATAACTGGAACACTTTAAAAATTTTTCCTGAGCGATCCGCCGCTCTGTTCGCGCTCAAACTTCACACAAAGGTCGCATTTTGTGGTCTATTTTGTTTGACATCGGGAACAACAACGGTACTTACCTGTTTATTCTGAAAATAAATGAAAACGATTTTCGCCTATGGGAAAATGGCCGCTGATTTGGACGTGCGAGCCAGGGCAAGTTGATGTTGGAACGACGGAACCACCTGCAGAGTGAAACGCATGTTTGGGATTCACGTACGGAGCCAAATTGTGCAGCAGACGATCAGAAAATGCACCTAGAAATGAGCTAACAGACGATCAGAAAACCCGGTTTTCGGGCTCGCACGTCCAAATCGCCCCCATTTTCCCATAGGCGAAAATCGTTTTTATTTATTTTCAGAATAAACAGGTAAGTACCGTTGTTGTTCCCGGTGTCAAACAAAATAGACCACAAAATGCGACCTTTGTATGAAGTTTGAGCGTGAACAGAGCGGCGGATCGCTCAGGAAAAATTTTTAAAGTGTTCCAGTTATCGTTGCAACACCCTGTATATGGTAGAGAGTCCTCTCTCTTCGGAAAGAAAGACTACTCGCATGAACAGTACAACAGTTACTTAAGTGTTTCAGATATTGCATTTGTAGGCAACCGCTCTCGCTTTACTTTAATATATTGAAACACAGGTTGGCCAGCGGTTTTGGAAGCTTGAGATGCAGCCTTAGCGGTGAACCCGAAATGTCCATCGGCTCACGTTTCGGAAAGGCAGAGAACAGACATCCACTGGACAACGCGATCATGCGGCGACATCAGGAGAGTGGAGATGGGTCGTGGACTTTGAGATGGGCCATGCACTCGCACTGATGGTTTATAGTCGATAGTTTTTGAGTCGTTTCAGTTCGTCCTGCAATGTTCTGGCATTATAGTATTGTGCATGAAAAAATGTAACGTCATTATTCGACGCAGTGATGTACAACACGTTCAAAGATGGGCATATGGGCATAGCACAATAGCCAACTTTTAAGGATGCTGCTTATCACAGTGCAAGATCATTTGCTTCAAGGTCCCCCCCCCCCCTCCTCCCACTTCCCCGCTGTTCTTTGGTAATGGTCGTCATAATACTCGTTGGAATAGACTCGGGTTTGACTCAGTCACGTGAGTGCAGAAATTCGGATAGAGAGGGTAGGACATTTTCCAAAGGGTACACGCACATGCACTGTCAATATTCGCGGTTACTCTTGGCAGGCATGCAAATCAATGAGTAATCGGCGTTGAAAATGGAACAGCGCACTGGAAGGACATGGGCGAAGGCTCGGAGCCATGAAACAACATGGATCAAGCTTACATTTTAGTAACCTCGAATTTACGCCAGCATTCCGAATGACTTTTCTACACCCTGACCGAGGCACTTCCATGACTTCTGCAGATCTTTATGATCCCACCGCTGCACTTGAGACGTTATGAAAGGGGTTGTGACAAGCATGTTGCTGTCACAATTCGGCTTAGGCCCCCGAAACATATTTGTGTATGTATTAAGGGGAAGCAACGCTAAGGTCCACAGCTGACCTTTTGCTTCCATCACAATTCTCTCCTGCCCCATAAGTCAAGACTGTGCGTACACTGAGTTGTGTTTCCTGGACTGTTGCACTGTACTGAAAGATTAAGTGTGCTGTCCTGGTAATTTAACACGCTGGAACAAGTTCATGGCGTATACAAGGCTGTCAGCGCGGTGCATAAGACAAACGATGAGCTCGACATACCCTTCTTTGTCCTTTATGCCAGGTGAGAGTGTGACTGAAGGAACGTGCTTTCGAGCTCCGCGCGTAGGAGTTGCTTTGTTGAAGCAATATCCGCACGAAGACGGCACAGTGCGCTTACACGATGTCATCAAGCGCCCCACAGAGGGCGATATGTCTACTTCTGTGTTCTTATCACAGCCAGGTTCCCCAGAAAAGGCTGATCACTGGTTCCAAACGTAGAGGTTGCAGAAGCGCATAATGCTGCATCGTATTGTGGGAATATGGTGGTTTCAAACTACCATTTGGCTGCTAGGTTGTGAATGGAGGTCATTTCTGTGCCCTACAGAGGAAATCCTCGCAATGGCGAAACAGAGCAATTGGAAGAACAAAAAGAGGGCCTTTAGAAACAGGGCATTCACTCCAGGGAGGGGTATGTACTCGTTTTTTCCCTCGCACTGCTTTTTCTGCTCAAGATAAACAGAATAGCAACTGCTAGGTTCTCCACGTGACAATGCGTACGCCCCCTATCGCACTAAGACATCTCTGTGTTGTTTTTATAGTACGGATTTCAATGACGCAACAGTTGAATACGGCTTTGGGGTTGGTGCTTGAACCACGTACAGTGTGTGAGATATAACGGAACGCCCAAAGCAATGAATTGCATGCGAAGGGCGTTGTGGATGCTTTTCCCGACGTTCCTCACGCAGTGCGTTGCCAGGAAGCATTTACCCACACAACATGCAACTGAACCGGTGAAGGTTATTTTTATTGTTAAGCAAGACGTTGGTATCCCCCTGTGTTGTTTGTTGGACCCACACAACAATCAACTGATTGTAAGCAGCAACAGGCGCTGTTGCTATAATTAGTTAGCGGTTGGTACGCTTTTCCTGCTTCATTCACTGAGCCAAAAGAGCGATTCGTGGTGTAAGTTTTTTTTTACGACAAGTATAACATATAATAGTTGAATTTTAGTCCTCCTGATGAATATTTTTGCCCCTGCGTGGGTTTCGTGGCATACAGGGTCATGAAGACAAGACCCTTGGTAAGAATGCGGATATGAAAGCAACCAACGGACGACACCGCTTTGTTGCGGTAGCCGAATTTTCAAATAATATTCCGCGTTAAAACTGATTGAAAGCGAACGTTTCAAAGACATCATGCTATAAAGGCCAGGACGTAGATCTTGTTTGTCAGTTTGGCGGCCACCGACTTAAGCCATCGCCTAAACACATGACTGGGAGATTGTAGTGGGGCCTCTAGTTCCGTTTGATTGTGTCACTTCAATGCTAGCATGCAGTTAACACAATGATAATTATGTTGTTTCATAATAGGTCACTCCTGCCCATAGTACGTCACTGTTGCGCGAAGTTTTTGATATTTTTTTTGCGTTTTTGGGTTAAAAACGTCTTTCGTGGCTGGGATGGAGCTGGCTGAGTTACCAAATGCTAGTTCTTTCAAATTGAACAAAGTTGTATTTTGTCTTTATGGCCCATTTAAGTAAACACCTTAACAGCACCTTAAAGGGGCTGAAGACAGGAGAGAGAGAGAGAGAGAGGGACAGATAGACAGAGAGAGAGAGAAAGAGAGAGAGAGAGAGAAAATTTAGTGTAAGGAAGTGTATTGAGGAGAATAATCGAAGTCGTAATGGTTAGGGGTAGGTAACGAGCTGTATAGGCCCGCCCCCTCCTAGACGTCTTCTCCTTGACTTAGTTGACTAAGGTTGGTGATCCCGTGGTGGCCGTAGGCCGGTGCCTTCCGGTGACTTTTTCCGCCCTCTTGACCAGGCGGACCGGTAGGTCCTGGTCGAGGTTGCGAAGCGAGGCCTCCCACCTCTTCTAGAGGGTTTAAAACTCCGAACAGCGCCTCGGAAGGACGCCAGAAATATATTCGTTATTTACTTAGTTTTTGGAACGAAAGTTATTCTAGCAACTTCCAAAGCACAGTATAAACAGACACTTCATTATGGCTGGGCGTTTAGGCAAGTAAAACGGCAGATTTGGGTCCTAGAAGGCCTGTTTACGCGTAGAACACTGGCCCAGGTGTACAAACAATGTTATTAGCGGTTGGTACGGGACGTCGTGGACGATGGCGCAGAAGGTTTAAATTGAGTTATATCACAATTTCAAAGACAATTTGAATCCGACCTGGTTAGTCAGGATTGCGGCGTCACTCAAGGAATTTCGCCCGCATTGTGCGAACAGGACTTCGTATCTTTGGCAACATCGTTCCTCGCAAAGCCAAGGTTCATCTCCGGGCGCTCGGAGTTTGGTGGAAACGACCGCAAAACCGCGTCGGTTAGAACAACTTGTTACTTATCTAGTGAAGAATGATCTCGACGCACAGTGGGCCTCACATGGATGACCTTTTGTGACTTGAGGTAGGAAAGGAGCCCGTCTTTCGTGTGCCACTTGGAGACGCCTCGGATGACGCATGTGTTCTTCACATAGGAAGGCGGCAGTCGGGCACATACAGCAACATTGCCCGCCCGGTTACATCGCAAGAGGACGTTCAGTTCTTTGTGCTGCTGAGCACGAGGACGTGGGCACGATTCCCGGCCGCGGTGGCCAAAGCGGCCGCCGCGGCCGGGAGGAGCAAAAACGCCCGTGTGTTCGAGATTTCGGCGCACGTTAAACATCTCCAGAAGGTCAAAATTAATCCGGAGCCCTCCACTACGGCGCGCCTCATCGCCTGCTTTGCGTCGGCGCGTTAAACCCTACAATAAATAAATAAATAAATAAATAAATAAATAAGCTATGATCTCCTCCTCCTACAGCAGAAACGTGCTCATAGGCAGGAGCACGTTTCATGAGCAACGTGATCAGAGGCAAGAGTCGTCGACAGGACTTTGGTTCGGTCGCTTACATGGTGTCTCAACCGAATCGTCTTCCGAGCTCATTGGTTGACCGAGAGGCGGGACCAGAAGTAGGGTGTTACAATTCAGCTCGAAGTGCTCCGCCGTTACCCTATACACGCGTGATAAAACTTTGGTGCACTGCGGTGAAGTTTCCTATGTGACGGTGAAGCCCGCCCCTGCTGGGGCAGGTCTCGACCTGTCGAAGATGCCTGAGCTTGAGTTCGGTGACTCATGCCAGCGGCGGCCGTGACGGGCATCACTCATCGTCCCCCAGATTTCTCTTTGGAGAAGAATGCGCCGACTTGTGGGTACGGCGTCGCTGACTCTAGGGACATTCGAACACTGCATCTGGAAAAGATGCGTTTTGTATATTTTCACGTAGCCAAAGACGACGCAGCTGTCTTGAAGAAAAAAACAAGTTTATTGGAGTGAACTTGTGCTCCCCTAACAACTCAAAGAATACACAGGCTGCGAAACAGCAGTCAACAAAGTGACGTGGGTAGACTGGTGTCGGCGATTCGAATGCCGTGGCATCTGCTCAGCGGGAATTATCACTCGGCGCGAGGGTTTTTGGAATAGTCGAATTGTATCCAGAACACTGTAGATCAACGAAGATTATTCTAGGCTGTTCACGTTAGTTCGGAACGCTCTCCCTATCAGAAGAGATAACACATGCGGCACAGAAAGAAAGAACGGAATACGCGCCTCTCTTGGCCCACACAACACCGATAACACAGACCGGCGCAGCCGGGCGGCAAAAGCAAAACACAAATAAACAAACCCAATGCATGGTTCGCGGCAATATTTGTACTTTTCTTGCCATGCACAGTGCGCTGGACGCCTTGTTGATCGCTGGGACTTCGGTTATAAATTCTCACCTTTCGGTGAGCCCAGTCAGTACATACATCGTAGGCATCAGAGCGGGACGTTACTCTGCCCCAAGTGATGTTGTAAGCACGCCAGGGGCTGGCTGCCTCCTGTATCATCGCTGCTCTCTTCTCGCCAGGCATTTGACAAGATAAGTTGGGCTCTCGGATCTTCGTCGTTCGGAACAGAGGCAGCTCTCCTGCTTGCCGCTCGTTCACCACGCTACCACTACATGACAAAGGCGATGGAGCTCGGTTCTGGGACGCTTTTTCCGACGTAACAAGGGGAACACCACTAACTCAATGTAAGGACGAAACAAAAAATTAGGAGGCAAAGAAGGCACTCGAACAGCGCAGGAGAGGGGCGGTCGGAAGTCAATGGGAGAGGCCTTCGTCCTGCAGGTGACCGGACCGGGCAGCTGCTGGTGCTGCTGCTGCTGATGATGATGGGTTTCTGTTACAAAGGAGCTGAAGACCTCACACAGACACGTACACACAAGCGAATGGATATGTGCATGGGTGCGTGCGTGTGTGTGGTGTGGTGTGGTGTGGTGTGGTGTGGTGTGGTGTGGTTTATTTTATACAATATCAAAAGGAACTTCCTTGTGCATGCGTGAATAATTTTCTTTGTCTTAATTGGCATGCACACGTGCCGTATAGAGGAAAAGTCATCTAGGTAGCTCCATTTCCGAGCAGGAGTCCATTAATCATTTGTTTCCCAAAGAGGCACTAGATGAATGAAGCTTGAAATTATTGATGATGACGAGCACATTGTTCGTGTATGATGGAGGGCCACATTAATTATTTCCTGTTTTTGAGTGTCGCATTGATATACTGTGCGGCAGTGGGGTGATTTTCGCCCACCACAAGTTTCATCAGACATTATGAGTGTAATTGAAGCCCTAACCCTTCTTTACCAGGTTCGTGGAAGTAAATGAATCCTTAGCAAATATTTTTCATAGTACGCATTTGTTCCTGATGCTAGAAGCTGGATTTATTTCCGCGTTTAAATAGCGTGACGCAGAAAAGGTGTGGAGGGGTTTTGCTTGACCGACCGTGCTAAATATTCTTCCCTGGAGCAACCTATAACAAGCCGAATGCGGCACTGGGTGAGTGTCATGAACAATTTGATGACATTGTCTTTGCTGATGGTGCGGAGGTCCCCTCGCATGGAAGGTCGGTGGCAGAGGGGTGTTCTTTACTCTGTTTGAAACAGTGGAGCCGTTATTCCTCATTTTCTTCTTGGAAGAAAACCATGACGCACGTTTAAGCGGGTTAAATGAACTATAACATAGTATGTTGCAGCGGAAAATATTTCACAAGGCGAGAAAAAAGTGATAGTATTTATGCACATTCATAGGTCGTAAATTACTCCCTTTTCTGCAGCTTACCAGAACTGAAACACTTAAAAACATCAAGGGTACAATTAAACAAGAAGAGTTCCAAAATGCACGAAGAAATTGTTTAAGAGAGAAGTGCTACTTTGTCTATCACGGAGGCCGGTACTGGTTCCACCACTCGGCGCTAGCAGGTTAACCCGACATCAACATTAAGAACGCTTTATCAACGCAGACAGAACTGACGAACAGTTAAGTTCATCTCATTGGATATATCCGTACAAATCAAAGTGAAATGAACGCTCGCTTTCCCGAAACCCTAGATTTAAGATTGACAAGCCGGAAGGGAACTCGACAGCATTGGAAGGGACTCAGAGAACATCCCAATACTGGCGGAGAAAGAACAAAGTGGACGCGTGTGTAGTACTGCGGAAGCTAGGTACTAACGAATTCTTTTTTATTCATAGAATAAGATTTGTTATTCGCTCAAAGAAAAACATTTGCTCATCCGTGTATGCTACAACAAAACGTAATCTTCCTGATCACCATCACCACGAGCGAGTGCGGGGCGAAATGGAGAAACAGTGACACACATAAGAAACAGTGGAGGGCCATCCCGCCCAAGAAGTGTAGCGGAACCGGAAGTGGGAAAACGACTTCGTTCCTCATGAGATCTAGTGCCGCATGCGTTGACAGCAGAAGAATGAAAGACAATAAATACACTGACGAACGCATTTTACTAAAATAAAAGACGTTTCGGCTCCCACACGTGCGCCTCGTTCACAACAGTCGAGGCACACGCCGTTGTCCTTAGAAGATGTGGCATCAAGTGAAATGAAGAGCACAGTCATGACCACTCTACCCAGAAGAAAGAAGTGTGTACAATATGTGTTTCACTCGTTGGAGTGAAACGGATTGAGAAACAGTATGTGCTTTTGCGGGTGCGTGGGAATAAACACAGTTATTACTTATAATCATACTCCTCCCTTTCGCGTCAAAAAGGAACAAATGCAGAATTTTCAAAGCCCATGTCCGATGACAGTACTAAGAGTAAAAGGAAGAATTACAGAAACTCCCAAGTTGGAATGTTCAGATAGCCCCAAAGTCCCTAGTGGGAATATTCGGACAAATGCATAAGCCCCGCTGCTGTATACACCGAGCCTCTTTAATATTGTCTTCACAATTACACCGAAACACATTGCTAGGAAGACATCTTTTGGGGGAAATATAAGTAGTCTGATGAGGCAGTATGTAGGACCTAAGGCCCCTAATAAGTACCGCCAGAAAACACAATGTATCCCTTTAAAATGCTGTACACAAAGCCCTTTTAAAGTCAGCTTCACTGTTACGCGCAAATGCATTGTTGTGTAAACATTTTCCTAAGGGCAATATAAGTGATCGCAGGTCAAAATGTCAAGTCCCTAGGGCCTTTCATTATTAGCATTTTCTTTTGCGGCGAAACAGACGGACAGACCGGTTTCCTCGTTTAGTTTACATAAATAGGAAAATTTTAATGTTTTGGGCGAAACCCAGTGAAAAAGTTCGTCTATCAACCACCCCGGTCCACAAAAGGGAACTGGAGAGCATCGTAATCCAGACATGTACCTTCAGCGTCAAACGTTTCCGGGACGCCATTTCGCAAATCGAAGTAAATTTCTCTGCTGCCTGGTGGCTAAGCCCTTGCTATGCGTATGGTGATGATGCCCCAAAATGCGATGCTTTGTTTAGGAAGGAAAATTACATGCTGAGTAATCAGACAGCAGAGAAAGTGGCTTTAATTTTCGAAATCGCGTCCCGGAAACGTTTGACGTCGGGTGCAAATTTTAGTCAGTATTATGTAATAAATTAGCGTTGCAGGGCAGCATAGCCCGAGGCACCTCCTCACAGCTCCTACCTGAGCACAAATTCAAGTCAGTTTTCTGTAATTTACCTCTATCCCAGCCTCTCTATTGTGGTGTGGTTAGGCAAGTTCATCTCAGCAAGGGTTAACATCATATGCCTCACACTCGACCTCACCTCGAACACGACCTCACCGCTGCCTCATACGGCTACCTCAAGCACATGGAGCGGTTGTCTTTGGTAATCTCAGGCTCATCCTTAACTTTCTTCGAAGCCACGATTAATCTCACGATGGGAAACGAGCGTACCCTCCCTGATTAACACAACCGTTAACTGCGACCTATACTAGAGGGGGAAACTTATCCTCCCTCTCGCTGACCATCTGCAGAGTTTTTCCTGTAAGCTACATGGACGGCGAATTACCAACTGCCGCACTATTAGTACTATGGACATGTTTCGATACAGTGTTCCACCAACCAGGATGGGTTGTGGTGCTTTGTGGAGTGCTTAGAAGCTGTAAGTCCGAGGCCCAGGAGATATTTATACGATTCCAGACTGTTGCAAATTTGTTCTCCTATTCAATAAAATTATGTTAATTCCAAACCACAACTTATTTTCTTATCTTGCTGAAACTTGCACGTACCGGCGCGGTGGTCCAAGTGGAATGAAGCACCTAAAAGTTGCCTGTTTCATCTTCGTGGTTCATTGTTTCCAGTCCTTTGACTTATTCGCACATTTCCCCCTGCGGTAGATAGGTGTTCGACTATTGCAGACGTTACCGAAGCTCTGCTTTTTATAAGTTTCTCTCCATTTTCTCTTTGCAACCGAGGGACCTCTGCTATGCGGTGAAAACAACCGTGGTCCGAACACGCGAAAACAAATGGACAAGCTTTATAATTCTTAGCTCACAATGTGTTGAGTTCAAGAGTACACACAAGGTGTTCCTTACTGTGCCCGCTGTTCACGCGGGGATTGAGACCGGCCAAGCACACGAGCATTCCGGGGTCACATTATTTCGCTGACACAGAAAGGGCCAATTTAGTGTAATAACTTATCTCCCGCAAATGTACTGCCCATCAATGTGTTGTGTTTATGCGCGCCAATACCTCGCCGTTTTCGTATTAAGACCAATTCGGAGACGATTCTCTCGGGCTGTTTCAACCTACCGCACGTCGCTGACGTCACTGACCGTCATGAAACGTGTCACGCGGGCAAATTCTAGAACGAGTTCTTTCCAACAGTTGCCGACGAGTTGGCGTGGCCCAGTCTTTTTTATTATTATATTATAATTGTCAGCCTTTTTACATAAATGAGACCATACAACATGACGCTACAAAAAGGAATGTACAATGGAACTGCAACTGAAGCTGTCAGCTCGTATCGGGCTAATGACGCAATTTTATTCTGTAGCACACTCGATTCTTCAATGGGATGTCGGCGTAGCGAAATATTTTTATGCGATCTATATATTTTTGATATATTTTTATGCGATCCTGATATATTTTTATGCGATCTTAAAGTGCGTATTTCAGTCTGGTGTCGTTGAGCGTGCAGAGTTTCGTCATGGGTTTCTAGAAAAAATCGGCTGATACAACGCACTCTGAGCACCAACCACGAATTTTCTGGGAATGCCAAAGCGTGAGCCGTTTGTGGGCACAACAATGATTTCGGGCTCGCACTCGCAGCGATTGTCAGCCCCACGTC
Organism: Haemaphysalis longicornis; assembly: GCF_048455015.1. Classification (NCBI taxonomy): domain Eukaryota; kingdom Metazoa; phylum Arthropoda; class Arachnida; order Ixodida; family Ixodidae; genus Haemaphysalis; species Haemaphysalis longicornis. Next base: position 425,509,189 of record NW_027526203.1, read on the forward strand.
AGATTGAAGCTACAAGGGACCTGCACTCATGCAGGTCCCGTCAGGTAGCTTGACGGCTGGCGACGCTCTCGTGTTACCGTTGTTATTCATATATACTACACAGGCTGGTTCGATGAAACGGCATATCGCTCCGTAAGTCAGCCAGCAAACAAGCGCCATTTCGAGAAGAACAGCTGGGCAAAGCTATAGGCAATCCTTGCTAGTGGCTGAATGGAGTGGCCCGCACAAATAATCGAGCTGCAAGGAACCTAATGCGCGATATGAGTAGATCTGCAAGCTGTCGAGTACAAAGCAAATCTCTCGGGTTGGAATGGTATAGTAAATTTTAAATGCAGAGCATTTCTTAGCCTCGCCTCTTCCTGCGTCGGACGGCGTCAACAGCTCCGCGTCCGCAGCAGGTGCGCCTCTCCTCCTTCCCTCCTCTCTCTCAACAGCAGCTGGCGCGCGCATGCGTCGTAGTCGGCCCGTTCGCTCCGTCGCGGTATCGGCCACGGAGCAATATGTCTGGGCGTAACAGGTGCGTGATAGCAGCGCGGTGGGGTGTGGAAGGGCGCGCGCTGCTTGCGTATGCGCGCTCTCCCCCCCGTACTGCTCTCCCTCTACTGCGCGCGCTGCAAATATAAAGCGGCTAGCGGTCGCTCGTGCTTAAGTCACTGCGTTGCTCCTTCCTTCCTTGGTTGACGCTCGCTCCCACGTTTACTCGTGTCTGCTACTCCAGCATCACGGAAGAAGCGATGGAAGCAACACTGCCTTCAACCAGTACTGAGGCCCCAATGCTCTGCATTTACTCGTGTTTCCGTCGCGGGAAGGCGCGGGAATTTTTTTAACCACGCGCCTCGAAGGAGAGGCGAGTACGAAGGCGGAGAAGCTGCCGCCTTGCGAGTGGCCAGCAAAAAGCTGAAGGAAGCTGCCGAGCGGAGAGTAAACAAACTACAGTATCACGTGCTGCGTGCCAGGTAAGCGGAACCAGGAGCGTTCCGACAGACAGACGTACAGACCGGTTAAAACAAGAACTTAAAAAGTACAGAATAGGTGATGCCCCCACAAGCTCCCAATTTTTTTTACTAGATATTTACTATGGTTTTGGTTGCTCTCCTAAGCCCCTACATTGCAAGGTGGATTTCCACAGTGGTCGCGCAAAACCGGGGGTAAACACTCGTATGTATCGATTTCAACTGTGGCAGCGACCCTATGTGTCAGTTAGTTGCGTCATCGAGCCTCTAATGCATCTGCAAAAGTCCCCCCCCCCCCCCCCCCGATGTAATTAATAGCGAAACGTTGCGCGGAACTCGAATTTTATTGGGAAAATCTTGTCCACAGTCTGAGCACGCCTTATATGACACTGTGCCATCATATTTTAGAGCAAAAGCTCGGGGGCTGTCACAAAAGTTGAATTTGGTCCTTCAGCTTCCAGCAAGCCCTGTGTAGTTATGAGCTTGTGCTCCAGTCGGCGTCATTCGTGATGGTATCAGTTAAGCTAGCAGTAATGTAATCGACTGCAGCAAATTATGACAGGCACGCGTTGTTAAATAAACCAACAATAAAAGCACACACGAAAAATGAATAGGCATGTAACATGTTTTGAACCCAATTGAAATGCATAATTCAAAAGTGAAAAAAAAAAAGCTGGCCAGACAAGCAGCCTCCTGTTCCAGCTCCATATATCTACAGACAGATCACAGGTGCGACAAAAGCATGAACATTCGTTTTAAGCTTTTAGGAGGTGCGCTATACACGTTAAGTATTATTTCCCAGGTGTCACACATGCCTGCTCTATGAACCAATCGGCGTAGCTTGCTGCACGTTTTTTCTCGTCCCCTGCGCGCGGCATATGGCAGTTTCGTCTGATGTGTATATCGGCGAATGCGCACACACCGAACAAGCGACAGCTGATAAGGCGGAACAGCTATGCAACCATATCCACGCCAGCCAACATGCAGCTGGATGGCGCTAAGTTCTCCGGCATTTTCAAAGCAATCAAAAAGAAATGCATAGCTGGCCACATTCAGGCATTTTCCTTCCCTGCCGTTCACAGTCAAGAAATCGCGCGAAACATTTTAGCGCACACTGTAAACTAAAACTCTCGGAATGCGCTTGAAATACTATTAATACATGCGGAATTGTTCAAATTCTTTTACGGTGTTACTACTGCTCCAAATGACCACGTAGGAATAGAAACAATTGTACCTCACAGCGCCATATCGATCGATGCGCAAGGACGAGTCACTGTGCGACCAGTTGAGCAGCGCTTAAACAAGCTTTATTCCAGGTTTTTTTCTCACTACGTAATCTCTGAAGGCTGGAACACAAATTTCCTGTTGTCCGTTGCGGGTGCATTTGTAGCAAAGCCATCGCCAAACATGGCCCAGCTAGCCGTGCCTGAGCTTGCTGACACTCGTTGACGTAAACAAAGCAAGGGCGAGAACCGCCCCGGCTGGGGAAAGTAATGGCGAATAACGTACTTCACGGATGGCCACGACCAGGCGACGGTGCTTTCAACGGTTCGTTGTTCATGGCTGCGTAGGTCCATAGGCACGAAAATCGAAGCAGGGGATAGATTTACCAAGTGTCTCAGTTACGTCTTTGGAAGCGCTACCGCAACAAAAGCTTAGTGTACGGGTGATTCAAAACTGTTTTGTGAGTCCGCCACCAGCTAGCACTGAAATTGAAGCGAGACAATGAACGAAGGAACACTTTCGTTCGACGTCCAGTGCGCAACGCTGACAAAAAATAACAGGGTCTCTTGCTGTTATTCCTAAGACGCCTTGAAGGCAAACTCTGAAGATGCATTAAAGACATACACATGATTTATGTTACACATTCTTTTTGTTTCACTTTCTGCAATGCCTCCCCACGAGGCGCGCTCATGTTCCGACACTTTGGTGGGACAAGTTGACGCATTAGTACGCATGTGCTCCCTCTAGCGGCGCTATTTTACCGTCCACTGTGAACTTATCTTTTTTCCTCTTCTCTGGTGACTTATTCACCGGTAACCCTTATGTTGACGTCCACACAAGTTCGCTTTGTCGTCCAGACTTTTAATTACCTCCATTAGCCACGTAAATTAGCTGTTCGATGATATACGCGTTAAACAGTTGGCATAATTAGCTAAGCCGTATCCCATATTTTGCTTTAACTCGATGGAGGCGTCCAAATGCTTAACGTGTCGTTGAAACAAGAGGTTTTCTACGGCGCGAGGCGTTCCGTAGCATGCGCTTCATTTTACTAAACGATAGGTGTGGACGCCAATGACGTTAAGGGTAGACTGAACGGCTACAGAGATAACGCTTTCGACTTTATACCGCAAACTGAGTTTGTACTTTTAAATGCTAGTGAAGTGTGTTGTAAGCATTAAGCAGAAAGGGTTGTTAGGGCGATATGGAGCGCCTTTGATGAAAACACGGACATTGCGCAAGAAAGGACGAACGCAGGCTAAGGCTATGTTCAGACTACCGACGCAAAAGCCATATCGTGATCTATGAACGTAAGAAAACGGCGTGTCACGCAGTTCGGTTGGCTGAGACGTGAAGTCACGTCATTCTTTTAAGTTATTGCGACAGTTACGGCAACAGTCTGAACCTGGCCTGACAGGACAGGCGCAAACTCTCAACTAACTTTTTGTGCTCTCTTAACCTGTATTCGTCCTTCCTTGCATAGGGCCGGTGCTTGTAACCAGCGCCTAGTTATATTGCAAGAATAAAGCGCAGAATGCGCAGGTCATATTCTGAGTTTTCTTGGTTGATTTACGCTCATCACGCGACTGTTTGGCGCGCATTACGCGACTGATTTACGCGCAAGGCTACTCACACATGACACGTACACCGCGTGGCATTGACCAGAAATGCGAGGTCAATACCATTTCAGTAAAATGGAGGACTAATGTTCCCCAGGTCAGTACTCGCCCAGGCCCACACCACAGAAGCAAACTTCGGGATATTTTTTCCTCATTTTAAGTACACTTTTAAGACACATACCGCATAAAACATTCCTCTTGGGGAATCATTGTAATCGCATTGCCTTAGACCAACAATTGTCGCGGCAAGTCGCTTGTAATGTTTAATAGGGAACTAAACTTCCTTTCCGTTTTTAGATGAAGCCACGAGAATATTGCGCAACAACAATTGCCTTGTATGTCTGTCTTAGCACAAGAAGTGCGACTAAATACCTTGTAAGCTCCACGCTAGCAAAATAAATAACAGCCAACTTTGAGCTGTGTGCTCAAAATATATATTCCTGCTGTTTAAAAATTAATCAAGAAAATTGTACTAACAGTTCGTTATCGCCAATTACAAAATCTCGTTGGGGTGTCTATCCTATCCATAATCGTTAGATACAGCCGACAGGCGACTTCCAGTCTTTAAACCACCGCTGTGGACCAGCGGGTAAAGTCCGTTCTACATAGTGCGATTTTCCCTGCGAATTCGGAGATGCGGCGCCGCTCGTGCGGCAAAGCGACCTTTTTTCGTTGCTGCGGCAAAGTGACAAATGTTTGGAACGGTCGAGCATCACCGAAGAACGTCGCTCGTGCGGCGTAGAGGGGCCGGGCCTGCGGCCAATAGGAACACAGCTAGGTGAACGTCACGGCATCACCCTTTGCACGCCTAGCAACCACATGGCGTTGCTTGCATACGCGCGGCATATGGACAGGCGCACCAAAACAAACGCAGGTAGGTTCACAACACGATGTCGCGCGCAATTTTCAACGAAGGCTTAATCGGTGTCCGCGCAAGCCGCGAACATCACAGCGGTTCGGAAGAAGTACAGAAGAACCCAAGAAGAACCGTCCGAGGTACACCTAAATGTTCTAGGCACACACAAGCATAACAAGCGAACCCAGGGTTGCTTGCTGTGTTTGTCTTCTCTGCTATGTGTGCGTATATTGCTAAATAATTGGCGATTGTTATATGAAGCCGCAAATAAACTCATATTTACTCCCAAACAGTCTGAAACAACTTCCCCAGAAAGTACAATAAAACCTATTTTTTAAAATCACAATAAGCATTTCTCGTGGCAGACTTAATTCGGTCTGCAAACAGTGTGTCTCTGAAATGCGAAAGTCGTGACGTTCGCAGACCAGGTAGACGACATTTTCAGGCATTGCGAACTTCGCAAGTGCGAATGTTCGTTCCACCCAATTTGCAGACGAAAAACGCGCTATGTAGAACGGGCTTAAGGCGTTGTGCGGCTGAGCCTGAGTACGTGGTTTCGGTCGCGTTTTGATGGGGACTAAAAGCGAAAATTCTCGTGTGTCGAGATTTCGGCCCACGTTCAAAGTTCCCCAAGTGGCCATAATTAATCCAGAGCCCTCCACTGCGGCGTGCCTTATGGCACAGATGTAGCTCTGGCACCTAGAACCTCAATTTGAATTCTATTTTCCTGCTGCAAAGTGCCGAACATGCTCGGTTATTTTCCGAGCTTTAGTAAACTGATTGGCGCCACAGAAGGGTATTGACACGTTTTCTTATCTAATAGAGCCTCTCAGCAAGTTGCATGGTTGCAAACGTACATAGTATTACACAATGCGGACTGGACGGAGGGCCAAAGACGTTTGTCTTCTTTTTGCGTCTGCCCAATTTTACTTGGTCCTCTGTCTCGTTCGCACTGTTTTCATGCAAGGCATGCATTCTTAGAAGCCTAATTATTTGGAAATTTCCGCATTCTATCTTGCTAAGAAAACTGGCATCAGCATAGTCGCTTATTTGGGATATGTCGTTGTCTTTGGCGCCTGAAAATCAAACATGTATGGCTTGAAGAGAAGACTTCAAGAAAATATTGTAGTCAAACTGAGAACCATACCAAACAAATCTGGAGAGCATTTTCTTGAAGTTCCATTTGCCGTGCTCGATAAAAATTGCCAGAGGATAGTGCCAAGGCGAAAAAAAAAAAAAAGAACTGATTTGGGATTTGATTTGCGACACGCAGACCCTGCTTTCTTATGAGCACTGGCCAGGCTGTGGGCGTTGCACGTCGATGTCGAAACCTCGAAGTCCGAGTAGTTCGTAGGGGAAGCGACGGTCGTCAGCGCCAGATGTTTCGCAGTGATGGGAGATTGGGCGGCGATAGCTAGCTCGCCACGCGTCGTTTTTCCTCGAATTTGACCCCTACATCGCAGGCAGTATGACAGGCGACGATGTGCGGCGGTACAACGGGGCTTCCTGGCGACGACTCGTGAGGGGGATAAAATGGCGAGCGTCAAGAGCGCACGCCCTTTAAACCTTGATGGTGGTTCCGAGGGCGTCGAAGTTCCTTCCACGTGCTAAACTTGTTGCCAAATTACTTTGAGTTAGGGCGGTCATATGCGGCAACGTCCCCATTCGTAAAAAAGCTTCTTTGAAGTCCTCTATAGTTACTGCGCGAATGGTCTTGTAGTGTCTCAGTAGAACCTCTCATGATGATTTAGAGTTAATTCGCTAGGATTTAACTAGTTTGTCGGTAGTATTTCGAAATGCCAAGATCGTATAGGGAACAATACAAACATCAAAGGAGCCTTCCAGGATATCTGCCGTTTTTTGTTCACCCTGTTTTGAGCAACTGAATACCAAGGAAATACTCCGAACTTTTTTGCTTGGTGGAGTTCACAGTACAGCTCGCGAATACCAGTATTTTACAGTACACATATATACACATATCTGTCTGATGTGCGTTAATACACGTGTCTGAATGGCGATGTCGCTATCCTTCATGAAGGAAGGGACCTCGCTCCTCAAGAGGGCCAGTGTGATTCTACTCGGCTGTCCCTCATTAGAAAGCGGAAACGTGACCCTTCCACCAATTCTGCTCCTCGCGTGTTAGCGAGTGGCGAGTAATGCTGACCATGATTGCAATATGGATGCTCTAACGTGCGAACATATTAGGGTACGAAGGAAATTTTGCCTCAAGCTGGGCATATATCATATTCTGGGATAGAGGTACCACTGCACCAGGACGACCTCACCATTGTCTCGTGCTAATCATAGCGGAAAGTGAAAAGGTTTAACGTTGGTGGCGTGTGCGTGAACCAATGGGCGTCTGTTTCCCTTTTGACCCAGTTGCTGGTGTCCGGCGGTGCAGCGTCGTCCTCGCCGAGTTGTGCCGAGCCGTCGTCGGGCGCCTCCTCGACGTCCAGCGGGAGCGGCGCTGGCGGCGCGCCTGAGAGCCCCATGGCGGCCGAACAGCCCGTCTGTTACGAACCGTCCCGCTTCTTGTATCCGCGGCTGGCCACGGGTCTCGCCGTCAATGGCCTCTACCCGCCCTCGTACGCCGACCAGTCGGGCTACGTGGCCGCCCTGGGCACCAGCTCTGCCGCCTTCTACCCGTCCCTGGTGAGCGCTCACGAAAGACGAACGCGCACAGGCGTTGTGTTACGATTTGCGACGCAACCGTGTACAGACGGCCTTTTGCGAGGCCGGTAAATGAGCACGTACCGCTTATGATGGTCTCCCACTTGGTTTCGCGAGATCAAAGCGACACAAAATTTGGTCGACACAGTTTCGAGCTCTTTAGCACTGCTCCCCTAATACGCAGTACATAGGGAGGAAGGAAGGAATAAATGTAAAGGAAAGGCAGGAATGTCAACCAGGCTGTGGCCTAGTTTGCTATCCTACATGCGGAAAAGAAGAACGATGGGAAAAAAGACGAAAACAGTAAAAGAAGGGGAAGGTAAGAACAGAGCGTAAAGAGGTGTGCCCAGGGTTACGGCACTATAGGCGATAGAGTTCAGCGACTTCATGAAGAGTAGTCTTTTGTGTTACAGTCTCCGGGGCAAGTTCGTTGTTTTTAGGCAGTACAGGAGCGCTTTTGTCGCCTTGTGCGTAGACGGCGGAGAAGGCCAGTGTCACATATTTCACACTCTTCACTGCTTGCCATTCTGATCAAATTTGTGAAGGCGACTCCCAGCCAGAGACGGCAAAGAACGCTTGCATCAGTCCGTAGGAGGCCTAATGGAAGAGGACGCTGAAGATGCGGGTAAAGAGCATTGATACGTGAGCTCATGAACTCTTGGGTAGTCCATTTGGCTATCGTGGTCTCCAAAGAAAGTTTGCGGAGAGTCCTAGCGGCGTCTGTCCGGCATAATGGAATGGATATGATCTCCGTTTTTTCTTTCTTTTTTTTTGCTGTACCAAGCGGGCGGCAGCGTCCGAACTTTCACTGCCGACAATTCCGTGGTGACTGGGAAGCCACTGGAAGGCAATGTCATGCCCCGCTTGGGCAGCACGGTCATACAATAATCTTATCTCGGCCAGCAGTTGTTCGTGAGGTCCACGGCACAGGGCTGACTGGAGCGATTGGAGAGCAGGCTTTGAGTCGCAGAAGATTGCCCGTCTTCGTTGTAACCAGGGTGTCAAACAGGAACTGAAACCGAGCCCAAAACAGGAGCAGAAGCGGTATTTTGCCGGACTGAACGTGCACTCGAACCCTTGCAATTGTATCAAGCCGAACCCGAACCGGAACTGACCCGAAAAAAAAAAAAAAAAAGAAATGACCGTTGCTAGTTTGTTGACTAAATGGCTCGCCCATGCGCTGCTGATAACGCGAGGTAAACGGGCTTTTCTCTCCCGATCAATAACAAGAACCTAAACGCCCTGGCCCCATCCCGAAATCTGGCAAGAGGTGCGCATGGTAATGGAAGCGCATGGTGTCACTGGCCGCGCGCGCAGAGTGCATGGCTACGCAAGGGGAATACATATCGCACCCTGTGCAGGCTTCCGGGGGTATGACACATTGGCTTTACACTTCCCAGGCATCTGTATCACTCCGATGAGTTCAGGAGCAAGCTGGCCACAAGCTTGCTGCCCTGCGCATCGGCGAGGGCTTACACCTTCAATGTGCGTAGTTGCACATTTGATTATTCGTTTAAAATCGGTCGCACACCTCGAAAGCACAAGTTTCAACAAAAAAAAAAAAACAGAAAGCCATGCGTATAGTTTTAAAATAATCCGCAGGGGACCCGACACGAGTAATTTCTGCTCTTTCCCGCTGCCATCAACCATCGAATTGAATTTATTGAATAACGAAAAATATTTAGCCATGGAATAAGCACAAAAACAAAGCGATATTTTTGCTCAATACATTTTTTTCTTTGTCTGACCTTTCGCATCACGAGACGTGCCATCATTTCAGCGCAGGCAGCAAGCCTCGTAAGGCCTGGTATAATCACAGGTTTTCCAAGGTGCGGCGAGAAAACGCCGGTGTGTTCGAGATTTCGGCGCACGTTAAGGATCCCCAGGTGGTCAAAATTAATCCAGAGCCCACCACTACGGCGTGCCTCATATTCTGCGTTGCGTCGGCGCGTTAAACCCTACAATCAATCAATCAATCAATCAATCAATCAATCAATCAAAGTGCGGCCTCTGTCCCCCCTCCCCCCCCCCCAACAACCACTTCATCATCATCATCATCATCATCATCAATCAAAGTGCGTCGAGGGACAAGTTTTGGGTTCTCAATCGAAAACAAGTAGTAGTAATAGCACTTGAAAATGCTAGCGCATAACAAACACTTTTCTCCATTCTGAATAATTTATAACCTCATTTCTAGCGACAATACGTAGTTCGTCTTTGAAGAAAAGGCAGTGCTAAAGGAGATGAAAAATGCAGAAAGGCACACAGGTCTTGCGTTGTTTCATTTGCCCATGCATGCAGCTCTCGCCCCCTTTGCCTTTTTTTTTTGCTGTTTTCATTGTTTCAGCGCTGCTTTACTTTTGGAGATGTACTAGCCCAACTTACAATTCTTCTGCTGCTGTTGTTACGGACGGGGCAGGCTGTTGTGAACAAATTAAAGACCGCCGTTAATAATTAAAGACAGCTGACCACCGCAAAACAAACTTTACGTACTGCGCATGGGGAGGGCAAACGATGAAATGGACTAGCTCAAGCTAACACTTCGCGTAGGGCTGCGTTCGCTTTACTAAAAGTCTGCGATGTGTGCGAAAACCGAAGAGGCCATCGTCACATCGATACGAGCGGGGATACATGCGTCGGCATATACATGGATCCGGACGTAAAGCATCAGGCGGAGGTGCACCGCTCCGCCAGCGCATCTCTTAGTGTAAATTTAAATACCCTTTGCACGTATTTATGGCAGTAGTTTGTTGATTTACGCTCTAAAGAATACACAAGGCATCTTATCTTACTTTTCGTTTTCTGTTCAAATACTTCAAGCGTTTCTTACTCGTTATATTTCGCGTTGCTGTATCACCGCCTGTTAGGGAAATGTGACTTATTAATCACATTCTCTTAGCAGAAGTCAGCTGGTTTTGAATTTTCTGGCTGATCTCTGCACGTCCGCGTGCGAGCTTATTCCACGCATGTCATCAAATACTGAATTTACAGTGTAATGCCCCTTGAGCGGCTGTAAAAAGAGGCTCACTGATCAAGCACACCACCATATTAGGCGAAGCTTACTCCTTCAGGTAGAAACCCATGAGACGCCTCGTAGAGTCCTGCTGACCTTTAAGCTCAGCTAAGGTCAGGCCAGCGCCTCGGGTGGCTGGGCGGGGTGAAATCATCTATTCGCTCGCTCGTTCCATCGAACGGGGGAGGGGAAGACGTGGATAGGGGATTGGGAAAAGAGTAAAAGCGCCTGCCATCAAAAATGCGGGCATTCACTGCATGCTCTTGGCGCGAAAACGGCAAAATACGGCGTCACTCCGCACTCTGACCTGTTCACTTCGTGTTCGTGCCGGCGGCGCTCAGCAGCGTGTGTGTGTGTGTCACCTGTGGTGCAATTGTAGATGCGGTAGTTACTGCTACAAAAACGGTCCCCTGGTAGCCGCTTCGCCAGAACCGAGCTATTGATCGACAAATTTGGTTTAACCGCATATAACCACGTCAAGGTAATGGCAGCGGTTCCATGTACGTATCGTGCCTGAGTCGCAAAGCTCTTTCTTAGGGGTGATCGGCGTCAACGCTCGAGAGATATAGCATTTGCTCACACCTTTCGCCTAAATTTTGTGTCACCTCTATTTCATGTGCTAAAAAAATTGAGCCATTCAACTGGATGAGGGTGGGACCATGAAGGGGCTATGTTGGCTCCGAGTGTTTAGCCTGTGGCATACGAGAACTGGTTCAACGAGAACTGGTTTTCGAGAACTGGTTCAAATTGCTGGAACGAGAATTTTCAGACTCCGACGCGAGTACCGTCGCCCTGCCATGCGTAGCCATTAGCTGGAATACGCAATAAAAGAACAACTAGATGGGAAATTACGATCACGCGAGGTACGGGTTAAGACTAAAAGAAAGCGCAGTAAGGCGGGTACAGAGAAAGAATAACAAATTGGCGGGAGGAGAGCTGACTACCAACTAGTTAATTCAGAAAAAAAGAAACTTCATCTGATGCCAGTTCAACAGAGGCGTGCTTGCGCTCACGCCATCCAGGCTCACAAAAGCAACCACACGTTATGTTTTTGTTCACGGCATCCTGAACTCCGTCGCCCGTATATACAAACTGACGTTGCAGTGCTACAACCTGTGTCCATTTTTAAAATGTAAAACGCATGTACGTTCCAAAGTTTTGCTGTTGTGGCCCAAAACTTTAACCAGGAAAACGCAAATAAACATCCACAAACCGCAGTGTGCTCACCACGTCTACGTGCTATTTTCTCTCTACCCCCATCATACTGCGCTCTCTTTTCGCTTAAAGCATAAAAGAACTTTACTGTAAACCATACTTCGAATTACGGGCTCGCTTCGTGGAACGACCCTGTAATTTTCATTTTTAATGCGAGAGCTTTAAAAGCCCCATCACGCGAAAATGCGGCGTCCGGCGTCGGCGTGACCTAAGGGTGCATGATACGAAAAATGGCCTAGAGCACAAACAATAAAAAGCAAAAAAAAACGAAAATTTAAGTTACTCTGGCATTCCAACCCGGATCCTTCAGAATACCTCTCCAACACGCATCACCTTGCACCCTCACTGAGCCTTGGCTTCAGCTATGCAGTTTACAAAAGGTTGATTTACGGACCATCTTGTGGCCTTCGACTTACAAACGCTGGTGAGAGGCATGTATTGAGACCTATAGGGGTAATCACAGCAGGCTATATAATTACAGCAGTAGCAAAGCACGTTTACGCAATTGCGAATATTTAAGGTTTACAAGGGCAAAACACAAGAAACCCAAAGAGAAAACGGAAACTACGCGAAGCAAAACAACCATGATGATCGAAAGAGGAGAGAGAGAGAATAAACTTTCTTTATTGAGAAAAAAAAATAAAATGGAGTCTTCGGGGTGGCTTCCCTAGTCCAGGACGCCTTGAGCTCGGGACACAATGGTACAACTGGGGGCCTACATGAGTATTGCGAGCAGGGCGATTGGTCAATCCAACACATCGAAGAAAACGCGTTATCGGAAAAGGATGATGACGATGGCAATACAAATACAATTGCACCACTAGGCACGTTTCTGCATGTTTGAGCTGCCTCTACTGTGATGGGCTCGAGCGTCTGCCTCAGCGACCAATCCCCCACGTGGGTATGTGCCACTAGAAGAGGAACAACAACAACAACAACAACAACAGCGGCAGCTGTGAAACGTGGAGCCCACGAAAGTGCGCCTGAAAACAAGATGCGAGGGAACACTAAAGTGTCGTAGTGCGAAACAGAGGCAGGTGTGGTTGCTGCGGATAAAACCACCAGCAGCCGACATCGCGGCAACCGTTACAACGCGAAGATCACACCCCATACATATACACCCCTCGTTGCGAAGACATGGCGCAACAGGAGGAGAACATAATCACGATCAAAAGCCCAACCATTTACACATAGAGGATAGCACAGGTTGAAATACAATGCAATGCTTTCGCAATCGAACACGTAAGCGGCCTGATGTGTCTTCCTGATTTTTTTACGCTGCATTTGATTCTAAAAATTTGCAGCTGGCATCAAAGGTGTCGCATTTATAATGTTCCGAGAAAAAGACCGAATAAGCTTTATTTTGTCCAGAACGCAGATAGAGGAAAGGAGAGGAAGGGGAGCCTTCGTCAGCCGTTCCCCCGTAGTTGAGGGCTACGAACCTTTGAGTCCTGGCCGCATCTCCGGCTGTTCGCACTACCCGAGTCAGCGTCTCCGGTTCCGTGTGTGGTTCTTTTTTTGGGGTCATTCCCCAATATTTGATGTAGACAGGCCGAAGGAGAGCTTGGACGAATAGTGGTTTGTAGGTTCCATGGTAATGACGAAAGGAGTTTTTTTTTTTTTTTGAACACGAAAGTGTTTTATTCCGGGATCCACCAAGATCTAACTGACGTAATATCCGTTGCGGAAATGACATCGCCAGAAAAACGCGGCTGCGCAGCCAGGATTCGAGCCTGGTGCTCTGTCGCCGCAACGGGAGGGGCCAGGCGCTTTACCGACTCCGCTACGAGCTGAAGCGCAGACAGCTGTATGAACGCGCCATATATCTTTCCTATAACCGCCTCTATTTCGATGGTTCTGCCGCCTAAGAGAGGTGAAACGAAGTAGTGCATCACGATGCTAATGAGCGCCGACAGTTGGCGCAAGCTGAGTTCGTCGCAACGCAACCATCTGCCGTAACACTCCACGGAGCAGGGACGCAGTGCAGTGGTCGCACATTTCCGAAAGCGACGCTCCAGCAAGTGGTCGCTCGCCAAGCACACCCACAAGACAGCCCCGCCAATCATGCTATTTTGCTGCAGCGGACCGTGTGTTCACTAAATGCTTCGCGGTAGTAGTCAGTCACCTCCCTGTAAGTGGTTCGCTGTAAGTTTCGTTCGCATGGTTTGCGAGCGCGCGTGGTTTCATTCGAGTTTACGCAGTGCTCCGGCGCTTGCAATCCAGTGTCTAATGTTGATGCGTCTGACGGTGTCATGCCGACGAAATATATATATATATATATATATATATAGATAGATAGAGAGAGAGAGAGAGAAAAACTTTTATTGACACCATTGGCCTAAGGGGCCGCCACCACGGCTTGTGCTCGGGTGACCAGTGGGCGCTGGGAGTCTTCGTCCGAGCGGCCCAGGGCTTCCGTCCAGTGGTCAGTGGAAGTTTTGGTGGGGTGGGGTTCAGAGGGGCAGGCCCACATGTGGTGTTGCACTGTAGATTTAGCGCCACAATGTGGGCAGAGAGGAGAGGGGTAGGCGGATGGGTAAATGTGATGAAGGAGGGCTCGGTTGGGGAGCGATTCCGTTTGGAGGAGTCGCCACAGCCGTTCCTCCGAGGGGGTCAAGGATGGGTGAGCCGGGGGCAACGTGTTGCGGGAGAGGCGGTAGTAGTCAGTCACCTCCCTGTAAGTGGTGAGGGAGTCCCTGGAGGAGTAAACTCCTTGACGGCAAGTGGTCTCGTCAGGCGCACGGGTGACGAGTGCTCGTGCCGCCTTATGAGCCCACTCCCCGCCGTCTAGTCCCGTGTGTGCCGGTAACCAGAGGAGCTCCGTAGCATGCTGGGGGGCTGAATTTTGAAGCATAATTTTGCGGGCTAGCGTGGAGATAGTGCCGCTAGCAAAATTTTTGATGGCCGTTTTTGATTTCGATAATATAGATCAGGGGGAGGCCGGTGTGCGAGAGCCAGGGCTATCGCCACCTCTTCCGCAACATGTGGGGTTGTGGTGGGAATAGTGAGAGACGTGAGAGGAGTACCGTAGTAGTCGGAGAGAAGACGACAGCTACAGTGAAGGCCGGCTTGTGCCTGTGTGCTGCAGTATCTACGTAGAAGGGGTTTGGCGAGGGGGGGTGGGGGAGTGGAAACGAGGGCACGCGCTCGAGCAGCTCGTCGGGCAGTATGATGAGTAGGGTTCATATTAAGGGGGAGTAGACGGATTGTTATGCAATCTCTGTAATCGGGTGGAATGCGAGCCGTGGAGGTTGATGTAAGAGGAGTATGTGCTTCAATAAGAGGAGTACGGTGTGCTTCAATTAATTCGTCCAGGGTGTTGTAGGTTCCGGTGGCCCATAGTTTGGCAGTGGATGCGTGATGAGGCAATCCGAGAGCAGCTCTGTAGGCCTTACGGATGAGTCCATCTACTTTGGTGACCTCCGTGGTAGAAAGGGACAGATATGGGAGGGAGTATGTAATGCGGCTCAGTAAAAATGCCTGGATAAATCGGCAGCGGTCCTTTTCCGTCGGGCCGTGGCCCCTATCAGTTACGCGCCTCAGGAGGCCTATGATTTGCGTTACATGTGGGGAAAGGGTGTATAGGACCGATGTGTTTCGGCGATTGGATTGGATGACTAGGCCGAGTATTTTTATCCGATTCACAGTTGGTATTCACAGGGGCATTATCCAGATATATATGCACGATGGGTGCTGTTTTAGGGGTAGTGGCGTGTGGGGATAGCCTGAATAGTTCGGATTTTGATGGCAAGCATGTTAAACCAGCTTCCTGAACTGCCTGTTGTACCGCTGAGACTCCTGCTTGAAGTGTTGCTTCTATATCTGCGTCGCTGCCCCCAGTTACCCAAAGGGTGATGTCATCAGCGTACATACTATAGCATAGCCGAGGGATATTGTCCAGGATGGGGGGAAGATGGGAGGCAGCGAGATTAAAGAGGAGGGGGGAGAGGACTGAACCTTGTGGGGTGCCGATGGACGGGAGTTTCTAGGTGGGGGATTGGAGGTCACTGAATTTGTAGCGTGCCGTGTGATTTGAGAGGAATGCCTTTACATAATTTTATGTACGAGCACCAGGAGCTATGCTGGCAAGGTCTCGAACTATGGCTTGATGAGTTACCTGATCACATGCTTTTTGTAAGTCTAGAGCTAAGATGGCCGAATAGTCGTGTTTGGGGGGTTGCTGGAGGAGATCCGTGTACAAGCGCAGGTGTACGTCATTAGCCGCAAGGCCTGTACGGAATCCATACATGTGTGGGGAAAGTAATTGTTTGTCCTCAATGTAATTATTGAGCCAGACAAGCACTATTCGCTCCATCAGTTTTCCTAAGCAGGAAGTTAGCGATATAGGCCAAAGGTTAATGTAGGAGAGGGGTTTCTTGGGTTTAGGGATGAGAGTGACCTCTGCGTGAGTAAAATCGGGGGCGAGGGTTCCTGCTTCCCAGTAAGCGTAAACAGATCGGTGAGATATTTTATTGAAGGATCATCTACATTACGGAGCATTTTATTGGTAATGCGGTCACCACCGGGAGCTGAGTGCAGTCGGAGGTCATGTAGGACTGCCCTTACTTCCGCATCAATGATTGGTAGATCAAGGGGTTCGTAAGGGGGGCCGGTGTATTGAGGCAGTGGCTCAGATGAGCCTGCTGGGACGTACTGCTGGGTTAGTGCATGGGGCCAGGTGGGATTGGAGTCGGTTAACTGACGGGCTAGTTTGGTTATACGAATAGATTGGATAGTTCAAGAGGAAGTGGGATCCATCAGATGTCTTAGGAGAGCCCACGTGCGCTTCATGCTGAGGCCGTTTCGAATGTTGTCGCATACAGTGTCCCAGGCTGCGTGGACTAGTGTTTGGGAGTGGGTTTCTATAGACTTTACGAGGTGGGCAATGCGGGTTTTGAGTCGCCTGTTATTACGTTGCTTACGCCAACGACGTTTAAGGCTGCCAAGAGCTTCCCACATGTGGTGTAGTCTGGCGTCTACATGGGGAGATGGTATGGCTGGGTCGAGGGGATGTTGGTGCGTGTGAACATCGTGGAGAAGTTGTCGTGTCCACTGTGCTAGAGGTGTAAGTGTTGGGTCACTGGAGTTCGAAGCACGAAATTCCCGGAGGGCAGCCCAATCGGTTATATAAGTTTGGAGTTTGCGCGGGGGTTTAGGGGGTTGGTTAGAAGCTTGTAACTGTATGATGCGGTGATCACTGCCTAGTGTGTGGTCTAGAAGCTGCCAGGTGGTTGGCCCTGTGTGATAGGTGATCGTGAGGTCAGGTGTAGTGTCTCTTTGGACGCTATTTTCTTCTCGCGTTGGCTAATCAGGAGGTGTCTCTAGAGTTAAATGCTGAGTTTGGAGGAGCGCCCAAAGGCGCTTTCCTTTCTTAGTATCGCGTGGATAGCCCCAGGCCGTGTGGGGAGCGTTGAAGTCCCCAGTAATAATGAGGAGGTGCTGCGCAGCATGGGCTTTGGCGGCTACAAATAGGGGTTTGAAGTTATGATGATGTTCGGAGGGTTTACTATAGATGTTTAGTATGTAAATTGGTGGTTCAGTGCTTTTGGCGGGGAAGATAGTTCAGAAGTCGTGAGGGATAGGGCTGTCAACAAGGCTGTCCCGTCGTGCTGAGTTGTTCCGCTGTACGAGAATGGCTGTGTCGTTGTTGATAAGTGGTATACCCACGACACTTTACTGGACCGGCGGGGTCTTGTATGGTGATGATGTGTGGTTGTTCATTTTGGGACTCGAGGAGGCATTCCAGGGGGCGCTCTTTCTGCCGAAACCACGACAGTTCCACTGCCAAACCAAAATCCCTTTACGGCGAGCCATTATCAGTTATGTCAAAAGTAGGAGCAGTGTGAGGAGGAAGGGCATTCGTCTGTGCAGCTGTTGCACGGAAGTGCATGAACACCTCTTGTTTTATGGATTCCGTGTGAGATTGCATTGTAGCTTGGCTCTGCACGAGGCTTTGGATGTGGATCTTGCTCTATAAGAAGCTGCTCGAGACGCGTGAGCCTCTCTTCCCAGGGGGTCGTATTTGCAGCATGCTCAGGGGGGGATTGGGCCTTTCGCTTTGGATAGGGTTCTGCATTTGGCTGGGGAGTGCGAAGTTGGGCCAGGGTTTGTCGTAGGGAGGCATTTTCAGCTCTCATTGCCGTGAGCTCGACGCGCATGGCCTGCATTTCTTGCAGTACACCAGGGGGAATTTGGGAGGCGGGTGCTGATAGGATGGGGGGTTGTTGAGTGACCACTGGATTGGAGACCCTTGGGCCGCTGACCTGTGAGAGGTTGGTTGGCTGGCGGGAGGGTCCTTGCTGATGCATCCTAGGTCCGTTTGAGGTAGGGAGGTGGGAGCGTGGCTCTACGATGGGTGGTTCTGTCTCCTCCTGAGGGTTGGTTTGGGTGTGGGGTTGATTCGGTGGAGAGCACTTTCGATGGGTGTTCACGGGGATCCTGGCATGTTGAGGGTGACTCGAGGAGGGTCGATCTTCCTGGTGTTGGTTCTTCGGGGTTTGCCGTTGCAACATCTGTGCATACGTTGGTTTGGTTTGGGTCTTGGACGAAGACAGCCCGGACAGCCCGGAACGTCGAGGACAGCCCGGAGAGCCCGTGGCGTGTGCTCCATCGCAGACAATGCATTTGGGAGCCCATGCGTGTGTTTCAGTGGCGTCAGGAGGCCCGCACGTTGGGCACCGGTTGGGGGGGTTTCGCTGCGGGCAGACATCCTGCCTGCGTCCCGTGCTCCAGCACAGGGGACAAGTTTCCACTTCCCGGCGCACTGGCTTGCATCAGTGGGTCGTCATTCTATAACTGACCCAGTACGGCACTCTGGGCCCATCGAACAAGATCTGAACAAGACAGGTGGTGCCCATGCGGCGTGCATCTAGCACCTTGAGGTGGGGGTTGTAATGGATGAATTGTTCGGTGATCTCGTCGGACGTCTCTTGGGTGTATTTGATGGGGCCGGAATGTGTGTGGCCAAGGGGTAGGTGCAGTCAGCCAGCTGAAGACTTGGGAGGGCTGCGTATCGTGTTCCTCTCTCCTCAGACGGGGTGCTGACGACCATGAAGTTGACTTTTTTGTGAAGTCGCAGCTGGTCCGTGTCATTCATGTCCAAGCCAGCTTGTTGTTGAATGGCGGTGGTGATGGTTAGGGCGGAGGTCTCGGAGATATTAAGACCTCCACGAGGTGGAAAACTACTTTAATATCCGTGGCCGGGAGTGGAGTTAGGGGCGGTAGTTTGTGGGCGTGTCTTGTTTTCCCACGGGTGTTGCTTTGATGTACCGGGCTAGAAGAAGGCGAGGTGCCGGTCGCCGGCGTCGTCTTCGTATAAATGTCCATTTGCTGGCGTTGTACGATTCCGGGGGTATTTCGGTGCCTTCAACTTCAACGGTCATCGCCGTGGATGTCATGGTCGGAAGGGCAAGGCCGCTGTGAACGCGCGGCAACAGGCTTGTGAACGCAGCACCGGTCGCTGCGGCGGCGTCGGTGTGGGCGAGCTGGAGCGATGCAGCGAGCTTGCGAAGGAAGCCAACCCGTCACCCATAAATAGCGATGTGCAAGTTCATATTGATGCAGAATAAACACTCAACTGATCCTGCGAAAGCACATCTCACTTTCGTGTTTTACCGATTCCTATAAAAGAGGGGTTAATCACACTTTTTTAAATAATTGCTTTGAGATTCATTAAGAAACACAAAGGAAGCGTCAATTCAGTTTTGCCGGGCTGTAGAAGGCGATAAGTCATTCGATGCGCGTGGTGTGCACTATAAAATGAGAAATATTAACTAAATAGGTAATCATATCTGCACACTGCGAGTTCTCAGGCAAGAGGGGACAATCTGTTTCATGAGAAGCAACGAGGTCCATGAGCACTTGCAGTTGCACTGGCCATGGCACTGTCAAGCAATTATGGGCCAAGATGCTACATATTCAGTCCCTAGTATAATGACTGCTGCTGCATTTTCCCGCTTCTTTAGACAACTAAACTCTATGTACACGTCTTTTTTACATTTTCGCAGGCAACAAAACACACCGCAACAAGTCATAATCCGAACAGGTGTCAGGCGGAACGGAGGCCTGTTCCCACGCACGCGCTTATCGGTGATGGCTGTCAAAACATCCGCCGGTACATCACCGCCTGCCACGTAGCCTTGTGGCGAGCCGGTTCATTGAGGGCGGGGGAGCGGATCCAGATTCCCAATAAACTGAAATTGGGAAGTGGGGGAAGGGGGGGTGGGGGGGAGAACGGGACGGGGCGATCACGCCCTTCCTCTATATACTATATGTACCGCTGCAAAATGCAGACACATTTTAACGCCGACTTACTGAGTAAAATCGGTCTGATTTTAGTGTCACAGGGATCCGCCTTGGCGAACATCGCGCAGGAACAAGCATCCTCGTAGGGCACGCGTTTGGCGTGGGCCTCGGATCAGCAGGGAGTACACGTCCATGCTGTCCTCATAGGCCATCACGAGGCTGCCGACGCCTGAAACGAGTGCTCCTTGGCGGGCATCTTCCAAGGAGGCTTCTCTTCTCGAGAGTATTCACTTCCAAGCTTCCCCTTGTACTGCCTCATGAACGACATATGTGCCGGTGTTTTTGCTCACACCGCTGTGTTCGCGCGTGGTCGGTGCCCCTGTGCGCGAAAGCCCAAGGGGCCACCGGGTCATCGATGCGAGAGGGGATATACATGGGACGGCATAGATCCGAATGTAACGCATCCGGCGGATGCGCATCGCTCCGCCGGCGCGTTTCCTTGCGTCTATTTAAATACACTATGCGCGGACTCAGGGCACTTTGGTCATTTACGCGCTAAGAACACACAAGGCGAGAAACGGCAGAGGACACAACAGGCACCTAGTCTTATCTTCATTTTTGTCTCTTCTTTAATCCCTGCGAGGGCTTTTTACCCGCGTTATGTTGCGCGTCGCCCCCTTTTATAATCTGTAAGGGAAACATTATTTATGAATCCCATTCTCTTCCCACCAGTCAGCTGGTTTTGAATTTTCTGCTGATATTTTCACGTCCGCGTGCGGTTCTTTAGGTTCGTCAGCCAGCAGAGGGAATGGTGGTAACTGACGACTGTGAAAGTACGTCCACAAAGGTAGGGTCGGAATTTCAGCATTGCCCAAACAACAGCAAGGCATTCCTTTTCTGTGGCCGAGTAGTTACTCTCCGCCCGTGACAGGGTTCTGCTAGCGTAAGCGATGACTCTTTCGGCGCCGTCTTGCCACTGGACAAAAACAGCGCCGAGCCCAACATTGCTGGCATCCGTGTGGACAACATTCGCAGCGTCTTCGTCAAAGTGGGCCAATAGAGGTGGTGTCTGCAAGCGACGACGGAATTCGTCGAAAGCCACCTGCTGTGCGTCGCCCCAGGCGAAATCCACGTCATCACCCGTGGGGCGAGTGAGGGGTGCCGCAATGTGGGAAAAGTTTACAATAAATCTCCGATAATAAGAGCGAAACCCTAAAAAGCGCCGAATGCTCTTTTTGTCGGAAGGTGTGCGGAACTTAGAGACGGCATCAAGCTTATCGGGATCTGGGCGGACTCAGGCTTGGTACGTGACCGGGGAACAGCAGTTCTTTGTACCCGAAGTGACATTTTTCTGGCTTTAGGGTGACCGCGGCAGATCGGATGGCCTGAAGTCGACACCACAAACCTGGAGATTGAGAACATGGTGGCCAGTTGTTTCGGTGGCAGCGCTAGTGCGTGGCCCACTGGCGCAAGCTCGAAACGCTGTTTATGAGTCCGTCGTGTAGGGGGTGTTATACACAGGCGGTGCTTACGAGCCCATGCCACTGCTGCTGCATTCCCAGGCCGCTGACGCAGTAAAACGGAGGCATCATCCCTGCCCAGTTTACCCCTTTTCTACCAACCACACGATTATCCATAGCAGCCTCGCATGCGCAACAAAATGGAACAAACGTGCTCTTCACTGCTTCGACTTCAGAGCGCCCAACCAGACCCATGGGCATCAGCCGCACGTTGATGATGATGATTGTGGGGTTTAACGCGCCGACGCTACACAGGCGATGAGGCGCGCCGTATTGGAGGGCTCCGGATTTATTTTGACCGCCTGCAGGGGATCTTCAACGTGCGCCGAAATCTCTAACCCACGGGCGTTTTCACTTTTCGCCTCCATCAGAACAGCGGCCGCCGAGGCCGGGAAATGAGCCGCATGTTGTGTACCCAGCTTTCTCCTATTTATGCACTTTTGACGTGACCTTTTTTGCCTCTGCTTCGGCACTTTCGTGTAAAGTTTGGCGCCGTCGTGGGAACGCAACCTGCAGTCTCCGTATCCATTACGCAATGTAGCATGAGTCATTCCTTGGCTGCTGCTATGGAAATATGGGCTGCGTGCGTGCGTGCGCACGTGTGTGTATGCGTGTGTGTGTGTGTGTGTGTGCGCGCGCGCAACTCATAAGATATGCTTAGCTGCTCACGGTTTTCTCTAATATTCATGAAATACGCTGTCACTGTGGTTCCAACCTAATGCGTAGAAATCGGCGGGGCTCGTCATTCATTATCTTCCGTAGACAGTTGTGTTTAAAAATTTAGCGCAACTAATCTGTGGTTCAGTTCAGATTTCGATTGCGTAAACGAGAAAGAGCCTCATGTCTTATTGTTGAGGAATTAAAATATTGGTTAACTGGAAGAATTCGTCCAGCCAGGCGTTGTTATAGGGAAACTTAACTGAAAAAATGATTTTCAAAAGCACAGTTTTAGTGTTCATTCCCTCCCGCGGTGCTGTAGCGCTGTTACCGTTTAGTTCCATTATGTACCAACTATATCCGCCTTAGGCGCTCGGTAAAGGGGTTTCAACTCGAGCATGCCCTAAACAACTAAAATTGTTCCTGAGCTTCCCTTGCATGCAAAGGATCTCTCGAAACACAATCAATGCTCTTTGAAAAAAATTGACGTTCTTGCCTGCAGGTGAAGTCGTGTTTGTGTGGCTCTGCGTGAAGCAGCGACAACGCAATATTAGGCAGAGAAACCACTCCATGACGCAGAATGAAACTGTTTTCCCGGGTTCACGCGCACTGCGAAATCTGGCGATGATAGTGTGTGGGGTTCAATGCACGAAGGAGATCCTACGGGACACTGAAAAGGCTACAGCAGGAGTAAGATTGAACCGACAAAATGAAAACATAGAAAGAGACGTGCACTAGCTTGGACCATCGTATCTTTAGGGATGTGTTATTTCTCGCTCTGGGTGGCACTATCTTTCAGGCAGGAGCGAAGACGTAAACACACCAGAGGGCTTGCGGGAAATAATTGAGACATGCACGCTGCACTTCCACGGCCAATGGCTGGCAGTGTGTATACCGCGCACATTTATCCTGCAGCCATCAGCGCGTACCGTGCGTAGCATGCATCGGCGGCGCTCGGCGCGGACGGCCCGGCGGGAAGGCACGGATTCGCGAGCTCCTTCTGGATTACGCTGCGTGCGTGCCAAAGGCATAATTTATGCGGTCACAATGCAATCTGCGGCCCAGTGTATTCCCCGACATAGCGATATGTGGGCGCGGACACGCAACGCTAGCTCTAAATAAGGCACGCACGCCTTCCGTGAGGCGCAACGGAACTACGGCGTTGATAAGCAGACGGTGGCGGCAACGCGCGCCGTTCACAGGATCGCATACATTAAACATGAACGCGCTGCGGAATCAGGTTACACCTTCCCGACAGCTCCTGCTTTCTCTTGCGCAAGGCTGAATGGAGGAACCCCAAACCACCGCGCACGCCAACCCTGCCCGGCGCTTTCTGGCCCGCGCGGGGCAGAGCTGGCCACGTTGAGCTTCGATGTCGCTTTTTGACCCACATTTTCATTATTTCTAAAGCAAATGCACCTCCACAAAAGTCGCAGTACTCGGGTAGGTTGTAGGTCTTGTAGCGTTGTTTTCTTTAACGGCTGTAAAAAATATGGCGGGATATCTCTAATAGCATGCTTCATTTCTGATAAGGGGCATATCGCAGTAGAAACAAAAGAATTGCGGATGCCATGAAATCTGCGACGTAAGTCACGATCCTATAAGTTTCAGTGACTACAAAATTGTAAATTTCTCACGTTGTCATCCTGTTCGTTTCATGTCATTGGAACTCTTATTTTGTTCCGTGCCACGCGTCAGAAAAGGAGACACCATCTCGCAAAAAGTTATTTACAGCATGTCTAGCTCGTATTTAGAAAGTTTAATCGAGATAACTCATGTATACGAGGAAATAGCTAATACTTGAGCCACTTGAGATTTGTGGACTATATTGTTTTGTTCAGATAGTCCGGAGAATACCTGCAAAAAATGCTTCAGGAAGCGTAGTCAAAACGGTCCGTCCTATAGGGTTAAAGATAAACATGAGTAAGCTAGAAGTAATATTAAACACACATGCAGAAGGCCTCCCTTTCATCCTGGGCAATAAAATTCTAGAAGAGAAGGATGAACAGGTGTCAGTGCCTATCAAAACCACGAGAAGGAACTCGGGCGTAAGATTAG
This sequence comes from Haemaphysalis longicornis, assembly GCF_048455015.1. Taxonomy (NCBI): domain Eukaryota; kingdom Metazoa; phylum Arthropoda; class Arachnida; order Ixodida; family Ixodidae; genus Haemaphysalis; species Haemaphysalis longicornis. The sequence continues at coordinate 425,533,215 of NW_027526203.1, forward strand.
CATGAACTCGGGTGCATCCAGCCAGCACTCTGAAGTAATGAATAGTAGGCCAATTCTGTACCTTAAAGGAAAGGTATACAACCAGTGCGTACTTGCGTACTTCTGGTGATGACTAATTTGCAGATACTTGTTAACTTACTAAGAGGCCTGGAAAAAAAAAAAAAACTTCGGTAAGCCCAACGATCCGTGGAGAGGAGAATGTAAGAGTAATTATTACAGGTAGGAAATTAGCGTATTGTACTTGGGATCAAACTTGGGTAGAATACATCTTAGCTCAAAATAAAATGAAATGGGTACGGGCCGGGTAAGTGACAATCGGTGTACCCCCTGCAGGTTAACAGATGGACGACGGATAGATGGCACTTGAAGGCAAGTCTTTTTGCTGAGGAATGCGATCAGAATATTTCGTGGAGGCGAACAATGTATTCGGGCAAAGCAGGATAGGCGCAGGTGGAAGTATGTCGGGGAGACCCTCGTCCGGCAGTGCACATAAATGGGCTGATAGTGATGATGACTAAAAGTGTACAGGAGATATAAGGGCAAAATTACAGCCGACTGCGATAGGGTTTACTGTGCTTGCCGGTGTCTAGCCGGGAGCAAACGGGCACTCTGCCCACGACCAAACAAAAGACCAAGTATACTCCCCCCCCCCCCCCCCCCCCTTTAATCGCTGAATGAAACATACTGCTGAGCACAGGAAAAAAAAAAAGGAACAAGTCAGCTGCCGCACCATTGATCTACATCAACATCATAGCCGAGCTACGTTCCCTATGCAGCCCGCACCCCTCCCTCCCTATGACATCATGTTAAGGTGCAATAAGGTTGCTCGAGCACTGCCGAAGGTTCACACAGTGCTTCATTCTTGCAGCACAGAGAGCAAGCCGCCGCTATTGGCAACCGAAGTGGAATTCGGTGCTCTACTTGAAAGGCGCTTGTGGGCAGCGGTCGTGTAGCCTCCGAAAACTCTCGCTGCTCGTGCGCACAAATACCCTTGACGAGGCTGTGCCCGCTCAAAACTCCGGGGAAAAGAAAAAGAACACCGAATGGTAAAGGGCCGCACACTTCTGAATCTTTCCGCGGAAAAGAAAACTAAACAATAAAAAAGAAAAAAGTCTGCTGCGACAAACATTTTGCTTTCCCCCTGAGACTGTGCGCTTCACTCGTTTGTGTAGTTCTTCGTCCTTGCCCCGCTTAGCTCCAGTAATGTTTTGATTGAAAAAACGACTAGCCCCATTCCAAGCTCTGGCCCCTGAGATCTGTTCAACCTCCCTGGATTAAACGATTTTTTTTTATAAAAAAAAGAGGGGTGGGGGTTGGGCCACGCGGCTTTCAACTGAAAGAAACAGAAAAGAAAGCAAATGTACCCGAAAACGACAGAACCAACCGCTCGACCTGCGGGGCTAGAACATTGAAATGTTTTCATGCTTGCCGCACAAGTATAGGGGCTCGGGTCAGACTCCCTAGCTATCGTATCCATAATTTGGGTGAACGCAAAGCCTAGCGTGCGCTTTTCTCAGCAGTCGCGTCATTTTGTACTTTCTGGTGTGCGTGTTCTCGGTGGTTTTTTGTAGAACTAGTCCAGGCCTCCAGGCCTAAACGCCTGGGCTACAGAGATCGCGGATGGGTCTGCAGACGAGCATGCAATAGCAAGGGACGTGTTTAACTATCTCCTCGCATTCACGGGCGTCACAAGCTGCGTCGCTCAGACACCGCGGCCCCCTTATTCAAAGCAGAGTTGCTTCAGCTCACGTCGCTGCAATATGGTACAAGTTGGGATTATTAAACAATAGTAGAGAAAGCCGAGCTCGTGCAAGACAGGGAGAGTTGAAGGTGGATCTTGAAATCCTTGCCGTAAAGCTCGTTCTATATGGTGCGAAATTCGCTTCTGCGTGGCCGCTCGGGCAGAAAAAAGATATACAAAGAAATCTCGTTAATGCAGATGTCTAGGGAGTTAAAAAATGCACGACTCCTCCAAATGTCGAGTTATCGAATTTCCGACAAAATCAGCACACTTACAATTATTTTATGCATACCTTTACTTTACGAAGAAATCGGTGATGCTAGTTTGCAGATAGCTTGGCGGAAAGAGCAAGTTTTCGAACGTGCGACAATCCGTGCACAGCAAGAGCATTCCAAGGAGGATCATAGTAGAATTCTTCCAGAAGAGCGAGAGAATCCGCAGCTTCTTATGCAGTACGACCAGCCGGGAGTACGACATCGCACGGGTCCTCTTAATCGGACGCATCATCCGCCACACCAAGGGAAGCGTTGATGATCTCACTGCAGCTTAACTGGCCGGCGACAACAACGCCATCATCAATGGCAACGCAGTCAGTAAGCTGAACTTCGGAGGGAAGCAGATCAACAATTCTGCTGAATGTGCGCTCCGACGAATGCACGCTCGCATCTTCCTCCCCTGCCCCCCCGCCCCCCCTTCCACACACACACCCCGCAGGGAAAGAGAGCGGGTGAGCGAAAAACGGCGCGTTGCGGCTCACGTCTAGAGAAGGCGTTGGTCCGAATTAAGCAGTGCGGGCGTAAATTTGCGCCGAAATAACAGAGGTCCGGGACCATAGTGCAATGTACATTATTGAGAGAAGGGAGTAGAAACGCTGAATTATCCGCATTTCCGAATTAACGGGGGCCGAATCAGCAAGGTTTTACTGTATTTTCGTTGCTGCTGCGAATCGCCAAATGCCAAGCGGCCGTTCCAAACGTTTGGTGATTTGCCTCAGCAACGAAAATAGATCGTTCTGCCGCACGAGCGGCGCAGCGTCAGTCCATCAGCAGGGTAATTCGCACCATTGAGAAAGGGCTTAAGCCATCGAAATTTTGCGCAGTAGTGTATTTTCTCGACATCGGGACGGACTGCCCACGGCCCCACACGCATAGCAAAAAAGTTTTAACAGCAGGCTCAGCTATAGAGTGCCGCTGTTCTCCGTCTTTCACTACAGCTGGCGTCCATGTCGTTCCTGCTTTGAGCAAAAAGGGGCAACGTAGCTTGTCTAGGCACCATAACATCCCTATACTTTGGTAATAGCCTAGGATTGGCGGAGTTTTCCGGAGAGTGAATACGGTTGAGACAGTCGTGCGGCGGGTTGTTGTCTAGACATGAATATTCAGTGCTACCGTAATAACGACAAGCAGAAAGCACGTTCCGCTCGAAACATTTTGCGCTGCCGATAGGAGTGGCAGTTACAACTCTATTGCGCCAGCCACTTATTACAGCAGCGTTGCCATTGTTCCTACTAACAAGGGCTGCTGGAAAGAAAGCAGAAAAAAAGTAGGGATAAACTTGAGCAAAAGCACATAAAGAAGCCCGTGTGTAGAGCAATTAAACTCGACACTGTTGAGTCCCTTTTGTTTTATCTTGTCTCTTATTGCTCCTCGCAAGCAATGAACATATTTGACGTGGAAGGGGGAAAAAGAGCAAGACTTGTTTTTGTCAGTTGCTACATCACTATGCCTGGATAAAGTATGTTGTGCCCTCGTATCTTATCCGCGAGACAATAGCGAGTCATGCTAGTACATTGATAAAAAATAACGTGACCCGCAGAACTGCCCCGATGGATAGTTTTGATAAACGAGAAATAGGGTGATGGGTGCCCGTGAACGACCACCTTACTCAATTACGCTTATTCCAAATAAAATAAAACTCGCCTCAGCGCTGCTTGTTGACAGCAATTTTTGCAAAGACATCTTATCGTTAGAGAGTAGAGATTCACTGAAGCGAGCAGCGAGCCTCTGCAGTGGCAAGCGCCATTTCTGCAGGCTCCACGCGCGACGCTGCGATTTGTCTTTTACGGTACGCAAGCCGGTATTTTTTTTTTCGTTCTCCGCTCGTGGTGCTCGTCTGCTCATGATGAATGGCGCGCAGCACTACAGGGCGATGCGAGCGCTTTCTTGAAGCTTCTTTTTTTGTTGTGCTGCTACGATTCGTCCAGGTGACGTCAAGATTTAGATTAATCTTCGCTAATTGCATTGCCTCTCGCAGCTGTGGAAAGCAGAAAATGGGCTATCATTAAACCCATTACGGAGCACGAGACATAGCCACCGACTGGCACGCACGCCGACTCCCGGGGAAGAACGCTAGTGTAATTCGTAAAGTAGCACCGAGGAGACCTTGCGCTTCACGGCGGCCTTCGATAAGCGTGGAGCGCGCAGCCGGTTGGTCTCGCTGCCCGCTGAGTGAGACATCGTTACGGGACAGCGAGGCGAGCGGGGAGGAGGAGGAAAACACTGGTAGCAGGAGTTGAACCGTCCCGAGCGCAATTTGAGACCTTCGGCTATTAGCTTCAGTTCGGCTGCCCGGCCGCCGCCGTAGCTCTGGGCGCGACTGCATGTTCGCTCAGCATGTGCGCTGCTGGCCCGCTTCTTCAGCGAGAATCGCAGCGACAGACGGAGAGCAATTAGCAGCGGCTGCCTCCATCACGAGGTCGTAAATCTTTTCTTCCCTCCTTCGCCGCTCCTGGGCGCCGCTCTTGAGACCGAGCCTCGTTTGTTCTTCGCCACACATGAGCTCAGCACCGGCTACAAGTGCTGCCCGGAGGCGCGCGAGCGCGGGAGTCAGTCGGACGCGCTCAGGTCGACGCTACTTGGCTTCGGCTCACATTCACACGCGGCAACCGTTTTTGTACGAATGGGCGCACCACCCCAAGTTTCGCAAGCACCCCTACGCTCTGGAGCTTGGTGCGAAGACACTCGCAGTTATAAATACTGTCGCTGTGAAATCTAAAGTTTATTCATTCAGTATTCGGTAAAAAAAAACAAAAAAAAAAACATCAGTTATATTTATGCATTTGGTGAGAGACAGCCAAACAGAGGTGACAGGTTAGCAAGCTTGCCATGGGGGTGCTTTCACTTTCCATTCGCCTAACAGCACACAGGCACACGCATTAAAGACAAACTAGGTTTTCATTGATACGCAATGATAAGAACCGCTTCGTGGGCCCCAATATTCTTCCATGCATGCTTCATGTTGACTCCTCACGCATGGGAAAGACATTATTTATACACATTACACAACGCCTGTTCGGCACGCTGGGATAATTGGTTATGCCGTAGATTTTATTGTTGCATGAAGCGAATGGACCAGTCATTCCTTTGCTGGCGCGTTCCTTGCGTTGTTCCTTGAAGGCCCGCTCGTGCGATGACTTCTGAATCTTGCGTGACCACCTCATGTTCAGTATCGGAAGCGTCGTAGTCATCAATGCTACCTTCGCTCATTCAAGGCGACAGCCGCCAGGGCGCGAGCCTATTGCTCGAACGGGCGTGCGAGCGTAAGTAGCCCACTCGCCGGTTACAATGCCAACTGAAGCATACCGACGGACGTGTGGACTTGCTGGCCGGCGTGCCGGTAATTACAGCACGCGCCCGTTGCCGTGCATGAATTAGGTGACGTAATTTTTTGGAATTTATACCCTCCCCGCTGGTACCATGCGCCACGTGCCTAGAGGCGTCATCAAATTTAGTTGGCTGGGAAGTCACCAGCAAATACGTTGCTTTCTTTTAAAGCAAAGCTTTTTAACTCTACCCCTCAAGGGTTCTTTCGCGATCGTTGGTGTCAACAGAAAACTCCCGCGAACAAATAAAAGAATTTACTGGCACCGCCAGGAATCGAACCTGGAACAAATAGAGTAACAAAGTCAGAGCCCGTTGTCTTACCGATTTAGCTACGAGCCCACGCGGAGACGGGGAAGACAAGTGGTGCACTCACCAAGCACATCTACGGGTTTAACCCCTGCATTCTCAATGAATGCCACGCGATAGCGATTAAAGGAAGCTCACACCAACCCATGGCATCTCACTTCTAGTACGCCAATGTGCTAAAGCCTGTGGCTTCCAGTATTCACGTAAAAATCTCAGCTCCTTGTCGTCCGCCCTCACGCCAAACGACACCTCAAGTAATACATTTTGGCCAGGTTATCACTCCAAGCCCCAGTATCAAGATCCTGGGCCTCCATCTTCAGGCCAACACCAAGAACGCGCGTATCCCTGCAGCGCCTCAAACACAGCATCAATAAAATCATACACATGATCAGGCGAGTTGCCACCAAGAAGCGAGGCCTCAAGGAATCCGATACCTTTCAATTAGTTGAAGCTTTTATCCTCTCGAGAATCACTTAGGTCGACCCCCTGTCTTCTTCTCGGCAAGGAGGACATAAAGATGCTTTATATCGTAATTAGAAACGTGGTTTAGCAAGCCATTGGCCTTCCCATGAGTGCGTCCACAGAGAGGCTGCTTAGCACGGGGCTCTACAACACGGTGGAAGCGCTGATAGAGGGCCATCTTTCTATCAAGATGCTCCGAATGAGCAGTACTGCGGCGGGTCGCCGCATACTTCACCAGATTGGCTGGGCAGCATAGAATGTCACTCCGCTTGATGTACTCCTGGACTTTTGGCGACAAGAACTAAATGTGCTCCCTTTGCTTAGAAATATGAACCCCTCACACGACGAGGGTCGCCGACAAGCACGGCTCAAGCGCTCAACGCCACCCTCGGTGGGGATCATGCAGTAATCTACACAGACGCCTCCCAACATCGAGGGCAGCAGCGCGCCATCATCGTGGCTGCCTCCAGAACCAGCCTCTTGCTTGTGCCTCACTCAAGACCGAAGACATGACGGCAGCAGAAGAGGCAGCCATCGCCTTGGCTCTCACTCAACCAGGGGTTCGTATAGTCCTCGATTCCCAACAAACCCTACCGGAATTACCAGTCGGGTTTGATGTCCCGAACTTCACTGCGTGTGCTAAAAAAACCACTCCCCAAATGGTTCAATTCAGCTCATCTGGACACTCGCTCACGCTTCATGGAGGGCAACGAATACGCCCACCAAGCGTGCACTTTTACCCCCCGTGCTATGGAGCTGCACGAGAATAGTCACCCGCTTGTCTCGTTCAGGGACATAACCCCGCATTATCGCATTCTGAGACAGACCCCACCTTCACCTTACCCTGATTCTTTCCATAGAACAACAAACTACCCTACGGCTCATACAATCCGGCTGCTTCCTACACCCGACGCGTCTTCACTTAATGCACTCGAATCGCTACGACACTGAATGTAAATTTTGCTCAGAAGTAGGAACACTCTGCCGCATAATCGGGGTGGCGACTTTAGCCCTGATCACCCTCCTCTCTTTCCGTCAACTACCGAACACGAGCAATGAGGAATGCTGCTGTCCAGCCCCTCTCTGCCTACCCAGCTTCAGCTGGTGGACAGAGCACAGGCGGCATGGAATGAGTATGGGCATTAGTGAAGAAGGAACCACTCCCCTGTGCTGCACTCTGGACCGCTAAGAAATCTGAATAGAATTGTTTCCTCCTCCTCATCCTGCTCCTCCTGCGTCTCTCTGCCGCCGATCTCGTCGCTCTGTCCTCGACGGCACCGTTCACGCATCATGAATTAATTTAACCCGACCAAGAATAGCTCTTTGAAGTAATAGAGGGTGTGGTTAAGTGCGTTTCACTTGTCTCTGGTTTCACTATTTGTAGAGCGGCGTGAGTGAATTTAAGTGACGTCGCATGGGTAATCGTTGTGAGTGCCGCTTACAGCTTGCTTTCCAACCACGTTCCCCGGGTGGATTGGTGGTAATTTTTTCTGTTGCATATTCCACGAGGGCAAGGCGTTCTATGTACCTAAAGGCAGCAGTAAATTTGTCTGTCTTTCGCTTTTCTGTATACCAGAAGAGGAAAACGCGCCACGTGTCGCAAGACACCAGCCAACCCGTCTGCCTTTCCCATTTGTAGAATACATTCGGTGGCAAGCACCATGGGCACAAAGCCAGCAAGACAAAGACACCTAGACAAAGACCCCATCAAGTCATTTCGTCTATAAAGTACTTTTCCTGGGGATATCGCAGCGGTTCCTACAGCGGACGGACAGCAACAACGGCTAACAGGGTTCTGGGAACCACCTTCACACAGGCATCTTTCACTGCCGTGAACTCCAAAATAACGCGGGTGCGTTAGAAGTGCTTTAACAAATTTGCGATTCACTATAACGGGTACTTTTTAGCGAAGCTAATTACTCAAGGTACAAACCCAGGGAGCCCTGGTAGCGTCACCCTGGCCTTGAAGCAAGCGCCTCGTGCGGTCATGGTCAAGGGAGCCCTCGTGCGGTTCCTTGGCGCTGACAGAAGCACCACTGAGTTACACGCTTCGGCCACTGACCGAACCAATTTGCTGGGCCGATGGACTTCGCAGTGGAAGCGTCTAAACACTCATCGTTCCAAGTGGAGGGGTGCGGAGAGAGGGATAGCGAAAGAATAAGACCAGAGTCCTTCACTGCTTTTGGACTCTGGTAAGACCAAGCCAGGAGTGAGACAGCTGAATGAGATTCGGGAGCAGTTTTCGGAGCAGCGAAATCTCGATTTTGGAGCAGCACAACTTTGATTTGGAGCAGAAGAACGATATTTATGAGGTCACCATAGGAGCTTAAAAAATCAAATTTTTGGCTATTCACGGGAGAAAAATGCATTTTAACAGGTTTTGAACGTACGTAACACTGAAACGGCCCTTCAATAAAGTTTTTCCTACCAGAGTATCACAAGGTACGAACTGCACTACCTTTTTACAAACCAGTTTTATTAATTCTCAGGCTCTATGCATAGATAGCGTACAGTTCCGCTGAAAATATCGAATTGGAAAACTAAGCAATCGTAAGGCAGTTTTATTATCATCTGAATGCCGAAATTATTTTTGTAGTAGAGCCATGGCAAAAGTTGCGCGAAGTGAGGTGACAGTCGTAGCCCCCACCAGCCGTCCCATTTCAATCCCCACGGTGCACGTTCGCTACGATCGTAATTTGAGTAACGTTGGTATGTTTAGCCAACTCCTTTTTGCCTTAAAAATCACTTCAGATAATGAACCCTTATTACTAGCGTGCAATAATTTCCGCTCCCGCTATCGGTCACTGCTTGAACATTTTGCGGCGATGTAGCCTGCGCCGCCACTTCTGCAGTGCCGATCATCCCATTCCCGCCGCTCGCAAGCTCGCTGTCAAAGGCAGGAATAATTCGGCATTTTATAACACCGCAATGAGTCCGAAATTTCAATTCAGTGCGCACTGCGCCCCACACTCAAGGCCGAAACACGGCGAATTCGTGGGCACCACGCAACTTCCCCCAACAGATCAAACGGCTAAATGTATACCCAACTCCTCCCACAACCAAGACCATGGTAGAAATCGGCGAAGAGCACTCTGCCTGAGGCTCTGAACCACAAGCAACTGCTTCGCCCGGAGGCCATGTTTTTGTATCTTCACCACCACAAGATGGCGGCACCCAGTAATGTCGTTCCGGAGATACGGCGCTCCAAAAATTCCGTTTTATCATCAGCTTGCACAAGTAGTTTGACGCCTCAGTACACATAGGTATTTTTTCTACAGGACTTTGCAATGGTTTTCGATTGGAAAACTTTAAAAACGCACAGAATATAACATGTGGAACCCGACATTATGACTTTCGAAAGAACTATCTCGGGGGCAATTTTATGCAGGTTTTTTTATAGGATGATCAATCTATTAAACCTTCACGAACACCATCACCATGGGGGTGCCGGAAAATTATGCCGTCAGTGAGTATTTTTCCCCAGTGAAACTGACGGGAGCGTTAAAATCCGTGACTCTCAGACTGTTTTGGAGCAGTTTGGCGCAATTTTAGCCATTTTCAAGCTTTCGGAGCAGCCTGGCGCAGGAAAACAAATTTGTATCAAATGTGCGCTATATGCGCAGCTGTCTCACCCCTGCCAAGCTCATCCAAGGTCAAGCCAGCGCTTCGTGCGCTTCCGCTGTGAAAGCGTCTAATCGCTAGTTCGTTCCGAAGGGATAGGAAGGAAGGAAGGAAGGAAGGATAATACAGGGCATGAAAGGCAGGGAGGTTAACCAGGTTACAGTCCGGTTGGCTACCCTACACATGGGAAGTGGGGAAGGAGGGATTTAAAGAGAAAGAAAGAGTATTGAAAAGACAGGAATAGAGCTTGAGAAGCAAGAAAAGAAAAATTAAAGATAACTACAAAAACAAAAGAATAGGCGCTAATAAAGCCTAAACTGAAACGGTAAACTAACCAAATAACAAATGAACAATGGTGCACAGTGTCTCTACAATCTTTCAGACAGGCCTGTGTCCTTTAAGAACCGAAGTAGTGCTTTAGTGGCCTTTTCGGATTGTGATGGGCTACGTCTGTGACACAGAACAGTTTGCGCAGTTAATGGCTGGTTGTCGAGTTTCGGGAAAGCGGTTGACAGGTGCAGTCTCTGCGTTGCAAACCGGACACAGTGACACAAGAGGTGTTCTATTGTCTCGTCCGTGGAGCACACGTCACATGCAGGGCTGTCAGTCATGCCGATAGTGAATGAGTAAGCTTTAGTGAAAGCAACTCCAATCCACAGTCGGCACAGTAGGGTGGCATCTGAACGTGGCATGTTAGTGGGTAAGTGGCGCTGCAGGTCAGGATCGAGCGAGTACAGGCGGGGGTTTGAAAACTGCGGCGTATTCCAAACGGTCAGCGTGATTTCGCGGGCGATGGAGCGCAGTGACCTTGCTGCATCATGGCGCGACAACGGGATGTCGGCCAATTGGGCACTTTCATGGGCATGATGAGCCGCTTTGTCTGCACATTCATTCCCATAAATGCCGCAGTGGCTAGGGAGCCATTGAAAAATAATATTGTGCCCATGCCTTGTTAGAAAATCATACGCTTGACGAATCTCGGCCACAAGCTGTTCGTACGGGCCGCGGCGAAGAGCAGAGTGCAGACTCTGTAGAGCTGGCCTGGAGTCGCAAAGCAGAGCCAATTTTTGTGGTAATTCTTGCTTTAGGTACAGAAGAGCCTCGCGAATAGCTGTGAGTTCGGATACAGTTGAGGTTGTTAAATTGGACAGCTTGAATTGAATGTCTACCGATCTGGCCGGCACAATTACAGCTCCCGCAGAACCGGAGTTCGTTACCGAGCCATCGGTGTATATATGAATCCGGTCTCTGTTGGCTCCATGTAAAAGGTGCATAGAGAGCTGTTGGAGACCTTGTGGTGGAACGTCCGATTTCTTGGTTATTCCCGGGATGGTTAGGTGCACTTCTGGCTTCGAGAGGCACCAAAGGGGCGATGATGGTCGTGCCGCAGGTGTGTATACCTTGAGGGGAGGCTCTCGCAGTGAGCGGCGACTATCTTAGAAAAGGATGCCTGTGGTCTAGTTGACGGCAAGGATGCAAGGTGGTGATGAGGCAGCCGAGCGAGATGTCTAATGTGAGCCCGCAGTGCATCCACTGCCACGTAGGTCGTTATCGGATGGTCTCTTGCGGTGCATATGGTTGCCACTGTAGAGGCGCAGCGCGGTAGACCAAGACACGTTCGGAGACCTCGGGCTTGCATCGCCTGAATTGCACGCAAGTTGGTTTTGCTTGTATTGGACAGAACGGGCAGGCTGTAACGTAGAACAACGAGGAATAGTGCATTGTAAAGATAGAAACGCCCCACGTCTTTCCAGCCAGAAATTTGAAAAGTTGGATAATTCCATTAAGCCTTTTTTTCAGAGATGAGATTTGTGCTGTCCATGATAAGTTCCGATCGATCACGATTCCAAGAAAGCGGCGACTCTTCACGTAAGAAATGGGGTGTCCATTTAAATAGATGCCATACTGCGACATTGTTTTACGAGTAAATGCCACCACTGCACACTTATCTGGTGCTGTTTCAAGTCCTTGTAAACGCAAGAATGCGCATGTGTGGGTCGCGGCTTTTTGAAGCCGTGCCCGAACCTAAGGACGTGAAACTCCTGATGCCCAAATGCAAATATCATCAGCATACATGGAGAGATGTACAGTGGTTGGTATGGCTTTTTGAAGCCTGATCAACGTGAGATTGATAATTTTTTCTAGTCTCTTGTAATGGAGATATAGTAGCGCCCGGATGGAGATATATAAACCGCTATTAGCGTGAACGATAAGCCCTTCTTTTTCACCGTGAGGCATATATACTGGTTACTGTCATGTGGTTGAACAGAGTGTAGAACATATGTGAGCTCTGTTCGGATGAACACCAGCACTTTGCTCGATACGCCAGTGGTTAATGAGGTAAAAGGTTCATATCCAGAAAGTTTCGTTTCCTTATTTGCGTTTGGCTCACAAATAACGATGATGGGGAAGTTATTTATGAACACAAACTGACGAAAGTCCGACAAACGGGGTTTTAGTCCTCTAGCATTCCATTGTAAAATAGTGGCGCGTTTTACTTCATCCCGAAAAGATCTTGATTTAGGGGCCATGATGTTGACTAAGGGGTGACTCCGGAGAGGCATTTAACTGTGCTAGCAGTGTCGCAGAAAACCCCAAAATGACATGTTCCAGGCTTAGCAGGGTCTCAAGGATGGTTTGGCAGAAGCTTGGAGCCATAAAAGTAAGGTGGGACCGTAGGGCGGTGAAGAGAGCTCGCACCATGTTGGAGTAGTCATCTACCCTGGCTGTCCTGGAATGGACACGACGCTCCCTTAAGACTTCGGCATATTGACCACGCCCGCGTTGCACGGCAGGAGGCTGGGACTGTGTATCGTGAGGAGCTGGTGTAGTGGGGAGATCCCGTCGTTTTGGTTGCTCAAAACTGGTCGCATTTTTCGTGCTTTCCGTCACCTTTACGGACTCCTGTGCAATTAGGGCCGGGAAACTGTCTCTGTCCGGCGGTGTCTGCTCAGATGCAGTGGTGCTTTCATTTGCGCCAAACACGGAACGACCGACCATGATCAACCTCGGGTTTACAAGGCACACAACAGCCGATTACACGGAGACCCCTTCCCGCTGCTTCAAGTGTCAACGTTTTGGGCACATCGCCAAGTTCTGCAAAGGAGACCTGCGCTGTAAGCGATGTGGAGGCCCACATGATTTTCATCAATGCAAGGCAAACTTTACCTGTCACCCCGCAAGTTTCAGCGGGTGTCCTTTTCGCGTTAGCGCGCTACACATGAGGAAGGCGTTCATCGAAGGAAGTTCCGAAGGGATAGGTGGCGATAAAATGATACAAGAAGGCGCAGGGTGCATCAAAGTCCCCTGTCCGTCCGTTCTTCAGCGGCACTGCGCCGAGCACCGTCTGTGTTTTGTTTTGCCGTGCAATTGTGTGCGGATTTCGTGCGCCCGACAACCGAGCTTCGCTTGATTCACTTGGTTTAACCGCGTTGAACCACGGTAATATTTCGTCTATCTTTGCATGTATGCATGTTATCTGAGGCGCAAAAACTCTTTCTCAGGAGTGACCACCGTCTGTGCTAGAGAGAAATAAATTTTATCATGTCTTTCAGCTAAATCTGTGTCACCTCTATGTCGTGCGCTAGACAGCTTGGCTGGATAAACCTTTACAGACTGGAATTTTGGTTTTATGTTTTCTTCCCTGAAGGCTTTCTGAACTGTTTGACAAAGAACTCTACGTATAGCTACTGTATTCGGTAATGAATGCTTCAGCAAAATGAGCAGCCTATGAGATTTAAGCCGTGGGGGCGACATGGCGGTGGTTGCGAAATGCGAAAGTATGTTGCCGCCGGGCATTAACGCAGCTAGTGATAACGACTGCTGTGGTGTAGCTGTGACCGATAATCGTTACTGCACCCAACTGGACAACCTCCGCTGCTTTTAATGCTTTTTGACCTCAGCCGCTGCTACATTACGGAGGGCGCTGGATGGACGCGGGATAAAATTGCGGTGGAAGGATTTTCGAGACCTACGTATGCCTGTGTACGTGGGAATCAATATCTCGATTGAGCAAGACATGCATGGCATTCTGTGATAATAAACAGATAATAGTGGAAGTCGCCATTTTACAACCTCTGTACACAAAGATAAGAGAATTATCGGAAATAAGAAAAAAAAATACAGCCCCGCTGCCTTGCTCAGCAGTACGCGCGGAATTGGACACTGGCTAAAGAAGCAGTTCCTGCGTGTTTAGCATTTGAATGCGCGAGCAAGCAGGAATAGTGGCTGTGCAGCGACGCATTGTTCTTGACGACCGCGGTATTGTGTAATTTGCCATACAGAACTTAGCACCTCATGCACATTCGAAAATAACTGTGACCTCATTTTTCAACTCTTGCAACCTGATTTTCTGGGGCCTCCCAGAGAGAGCGAGGATAGAGAGAGAGAGACAGCTTATTTTGTTCCCGTGCGTAAACACTGACACAGATGTACAGTACAATTCGCACTGCACAAATGTCTAGTAGGCGTAAAAAAAACACGGAGGCTCTAGGGGGGACTACTCTTCTTTTGTGCGTTCATTCGGTCCCTAGCTGTTCGTGAAGAATTCCAGGGGGCGGGCATTCATCCGTGGCCCTCTACCAGGGGCGTAAGGAGAAATTTTGCTCGGGGGGATGGGGGGCTGTGATTGCACCTCGACCTCCTCCATGTGAATTATTAAAGTATGATGAATAAATGCATAAAGATTAACTGATAATATACGTAACTATTAACTGAAACTAATAAGTGAAATTTATAATTAATAACTGTCAAGAAGAAGAAATAAAATATTTCATAAAACGTTTATTCGCGTGTTCCAAGAATTGTGGCAGAATTGCTATCACTGCTTGCAATTTCCTATTTTGTCTACATAATAAGAAATAGCACTTAAAGAAATATGGAAATGTAGAACAGATACAAACATGTATGCTTAACAAAAATTGAAGCAAAAACATGGAAGTAAAGAATTAATTCGTCTAAAACTAACAAAACACGGAGCGGACATTATAAACGTGAAAAGCACGAAACAAACAACTTGTGGGAGGACGTTTTATTTTATGATCGCTTTGTCATCCAATAATATTGTTTTCATTTTTTCACACGTGCAGCGGTTAGGGACGAATCCTTAAGACGTCTGTTTTTTATTCAAATGTTTTGCGCACGAGCAGCTTGTAGTGCGGATAATTGCACCAAAGTTAGTCGCACAAAAAATACATCAAAATGTACAGTTGTGGTGAAAAAAAGCCAGAAGATTATGTTTTGATCGGGGCTACAAAACTGACACTGGCAACAAAGTGTACATTTATACAGAAATCCCGTTGTACATGTTGCGAATTTACCTGCGAATTCGCTGCTGCGGCGCCGCTCTTGCGACAAAACTACCAATTTTTGTAGCTATGGCAATAGATCGTTTACCGCTCGAACGGCGCTGCAGCAGCAAATTTGCAGGGAAATTCCCAACATGTAAAGCGGGAGTGGGGGCGGGAGTCGAAGTTTCAAGTCGTTAGCGCACTGATTTCCGGTGGCGGCACTGGTTGCATGGAGGTACGGAAGCAGCCAGGCCTGCGGTTTCGCCCGCGAATCTCCCCTGTAGTTTATTTTGAGCAGCGACTCCCCGTCGCGTTGCGGAGCGCGAGCTCGCAGAACACCGCCGTGAATGAAGGCCTTGCGCAAGAGTTAGGCATGCCAGGCGGGAAACGGGCCACCAAGGGAGAGTAGGTGCGCTGTCCGGACAGGATTCCTGGAGTTCTAGACAAAATCCTAGGATGGTTACGGCGTACGCGGTTGCCTTGGTCGCCGCGCATGACAGCGCGGCAAAATCCGCCTCTTTCACAACCCCACTGCGCATGCGCAATCCCCTAGCGGCCAAGTCCCTAAGCAGTCCAGTAGGGGCAGCAGACGACATTCCCCACAGCTCCCGCACAAGCGGGGAGGGGTCGTGGTTGTATTTACATCGTTCGATTTTTTGTGTGTGCTCGTTGTGCGCGGAACAATGCCCACAACTTGTGCTGCGTTCCGCTGTAACTCGGAGTGCCGAAAAGGGAGCGGTGTCGGCTTCTATCGCTTCCCGTCGGCCGCACGCGATCGGCTACGGCGGTTTGCGTCGCTCGCGTCCGCTCGGGTGATGGGAACTATAGGCTTAGCATCCTGGCGGATATTTGATGGCTGCTATCTGTGCAATTGCGAATGACAATCCGCAACACAACTTTTCACTACACTATCATCCCCTATCTCGCATGTGGAACTCTATTAAGTTATAACTGCCGTTTGAGCGATCGGTGACCAAGACATCTGCGTAGCCTGTTTCGATGCTTCCGCGCAGGTATCGCCATCTCTCGACCGCTCGGCGCACCGCGCGCCGCGGCGACCGGTCAGCGTAGGCGGCTTGCATCGCGGCAGATATATCTGATCGCCGCTTTTAAAATAAGCCCTGACAACAATCCCTAGCACAATTTTTCACCACACTAACACCTACTTTCTCGCATGTGGAACTTTTTAGCGATCAGATTGATTCAGAAGAGCAGCGACAAGCGCGGTTGCTACCGTGGTCTGCGTCGGTTCGAGCCGCTGAGTGTGCCGAGCTGGCAGGCGCGGCCGGCGTGTGCGCGGACTGTTTCCGAGGGCAGAAAACGCTTCACGATTGCTTGCTTTATCCATTTCTTGCGAACAAACGCGCAGAATCTACAAATTCAGCTCAGCGAACATCGTAGTTGACCATGGAGCAAAAACAGTGGGCGGAGCGACGCCGACGACGCATCTCGGGCCGCCTCAAATTCACGCGTACGACTAGTCGTGGCGACAGTCGTAACGATCAGTCGCATGCGAATCGCGTGTACCAATCGTACATGTGTCCAGCGCTTAAAGGCATTTTGCGAACTGCCGGCCTTTGTTGAGCTGGCGATCGCACTTCATGCCAGACGACTCCAAGTACTGCTCGCTCTGCTGCTCGGACGGCACACGGATCTGTCCGAGATTTCTCTGCCAGCCCTCATTCAGTGATAAGAAGCCGCCTGGTATTATGTGATGACCAGGGGCTGTCATCTTAAGGCGTTATAACACCAATACAGAAGAAAAACTTCGGCTGCTCCTCGCCGTAATGTGGGATTGCCGTGCATACAACGAGAACGCAGCCGGAGGAAACGCCGGCAAACCCTACGGCTTCAACTTCCGCTAGGCACGCTAGGTGGCAGCACACCGCAATGAAAGAGGCGGATTTCGGGGAGGGGGGGGGGGGGGGGGCTGAAGCCTCAGTAGCACCCCCCCCCCCCTCTCCCTACGCCCTGCCCTCCACCTACGAGACTCTTCACATCCCAAAATTAGCTTGGTTTCTTTTCTGCCTATCAGTCGTGTCCATCCGGAAAGTTACCAAACAACATTTGGGGGTCACAAAAACGGCTTCTTTCTTTTGCAATTAAGGCTCGTAGATAGAGACTATGAAGAATTAATTATTCCCTTTCCCCTTACCCCTTTTTTTGTTGAGCCATGTAAACCAAGTGAGTAAAATTGCAAATAGTTCGTCAATTCGTACAGCCCAAAAAGCCTTATGTATTCTTTTTCTTTGGCGAAGAGGTTTATTTGTCCATCGAAGCAGATACATAACATGCCTCGATGGAACTATGCATCGCGGGTAACAAATACTCATTCAAAGGCGAAACCCACACAAAATCAACAATCCAGAAGTGGCTGCCGCTGGGCTACATACAAGTTGTACCATTTGTACCACGCAGGGTACAACATTGCAGAGTGGAAAGTTGAGTTGTCGACAAACGCGAACGGTAGCTTCAGGGTCGAAACACCACGGATATGGGTAGAAGTGCAACAGACTTAGATAGTTACAGATACACACATGCTAAAGTGAACACTGCAGATAACTATGTATCGTATGTAGCCTGGTTACAAGGTTAATATTCCAACTTGTTTTAGTATGGTTACAAGGCTAATATTCAACTATTAGTATTTCCAAACGTGCGTTGTTCACCTTGATGAAGCGGCACGACCAACGCGGGAGGAACGCCTCTTCCCCCAGCGTGGCGAGCTCCGCTTCCAGGTGTTCGAACAGACGCGTGCGCATGTGCAGCAGCATTGGGAACATAGCCCTGTGAGGCCGGGACTGGAGTGCCGCGACACCACGACGCCTCCACACAACCAGGGCCGCCACACATAACAGAAAAGTCACTAAGGCATCGCGAGATTTTGTGCGCTCTCCTAGGCGTACTTGAAACATCCTAGACATCGGCGTCCAAAACGTCCTTGCTACAGAACACTGGAAGAGTGCGTGTCGCAAAGTTTCATTTTGTTCCCATTGAGGAAAACGCGCTGACGGTGTTACGCCCCACGTTGTCAAGCGGTCTCTAGTGGGCAGAACGCCCCAACTACGCTCCCACCCGAAATCTTTGACGTCCGCTGGGAGGACCGGAGAAGTCAGCTGCCTCCAGCGCGCCTTTTTAGAGCGCGCTTTCTGCTCCGCAGTGAGTTCCGCCACAGCAAGTTGTTCGCAAAGTTTGCTTGGGGCAATATCCGAAATTTCCAAGTCGGGGATCTGTGCTAACAGTTCCCGAAAGGTTTTCGTGACATAGGCGCAGAACGGCGGCGGTTGCTCTGCCAAAGGGCCGATGTAAGGTTCACTGTAAAACACACCTCGCGATGTGCCCAGGAAGTAGTTTAGAAAGCTGCTTCCTATGTAGTCCGGGTTTCGCGTCAAATCTACAAACCTACGCAACGCCAGGACGCTGCACATTGTCGACATGCATGGAAGGCTGTATCCCCCCATGCTGGTTGGGAGCCGCATGAAAGCCCGAGCTACCCTCTCCGTCTTTCCTCCCCAAAAGAAAGAGAAGAACTTGCTCTCCAGCTTCCGCACTACATTTCGGGGTGGACGAGCTATGCGCGCAACGTAATAAAGAGCGGAAGAAACGCATGCTTTAATTACGACGCTGCGCTCCGTAAAGGACAGTTTAAATTGCGCCGCTACCAACAGGTGCTTCTTGGCCTTCTTCACAATTCCCGTCCATGTCTCACGCGCCACCTCACCCGGGGCGTGGTACGTTACACCTAGGACTTTGACGGCGGCGATCCACTCCACTTCTCCCCAAAGGTCTGACGTGAATGCTCCTAATCGCAGTGCCCGACTCTTACCCCTGTTTATTTGCGCGCCAGACAGCTCGCTGTAGATGGAATAGAGGCATGAGGACGCGGTAAAGCTGCTGTCGTCCCGCAAAAACCAGGGACTCGTCATCTGCGTACGCTGAAACTTTTACCTGGGCCTGTCCGGGAAGGGGAAAGCCGCGTATGCCAGGAGAGTTCGCCACGCGTCTAAATAGACGGTCGATTGCCAGGACGAAAAGTAGGGGGGAGAGTGGGCACCCCTGCCTAATCCCTCACTCATCTGGAAAAGGGGCGCTAAGTTGTCCGTTTACGAGGAGTCGGGAAGTGAGGCCACGGTAAAAAGGTTTAACCTTTCTTTCGCTGTGTGTACCTTTTCAAACATTAAACTCGAATTACAAATTCGCCGGGCTACCCCCCTCCCCCTTCTTCTTGACACAGAGACAATAATCCGTGGCCCTATTACCCTTTTTCCGTTTCTTCTGCTGTTGAAATTAGAATT
Source organism: Haemaphysalis longicornis (assembly GCF_048455015.1). Classification (NCBI taxonomy): domain Eukaryota; kingdom Metazoa; phylum Arthropoda; class Arachnida; order Ixodida; family Ixodidae; genus Haemaphysalis; species Haemaphysalis longicornis. Next base: position 425,552,530 of record NW_027526203.1, read on the forward strand.
CTCTTTTTAGAATTCCTTTAGACTAGCCCATGCATGGCCGTGTTGCGTCTGTACATTAGACGCCAACATCCTTAAATGCCCGCGACAGTTGTATTTTTTAGGGGCGAAGCCCCCTAGGGGCTGGGGCTGTTGGCGTATCCTGTCGTCGTCGCCGTCGTCGTCGTCGTCGTCGTCGTCATCGTTGTCCTCGTCGTCGTCGTTGTCATCGTCGTCATAATCGTCGTCTCATGTAGACACGGCACTAAGACACCGGGAAACTCGTTTACGCCTCGCACTAGAACGTAACGCGTACTAAAAAAGGACCGGGACACTCGTTTACGCCTCGCGCTGGAGCGCTTCGTAACGTGTTCTAAAAACACCAGGTCACTCATTTACGCCTCGCGCTAGAGGGATTCGTGTTTCAAAGACAAGAGACTTTTACATCAAAGCTTTTTAACTCTACCCCCGAATGGTTTCACCTCCGTTGGAAAAAACGCCAAGGCGCCAAGAATACACGTATACTCTGCATGCTTCGCCCCTCCCCAGGTTTCACGTTAGTGGAGATGGCCCGCGATTTTTTACTGCAAAGGTCTACCCCCCCCCCCCCCTCCCCAGTTTTTATTCCGGTGTCATCGGTTTACTCGGCGCCGCTCCGGTGCTCCTCCTCACCACCGCTGGCACATCTTTCACTACTATTTTCCCCTCGCCTCCACCGATGCACACTTTGGCAAATTGCGCAGTCGGCAGCTAACGGCGTTATGCGGTTATCAGATGATTGCGGAAAACAAACACAAGCACGGATGGGCGTAAAAAATGCTAATATAAAATTTGTTTGCAGCGCAAACTGCAGCCTTCTCGGTCACGGCGCATTTCTGCTGCGTCTCAGGAAGTGTTCGCGTGATCAGCGAACGTACGGCGGCGTGCACTACTCTGCTGCTACCTCTCAGTGCGCCGCCGCCGCCGGACAGCATGTTGCAAATCATCTTTGAACTTCTTGCGCAAATGTCACGTGGTTCGGATTAGCCCCGCACACTGGAGCAGCGAGCATTTTGTTGCATATCGTGTTAGCACCTCCCGGGCAAACGTCACGTGGGTTGGATTAGCGGATAATGGAACAGCGTCTGGGGAACGTGTCAGAGGGATGGCTCTCCTTGGTGGGTACGCAAGATACGTGTGAGGGAAAGGCAGAGGGAGAGATGACGCCGCAGCCGCACGTGGGATATCCCACCTCACCCTTCGCTAGACGCTCATCTCTGTTGTCGTTCTTTCGTCGCTACTGCGTTCGCTGACTCGGTTACGCGGACATAAACAGATGCCGCTCCCGTGAAGCCCAGGTAACGGCTGCCACAGGGCGGCCCCCTAAAACGACCGAAACCCGCCGTCGCTGTTTCCACTCAAATTAACTTCGCCAAGTAGCTGTGAATCCCTCCCGGTAGAAGAGAAACTTCCCCAGTCGGAACACCGGCTTGAGCCCGTTTTTTTTTTCAGCTTGGAAGGCCTTCCGAGCGATATTTTCGCCGGTGTCTTTCACACCTCAGCATGCGCCATCACCGATTACCGGTTTATGCGTGCACGGCTTGCGGGTAGAAAAGGGGCGTGCACGCACAGCTAGGCTTCATGCCCCTACCAATGAATTGTCGGTTGTGCTGGTATTTAGATTTCGAAATTACATGGCTGAATGCAGTTATTCGGCTGTCCTCCTCAATCGAAGGGTTCGGGTGTGGGTTGATGTGTTACACAGGCATCTTACACACACACTAGGGTGCATACGAGGGGGAAGAAAAACGGAAGGGCGCGTGCTTGTATGGGAGAATGTACCCAGGGCTTCCTGGTTTAAAATCGTTATGGGACGGATACATGCCGTTCGTTTGGAGGAAGAAGAGCAAGAATCGAAGCGTCGGCCCGAACATAAGCGCGAATGGGTGCAAAAACAACGGAAGGCTGCTGGTACCGCCGTTACCGCCTCAATTTCTTAGGAGCACCGACAAGTAGGTCAGTTGGTATGGGAACATACTAACTAAGAGCGCAGAGAATCGCAGGACAAAGAGAAGAACTACACAGGACAAGCGCTTGTCCTGTGCGGTTCTTTTCTTTGTCCCACGTTTTTCTGCACTTTTAGTTAGCATGCCTCAATTTCAGCTCGTCGAGCAGCGGCGAATCCCTCCCGGATGAACAGCAAATTGCCCGCTTGGAACGCCGGCGTGAGCCAATATCACTTCCTCAGAGGGTTTTCAGGGGATATCTTCGGCGGTGTCTGTCACTTCTAAGCACGCGCACATGACCGGCTGCCGGTTTATGTGTGCGCAGGTTTGTAGTGGGAGGGAGGAAGGGAGGCGTGCACGAGCAGCTATAAGTTTCATGCCCGTACTGATGGGTGGCATGTCCGTTGTGCTGGTGCGAGATTTAAACGCGGACGTCAAACGGCCCAATGAGACCTGTACCGAGTCATGGTAGAGCGGATTGGGTTTGTGTGTTACACAAATAGTAAGATGCTTACGACGCGAGAGGGGCACAGGCAGCACCATGTTTGTCTGCAAGAACGAAGCTTGGATCCTTCAGAGGTATATTCAGCTAATTGGTTAGGAAGAATGCTCCATCGCAAATTACAACAAACGTATTTTGTTTTGTGCACTCCGTGGACTGCGTCCAGCTTTGCAGGTCATCCTTCTTCACAGAGTGGAAGGGCACAAATTTTTTAGCTGTTTGTAAGGTGAAAAGAATGCTAATGCGATGTCATGGTGCCAACTACGCAAGGAAAGACACTTGACGAAAGCGAAGAACAGAAACGACCACAGCGCAGACTAACAATTGACATGTTTACCATTTTGCCTGGCAAACGCCATAATTTCTTTCGCTTTAATGCGCAATCCAACTGAATATTATGTCGTTACCAACTGGAATGGGCAAATTAGCACTATAAGAAATAGATGTCTATATATATATTTGGGTAAAGGGCCTTTATTTGTCCACAACAGCATGTCCACTACAAAACGAAAGTAGAAGAAGAATGTCGAGTTGATCTTGAAGGTCGATTCCCATCCCCGAAAACGAGTGGTCATGAAAACGAAACAGCAAAAAGGCAGTTTGGACGAGTGCTTGTCGAACGAGGAAGAGCCCGTCTCGTCTGGTTTTCTGCATGTTAATGCAGAGCATTTCAGTAACTCACGATGTCACCCGCGTTGGCGTCCGTAGTCCGCATCGCTCCCCGTCGGTCTGGCATTGGATTGGATTCGATTGGATTGGATTGGCTTGGCTTGGATTGGATTGGATTGGCTTGGCTTGGATTGGTTTGGATTTGGATTTGGATTGGATTAAAGTGGATTGTGTTGGATTGTGTTGCGTCATAGCCGCGCCACGTTGCGTCATAGCCGCTCCACGTTGCGTCATAGCCGCGGCAGGGGGTTCACGGCACACGTTGCGTCATAGCCGCGGCAGGGGGTTCACGGCACGTTTCACGTTTCACCATCGACTTCATCGACAATGTCTACGCGGGAAGAGAAGGCGGCGCGGCGGCGTGCTGCGGATGCTGAGCGCAAGCGCCGCAAGCGAGCCGCCGACGCCGAACTTCTCCATCGAGAAGCCGCAGCCATTCGTGAACGTCGGGCGGCGATGCGGGAGGGAAAACATGCACAAAACGAACAGAACTCCTGCTGGCGCAGTTTCAGGCAGGGGGCGCGCCAGCACTGCGAAGGCGGGAAATTTGAAATGCGTTGGGTGGTAGCAGTGAGCGGATAACGGCGCTACAGCCCATTATGGCGAATCAGTGCTCTGCATTTACAACAGTTTTCACGTAGAGTGGAACGGCTGTAACTTTTTCGTGTACTTCTGCGTTGATCAACCTTCACAGGCGAAATACGCAGTGCCTGTGAGGTCAGAACTATAGGTTTTGATGTTTTTCAAACGGAGATAAACTGCACTCTACATGCTAACAATATTTAAGTCCTAAATCTGTTATCACTATTTGCCTATTCGTTCAAAAACACAAACTTTTCTGCTCTACACATCCTGAAAAACTGGCGATTATACAAGGCATCACAGAGCTTCGCAACAATGACACGTCTGGCTATATGAAAGGTCACCAGAGGAAGTAATGTTAAGCAGCGGTTGAAGGCAGCGGCTAAAAGCACAAATTACTGGTGTTGGGTCACCGTGGGGAATGGATTGATTGATTGACTTTAATCAATGAGGAAGCTCGTAGCCCATGGGGAGTAGGGGTTAAAGGAAGGGCGTAGTTGGGTAGCACATCGTCGTGCCATCAGTCATGGCATGAATGCCAGCGTGGGGGTTTGTCAGGCTCGCCTCAGAGTGTTCTAAAGAGACCGCTTTTTACTGCGTAGCGGCCAGTGTCCCAGAGAAAAGGTGGTTAGCTACGGACTAATCCGAGATGGGCGTTTCGGTCAGTAGGGGCTTGCATTTCTCGAGTAAGGCAGCCATACCCTTACTAAAGCTTGTGCAACGCCCTATGGAACGTTGAAGATCCGTCACGACTTGTGCCTTGCAGAAGGTGCACGTGGGTGCCAATGTGTTGTCATCAGGCAGGAATCCCGACGGCTTAGTCTCTCCAAGGTGTTTGCGTCTTTCTTGTCGCAACTTGTCTCGATAGACGTACCATGTCGGTGGAGCAGGGGGAGGTGGCGGGGTGGGAGCCAGTGGGGGTGTTGTGAGTAAGTACTCCCTGGCAGCATCATGTATTTGCTGGTTCCCGTTTGCGCCGACCGTGTGCCCCGGTGTCCTGCAGCAAACGTCGCTCTTTCACAACCTGGAGTAAGCCGATTATCTTGTTGGCGGTCATGTTAGTTCTTGACGCCTTGCTTAGCTCCTGTAAGGCAGTGTGTGAATTCGTGAACTGAAATTTGGTGTTGCCATTCAGCTCCGATTGTAACAACTGTTGCAGTGGGCCAAGCAATCCAAAGATTTCGGCTTTCTTTGCGAGTCCGTACGTATTGGTGATCCTTCTTGTGATATTTAGAGTGGGTAGCTCTGGACATACCCTGGCTATGTCTGCTTCAGTTCCATCAACGGAGGCATCGGTAAAGAGGTCGAACTCGTCCGGAGCCTTGTCTTGTGCGAGTTTTCGGATATACCGTTCTCGTACTTCTCTGCCTGTGCGAGCAATGGGTCTCCGTCGCACAGGAGCGGGTGTTGGTCGTTCCCCAGACGGAACCGATACATGCATCGGGGACGGGTTAGCTTGACTGATGAACAGATCCCATCGCTGAAGTGCTAGTCCTTGGGGGTCAGATCAAGTATATGTTGATGGCGAAGGTGAGTGTCTTCGACAACTGGGACTGGAGATGGAGGTGGTGTTGCTTGCACCAAGATGTCAATGCGGACATTTTTTCGAAGCCCGGTCACGGTTTCCATCGTATCCCGGTGCAGGATGTAAAGATCTTGCATCTGCTTTTTGGTGAAGTTGTAAGCAGGCAGCCCATACGAGATTCGTCCGACTGCCACCACTCGGGCAAGGGTGAGGCAAGCGTGTTGACTTGAACCGCCGAACTTATATGACATGCGAGTTTAAAGACGCCGAGTCCGACTGAGGTTTTGCGCTGCAGAGTGCGTACTGACGCCTTGGGGCTATTGCAGCTGCTGACATCGATGCATAAGAGTCTTATGATGCCATTTTGTGACGTAGAATGGTCATTCCCCATTTGCAGCTCGATGTTTTGAGCCGCGTTCCTAAGGCGTTGTCCGTAAATGCTAAGCAATTCCATTTTCCCCGCGACAGCTTTTGCCCTAGCCGCGAGATAGAACCTCAAGGCTGAAGACCGGCATTTGGGCCTTGTTATTACAAACCTTTACAGCGTATTCGATCCTCTCCATATTATACTTGCGTATGTCAGCTGTCTTACGCTTATTGATTAACTTCGAAAGCTCCGCTAGTTCTATTCTGTCAGCGGGGGTGGAGATTGTCATGGTTTGCCGTTTCCTAATTAGATCTTTCGTTTCCTGTGGAAGTTTACCAGTATCCTGTCTAGCCATCTTGCCCCCGACTTTTACTGCACACTCCGTGATAATGCGTGTAAGGTTGTCGCTGGCTTCCTGTGTCGTAATCTCGGCTTCCTCGTTAAGAGCTGAATATCGGTTCTGCAGCGCGATCCTGAATTCTTCTACTTTACGTCTTACTGTTAGCTCATTAATCGGCTTCTTTCGTACTAGCTTGTTGCGCTCCCTCCTCAAATCTAGCGTAATTCGAGATCTTACCATACGGTGGTCACTGCACCTTACCCTTCCGAGCACTTCCACATCCTTCACGACGCCAGGGTTATCGCATAATATGAGGCCTATTTCATTTTTATGGTCCCCATTCGGGCTCCTCCACGTCCACTTCCAACTCTCCCGTTTACAGAAGAAGGTATTCATTATGCGTAGGTTATTCCGATCTGCAAACTCAACTAGTAGGTCCCCCTGCTATTTCTACAGCCCAGACCATAGTTCCCAACTGCCTTGTCTCCAGCCTGATTATTGCCTACTTTAGCATTGAAGTCCCCCATAACTACGGTATACTGTGTTTTTACTTTAGCTATTGCCGATTCCACATCTTCATAGAAATGTTCCACTACTTGGTCGTCGTGGCTGGATGTGGGCGCGTAGCCCTGCACCACCTTGAGCTTGTACTTCTTATTGAGCCTAATTACAAGACCTGATGTCCTTTCGTTAATGCTATAGTATTCTTCTATGTTGCCAAATATGCTTTTATTGACTAGAAATCCCCCTCCCAGTTCTCTTCTGTCCTCTAGACCCCGGTAACATAGGACGTGTCCATTTTTCAGTACCGTAAATGCTTCGCCTGCCCTCCTAACCTCGCTAAGCCCTATTACATCCCTATTAATGCCCTCTAATTCCTCGAACAACACCTCTAGACTCGCTTCGCTAGATAAGGTTCGCTCGTTAAAAGTTGCGAGGTTCAGATTCCATTGGCGGCCTGTCCGGATCCAGGGATTCTTAGCACCCTCTGCTGCGTCGCAGGTCTGACCGCCACCGTGGTCAGTTGCTTCGCAGCCGCTGGGGACTGAGGGCCGAGGGTTAATTGGCGTATTCAGGGGAGGTTGTGGCCGTTACTACACCAGGGTGGCCAATCCTGCTCTGGTGAGGGAGTGCGTTACCGGCAATGGTCGCCGGGGTCAGGCCGCACCCCAAGCCCCTTTGTGCAATTCCATCAATACGCGGATTTTTTTTTTAATCCGGTGGGAATTGTCCGGCACCGGGATTCGAACCACGGTCCTTCTGCACGCGAGGCGGATGCTCTACCTCTACGCCATCGCTGCAACCTATTCCATAAGAAAGGTGACATGAAGGACTTGAAAAATTACAGGCCGATCAGCTTACTGTCAGTCGTCTACAAGGTACTTACCGAGGTAATCGCCAACAGAATTTCTGCAACCTTAGATTTCAGTCAACCTAAAGAACAAGCAGGGTTCCGTAAAGGTTATTCAACAATGGACCATTATCACACGATCAATCAGGTGATAGAGAAGTGCGCGGAGTATACTGAACCCCTATATATAGCATTCATAGATTATGAAAAAGCATTTGACTAGATCGAAACCCTAGCAGTCCTTCAGGCATTACGGAACCAAGGGGTAGATGAGCATTATGTAAAAAATACTAGAGAATATCTACAATGGGTCCACAGCTACCATCATCCTCCATAAGGAGAGCAGTAAAATACCTATAAGGAAGGGCGTCAGACAAGGAGACACAATCTCTCCAATGTTATTCACAGCATGTTTACAAGAAGTATTCAGAACGTTGGATTGGGAACAGGTGGAAGTAAGGGTTAATGGAGAATACCTCAGTAACCTCAGATTTGCTGATGACGTTGCCTTGCTAAGTAACTCGGGGGAAGAATTGCAAAGCATACTTTCTGGACTGGACGAACAGAGTAGAACCGTGGGCCTGAAAATTAATATGCAGAAAACCAAAGTAATGATAAATAACCTCGGGACAGCACAGCAGTTTGGGATAGGGGGCGAGGCAGTGGAAGTCGTAAGCCAATATATTTACTTAGGCCAAGTTGTTACCCCAGATCCCAACCATGAGGCAGAAATAATTAGAAGAATCAGAATGGGGTGGAGTGCATACGGCAGACATTCTCAGATAATGAATAGCACCCTACCATTGTCGCTGAAGAATAAAGTGTATGACAGCTGCATCTTACCGGTACTCACCTACGGGGCAGAAACTTGGAGGCTCACTAAGAGGGTTCAACTTAAATTGAGAACGACTCTGCGGGCAATGGAGCGGGAAATGATAGGTGTAATATTAAGGGACAAGAAGAGAGCGGACTGGGTCAGGGAACAAACGCGTGTTAAGGACATATTAGTAGAGATTAAGAAGAAGAAATGGACGTGGGCAAGGCATGTAATGCGAAGGCAAGATAACCGTTGGTCATTAAGGGTAACAGAGTGGATCCCTAGAGAAGGCAAGTGCTGCAGGGGGCGGCAGAAAGTTAGATGGGCAGATGAGATCAAGAAGTTTGCGGGGATAAATTGGTCACAGTTGGCACAGGACCGGGGTAATTGGAGAATAATGGGAGAGGCCTTTGCCCTGCAGTGGGCGTAGATAGGCTGGTGATGATGATGATTACAAACCTTGACTTCCATCCAGACAACGGTGTCATACGCGTGGATGGCGAATCTTGCTGCTGTGTTTCCCTCAAGTTCGCGGGCCACCTTGCTCTTGGCTGGGTTAAATAGGAGTGACATAAGAGTGAACTCTTGATCAACTCCTCTGTCAAAAAAGAAAGTTTTGGGCACCCATTACGGATCTTTGTCTTGGAAGCGGACGAGCCGACGTTCCAGGAAGTTGGCTGCAGAAAGCGTCCGTGAAGACTTGGGGGATTGAGTTTTGATCTACGTTATCAAAAGCACTTTTCATGTCCACAGCAAGCAGGTAGTCCTGTGATTGCTTTCGTGACGTCCTATTGATGACCCGGCGTAGAAGCCAAAGGTAGCTTCGGGTGCTCCGATTAGGTGGGAAGCCAGTCAGTTATGGATGAAACCAAGCTGTCTTCTCCCGATGGTATTCAAGTCGATTGTTGATGAGCCTCTCAAAAAGCTTACACATGGTAGGCGTGAGGGCTATAGGCCGAACGTTCTCGGATTCTCTTCAGTCTTTTCGAGGTCTGGGGATAGGATGAATCATAATCAGTTTCAACATTTCGTGCACTGTGCCAAGTTCTCGAGAGTTGTTAACAACGCGGAGAAATGCTTCCTGGGCGCTGTCATGGAGGTTTCAGAGATCCTGCCATGTAATTTTGTCATTGCCTGGTGCTCGGCGTACTTTGTCTTGCCCTATAGGAGCAAGGAGTTCATGCATGGTAAAGGGATCATCTAATCTCTCTTGCGGGCTGGGCACAGTGAGGCTGTGAAGGTTCGGCAGTGTCAGCTTCGGTAGTTTTATGGAAGAAGAGAGTGCGGATGACCTTGTCTTCCACCATGTCTCGGTCTTCTTGTAACAGAAGTTCACTTATGACGGGCACCTTGGCTGTTCATTTGCCTGTCATACTGCGGAAGATCATTCCCAGAGCTTGGCGAAACCTCGTTCCTGGCCTAGCTTATCACGTGGCATAAGCCATTTTTCGCCTTAAAGATTGTGCGCAGCTTTTCTTTTCTTCGTTTTTAAAAAGTCACGTTTTTTTCAGCTGCTGTAGTTTCCAGGTGTGCAACCAATCTAAATGAAGTATGAAAGCCAACGAATTTGCCATTTTTGGGTTGCAGGCCATCGTCGATGCTCGGCGCCGCAAGCTGTCAGCCTACGCACTTCAGGACTAGTCAGAGGGAGACCTATTCCCGGGAAGGAAAAGGCAAAAAGAGTGTTTCATACCGCCCGCGGGGTACGCAGAGTGTGCAATTTTTCTTTGCACAGCCTTATGCCCTGCGGGAGCGACCTGCGGCTGCATACGTTTTCATTTATGGGCTGCATCTCTTTCCCCTTGTCGGGACCGAGAATAGAGCGTTTACATGGCTGCTATTGATCGAAATGGGGCATGAGTGCGCACAAGGTTCAGGGTGCGTGAAATAGAAAGACACAAACTTCATTTACAGCCCGTTATCATTAGAGCGGGGCTGAATCGTTTAGCCATAAACCAGAACACTTCACTTGTTTTTCGGTTCAATTCCAGTTTGGGTGCGGCGTGCTTAAAAAATATGACGGCTCGAGGTCGAGTTCACCGCTGCCAAAACAGTGATTTCCCAGGCATGACATCTGTTTCTTCACTTATAGGTTATGGTCCCAGACGGACACTAAAGGAAACGATAGCCGTGGTCGTCCTCACTGTTCTCATTAAGAAAAAAATTTCAGTAACCATTTTGCTGTTTTCTTTATGATACATGTTTACATTTTGAAATTGAATGCGGATGACGTACAGAGCTTCCCCACTTCACAAAAATTGCGTGCTCTTCCAGTCTGTGAAGAAGGATGACCAGTGGAGCTGGGCGCTGCTCCATGAAGTGCACGAAACAAACACGTTGTTTGTCATTTGCGCTTGAGCACACTTACAAGTAATTAGCTGAATGAAACGTTGATGGCCTAGAGACTTCGCCTAGCGGACGAACATGGGGCTGCCCGTTTCCCTCTTGTAGAAGTCCGTGTATTGACAGCAGACGGGAATCCACAATATTTACAACTTCGCTGTGAACTACGTATAATGAGTAACAGTAGATGAGACTCGGAGTAAAGTTAGAATCGTATTAGCGGCTATTTTTCATTTAATTTGTTTCGGCATAATTTCGATAAAATCACAGTTACAGCTGTTTGCTGTAACCATACTCCTGCCGTAGACGGCCATGTACTGACAGCAGCCAGGATTTTTTTTAAGGTTTGCAACTTCAGTGTGTACCTTCTATGCAAGTAAATAAAACTGCGTAATTCCAGTCTTCATAGAGGCCCATTTCACTACAATTTTTTTTTCAAGATACCTACATTAGATTCAGAGCTACAAAGCGGTCACCGGAAAGTTGGCGTCACCGCAAGATTAAATTTGTCGATGCGACTTTTTCCTACGTACCGTGTCGACGCAAGCACCAACTAGCCTGTAACAGCTCAGCTGTGAAATATTGATCTCTGCTTGTGGTTTTGAATGCGCGTTGGCAAAGCTGATCGTCAGATACCGTGCCGTTCTAGCTCACACAGCTGTTTTTAGATGCGAAGCATCTCATGCTTGGGGCTGTGTCCCTCCCTCCCTCATAGTCGTTGTCCGCCGTCCGCACTCTACTGCGCATGCGTGTCTCTTCAGCCCTGTCAGCGTTTGGGCTGACGTCAGCGCAGTCCACTATAAAAGGAAATAGTTAGGCGGCACCCGGTTTCGATCCTACGACTCTCTGGCCGCAACGGGAGGTACGTGGCGCTCTTCCCTCTGCGCCACAAACCGAGACGGGAGCATGTGCTACGAACGCGCCTTATGTCCTTCACTCATTCAAACTACGTCAAGAAGCTACTGATACAACGAAGGCACGCGAATCTGAACGTCAACGGAAACGACGAACTGAAAACTAATGGGAACTTCAGTCGACCCCATGGCTGCTTCGCATACTACTCAGGGTTCCCCTACGGGAAGATGGTGTAATTTTTTTCTATGATGTGCAAGCAGGAGCGTTGTCTGTGTTTGTTTAGTGTTCGCAAATGAGGGACTGACATTCATCCTTCTTTTCTTCAACAGGACAATCGAGCCACCTGGGGAACTATTCCGCAGGCTGCCGCTGCGTGCTATCCGTATGACCCAACCCTGGCTGCCTACAGTCCATATGGTGACAGGTGAGCAGTCAACGCTTTGTCGATGGGGCCAATGTTCGTAAAACAGCCACTGGAAAAACAGATGCATGTACGCACCATCTTCTGCCCCTTTTGAAGTCTACGGTGCGTGTACGCAATTTTTACCCAGATACAGTGGCTCAAACTGCGGTATTATTTAATAGCGTTTTCTTTTTAACGCAGACATTTGTTTCTACTGCATGTGTGGCTGCGCTGTTTGGGTGATTAGAACGTACGCGCCTCTTAACACTTCCAGCAGGGTTTGTTTCCATGCAGAAATACATACGTTCAATTGACAGGTTCGTTTTGAGACTACAGAGTGCACCCAGGATGAAGATGAGTTCCGTGAGAAAGCTGCCTTTAGAGGTTGAGAGAGCTCCGATGCATCCTTTTTTATTATCTTGGAACTTCGGGTCGCAACTTAAGTTTAACTTTGTTGCACTGAGAAAGGAGTAGTTTTTTAGGTGCTTGAAAAAGCAAAAATAGAAGAAAACGAAATTTTTACGGTAATGCGCTTTGGGAGACCTGGCTGTGATGGAGCAATATCAATAAGAACTTAATAAATGTAGCAAAGGTAGTGAAGGGGTGTACAAATAAATATATGAATCCCAACCAGCAGGGGCAACCTTCAGGGTAGCTGTACAACCTTTTCGCCGCTAACCAAATGTAATATCTACTCTTCTTCTTTAGCCAAGCTTAAGTACAGTAGAATTGAAATTACCGCACACGTTGGCGGTAATTTCCGATAAAATTAAATGCCAGAACCAGGCATAATAGAGCGTGAAGGTACGTCTAGTTGATGGTTCATTATGCTTACTAGTTTATGATGCATACCACGACTCTTATCAGACATATTAGCTTCCACGTACCGGCTTTCTATTTTTGTATGGGGGGGGTGGCATTTTTACGTTATGTGGGATATTTTCGTGTTTGTTGCGGATCGCGGTGTCACCGCGCGCATACCTTCCATCTCCCCTCTCCTGCACTCCCGCCTTCACCTTTTGCAGATAAAACAAAAACAAAAACACCCCCGAGTGGCTGTGTTACATGGTTCGTAACCACTTTAAACTGGCCCCACAAATTTTCACTGAGTGTGATCGTGTGTACTTTTTAAACACGAAAAAAAAAAGTGACATCACGAAGCATTAAAAATCAGTGCCGTATACTTGGGAAGCATTGGTTGTCCGGCATCGGCTTTTTCCTCGGGTGACGTAAGCTTGCTGGAGAATTAAGGACAGAGCTAGAAATTGTTGTATGTAGCTTATAGACATAGCTATAGTTCACTAGTCAAAATACCCATACGCTTTCTTCTCAGGTATGGCGCCATGGATAGCGCAGCACGACGGAAAAACGCCACACGAGAAACCACCAACACCCTGAAGGCGTGGCTGTACGAGCACCGCAAGAACCCGTACCCGACAAAGGGAGAAAAAATCATGCTGGCAATAATCACCAAGATGACACTCACCCAGGTTGGTATATTTATCGCTACGGGGGCCCATATTCTTCCAACCGTCAATGACGACTGATCCCTCCATGAGCGTTAGTAGGCTGCTGCTACACCTACGGCTGTCCTTTCCACAGGTTTCGACGTGGTTCGCTAACGCCAGGCGGCGCCTCAAAAAAGAGAATAAGATGACCTGGGAGCCGCGCAATAAGAACAACGAGTCCGGCGACGATAAGGCGGATGGTGGAGCATCGGACACTGACAATGACTGCACCGACAAGGCGGACAGTGACGCGCAGCGTGACATCAAACCAGGTTAGTACTCTCGACGCAATGCATGAGCTAAAGAAAATGAAACCCTCCGACAGAGAAAGGCGATATCTACGGGGCGGGGCAGTTTTAATTTTTATGAGTATAAACTGTGAGCACTGAATTAAGGGAGCGTACGATGAAGTATCCCAACTCCGTTAAGATTTCCAGGCCCGTCATTTTCTGATCGGATAAACAGAAAGACGCAATGTTAACTCCCTTCCAGTCATCATTTGACATCAATTTTTAAATACAGCTTAGCCCCCAGCAAGCTTAGAAGCGTAGTCGCCATCTCAGATTATGCAATGACCCCGAGTTGCTCTGCTTACATTAAAATCCCGTTTTTTTCTTCTTCGAGCTTTCAAGCCTCGTGTTAAAGGGGCCGTGAAGACAAAGCACAATACTGTTCTATTTAAGGGAACTAGCCTTTAGTACTTCACTCAGTTCTATTTCAGACACGAAAGGAGTTTTTTTTTTCACCAAAAGAACACAAGAAATATTGGATAACTTTTAAATGTCGTGCTGCAACAATAGCGGTAGCAGTGATACAATAAAACCCGGCGACAAAAGCATCGTTATCGGTGCCACCAAAGGAAATTAGACTCATCATTACTACCGCACAATCGTGCGTTTTGGCGGTGGCTTTTTCCGGCGGCCGCCAATCTCGTAAAACAAGATCCTGCGACGTCATCAAGACCCGGTCAGAGAGTGCCTGGTAAGTCGTCGCTGCTTCAGCTGTTTTCCTTGGTATCTATTGAAGTTCACAAGCGTAAAACTGGTAGCATTGTTATTGAGACAAAGCAGTGCTTTTCATAAAAGAGCGGCCCTTTAATGATCCAAACTTGTATTTTGTGTTGTCTTCATGGCACATTTAACTTGGGCGTCGAAAATAGGTTTAATTGCATGCCCCCATGATTTGTTGGTGATGTTTTATCCAGCAACGGTGAGGGGGCTGTATAAGGGGTAAATGCGAGAAACGTGCCAAGCGGTGTGGTTGATACTGAGAACAAAATGAAAAGTTGCTTCTATTTCGTGCGTACAAGTCTCCTGTCATATCCTAAAATCGTTAAGGGCCACTACAACGTAAATGCAGAAAAGAAGAAATCTTGAGCACCTGACGTGCCGAGGCTACACCTTGGCTATGAGGTGCGCCGTAGAGTGGATGGCTCTGGCATGATTTCGTCGACATGGGTATCTTCAACGCCCCCGAAATCTCGACACATTGCGCTTTTTTTTTTTTTTTTCGCCCTCACCAGAAAAGCGGCCGCCGTAGCCGGTAGTCGAAACGGCGTCCTTGGGCTCAGAAGCACAGCACATGATCCACTGAGCCACCACGGCGGATGCAGTTCAAACAAGGCTTTTTTTTTTTTTTAATGGAATAAGCCCGCACGTACATTTGCAAGGCTTAGCCAGACAACGGAAGGCCAGCTCGCTCATGTGTACACAGTGTGAATAATAAACTAAATTTCTAGACAGGTCATAAAAGGGAGCAACGCGTAGCGTAAGGGGTAATGAGCGCTTAAATTGACTGAAAAGGAGACGCTTAGGAAGATGCGACTAGGCATCTGCCATGTTCTCTGCGATGTCTTGCCTTCTGTTTCCCTTGTGTGGCACGGAAATCAACGAACAACTGCACTGAATCCTGGCAAAGTGTATTTAAAGGGGCGCAAACAATCGGGGAGGCGGATCTGTGCGTCTACACCGGACGCTTTCATTCAAATCTATGCTGACGGAGGTATCAATACCCTTTCGCAAAAATTTCACAGTGGCCCTTCGGCCTTCACACACATGGACAGCCGGCGCGTGCACCGAATGCGCGCACCCCTGAGAGCACGAGGGCGCTGTTCGCCGATCACGCACGAGTACAGCGGGGTGAGCAAGGACACCGGCACATGTGTCGGTCAGGAAACCCTACAAGGGGGAGTTGCGACCTGAATGCTGTCGAGGAGGAGCCGCCTCCTTGGAGGCCGTTCGCCGAGGCGTGCGCTTGAGGCCTGCACCTCGTGATGGCCTATGAGGACAGCATGGACGCGCACTCCGTGCTGACCTGAGGCCCACGCCCAACGCGTGCCCACTGAGGTGCAGAAACACTCGAGTAATTCGCCAAGGCGAACCCTATTAAAAAACTAAAATCAGACCGACATTATTCAGTAACTCGTCCATGAAATGCCATTGCAGTTCATGGCGGTATAGCAAGAGGGCAGCTGCCTCCCGGTTTCCCCCATATTTCAGTTCATTGAACGTTTCGATTCACCCCCTCAGGGAACCGGCTTGCTGCAAGGCTACGGTGCTGTCGCTGTTGGTTTTTAACGATCAGCGAGTGCAGTAAGGCCGTAATAACCGGCTCGTATTTAAGAAAAGTCCGCCCCGCCATCCCGCCTGCCATCCCGTATTTCGCTGTAATACGCAATCTGTCAGCGACTTCCCCGGGGAAACGTTTCCACCAAACCGCTAAAGTTGCGGAGGCAGTGTGCATCAAAAATGAAGAAACCTCTATGCTACCGTGTTTGATTGATTGTAGGGTTTAACGCGCCGACGCAACGCAGGCGATTAGGCGCGCCGTAGTGGAGGGCTCCGGATTAATTTTGACCACCTGGGGATCTTTAACGTGCGCCGAAATCTCGTACGCACGGGCGTTTTTGCTTTTCGCCTCCATCGGAAAAGCGGCCGCTGCGGCCGGGAGTCGAACCCGCGACCTCGTGCTCAGCAGCGCAACGCCTTAGCCACTGAGCCACCGCGGCGGGTTAGGCTACCGTGTAAGGTCTCCTACAGTGAACGCTCACGCCCTTGGTGAGTTCCCGTAGCCGGTAAAGGAATGAGGCCTAAACGCGAAGTATGATCAGGACTAATTTGTCGTCTACATTTGCTGCCATATTGCTGCATTTCAGGTGAATGTGCACTTCTATTTTGCGCGTATAAATGATTCTACATGCTTCTATGGGGCGCCAAATTAGACGTCACCGAGACTGGGGCATCACACCTAGCCAACGACCAAGTCATTAAACAGTGACGCCTTGTCAGCATTAATCAAAGTTCGTAGTGATGTCGCATATGCGAATGTAGCGTAAAGCCTCGGTTAGGGCACATAGGTGCAACCAACGGAATTGACTGATAATTGTCAGAACTACCTAGTAATAATTAGGTGTAAAAAGAGACGCAGGAATGCGAACTAGACATGAAATAAATGTCTTGGAGATGGGAGTACATCCCATGGCAACTAATGACCTGGTCATATGATAGTTGTGATTAATTTCAATGCTTGTCAAAGTTAAACGTGAACACATATTTTGATCACATAGGCCTAGCCACTCCATAATTTCTGCGCATTTAATTGTGATTGTGCACTGCAGAAAGGGCTCATTTTCTTTCTTGTTCATGCGATTTTATTAAAGGAAAAGTTGTGTTGTTAACCTCGCTGTCTCAGGACTTAAGACAACTTCGCTAACGGGCAAAGCAAGCCCTACACTGTCACAAATTGCACAATAAGGGTGGTAGCCTTTCTGCTGCGTTAAAAAAAAGTAGTTACAAAAGGAGCACGAGGAGCACAAGCTTGAGTTGATCCCGCCAATGCAACTCCCATCTGCGCCGTTAGTTCTCTTAGTCTGTCCGTTTCTTGTGGCCTCCCTGGTCCCATGTGCCAGAGCGCAGCCCTCACCTTTTCCAGCCTCGGCGATACTGACGTTGAACATTTCGTTGACAACTCAGGCTCAGGCGGGATTCGAATGCCGATGGCGGGTTATTACCAGTGGAAATGCGCTGCAGCGCTGGAGGAATCACAGTCGAGCAACGATGGTGAACGAATTGCTGACTCGGATGGCCGTCATTAAAGGGACACTGTAGTCAAAACCGAAGCTGGTCTAAATAGATAGATTGAAATTCCCAGAAAACGAATATACCAGCGTCGGGGGCAGTACCTTGAAACTAATCGCGCAAATAATCAAAAGGTGAAGCTATCAGTCGCCCAGAAGAGATGACGTGAACAGCAACTGAGCGGATGTGCCAAGAGTCACGTGATGAATAACAGAACGAGAACCGCGCACACAAGCTTTCAAAGAAACTCACAGAAGCTTTCTTTGCACATTCACTTTCATAAATCATACATAATTATAAATGTGCAGGTATAATTCAAGCCGGGCCGACATTCGCAAGCTGCCAAGCGGCGGCGCCGGTGGTGGTTGCGTAGGTTATTGCAGGTGCGGCGTAGTCCCATGCCTGTTATCGCCTTGTTTACATCATGGTGGCAAGTAGCGCGTCGGCCTTCCATGGTTCCGCCCTTCTGTGACAATAAACAAGTGTTTTGCTGCCTCACGTGGCGCTGTCTGCCCAAACGAAGTTTTGCACCCACGGAGGCCGGCGGCCGAAGCTGCGTGTTTGTTGTGGTCGCGTTTGCTTCGCGATGAAATTCGACGGAGTGCTCCAGAGCATGGACTGAGCTTACTACATTGGAATTACCCCTAGCGATGACTCAACCCAGCGCCGTGTATGTAGAGTGTGTGCGATTTTTTTTTAAAACCTTATCGCCTTGCGCCGGAGTGAAGTGACTTGTTCGCCCCCCTAAATAGCAATAAGCGAGTGCTGCCCTTACGATGAATCCATCGTCTGTTAATTTTGCGCTTCGACCTTGAAGCGCATGCCGTCACGATGTGTTTGTTCCAAATTTTTTCTTGATTGTCTTGAAGTTGTAAAGATGTGTGCATGAAACCAAATCTTTTGATTCGAGGCATTGTGTGCTGCTATGCTTTCACTACGGTGCGTACTCAGGTAAAATGATATTTGTATCTTGTTATGCACGTTTTTCAATTGGTAATTTCTCGTCAATTAAAGTATCTTTCGCCCCGAATAAACACTGACAGGGCTTCGGAGCAGTTGAACTTTCGTCTGAGCCCGCACTTTGCCTTCAGTGTCCCTTAAATGTACCCCATAATGAGAAAAGCCACGAGCCTTAAAAACCGCAAAAGCCTCGTAAAAGGAAGCCTGGGATCACAGAAGTGTTCGAAGCATGCAGGCTAATAAGCGCCTAACATTACTGCGCAAATAATGCAACCGGTTTGAGCATACCTGGGAACCGCGTCTCAATGGGCTGATGTTTGAGAGCCGCACAAAACTACCGAGGAGGGCTCGTGGGAGGTGTTTGAACGTGGTAATAGTTTCACAGCCCAGCTTCCCTCCCTCAGGTCGGGAGAGGGAGAGGGGGTTGGTCTATAGCTCAGAGCGCTGCCCTCCCTTAGGTCACAGGGCATTGGCCCTATAGCTCAGAGATATTTCCTCCTCACGGGGAAGTCAGAGATGGAGTCTAGACCGTCGCAAGTCCAATAGCCATCGGCAATTACTTATATGGACCAGGAAGACAAAACGCAAGTTTTGTTCTTCCAAAATACTGCGTTTTCCGAATGACAATGACGCCAATATTAGCACAAACTTCCAACTAAGCTAGATGCTAAGGACAACAGATGAAGCAGTGGCGACTTGCCAGCCACTTTCTCACCAAGCCCATGACGTCACGAGGACTTATTTGTGTGATTGGTGGCCACCGACCAAAGCCACCGCGAAGAAACCCGACTGTGCGATTGTTATGGGGCGTCTGTTCCCTCTTGACCGTGTTACTTGAATGCTGACGTGGGTGGACCTAACACGCTTTTCCCCATTGCATCACTGCTGACGTCAGGTACAGCGCAAAATTTCCAAAGTTTTTCAATGCCTTTTTATCCTTTCTCGTGCGTGAAAACGACGACCTTCGGGGCCATAATGTAGTTTAGGGAGTTGCCAAGGCTGATTCTTTCAAATAGAACCAAGTTGTATTTTGTCTTTGTTGTCCCTTTAAGTGAGAGTTAAGCAGAGGTGAACAGCACTGCAGGGTCGGCAAGCAACTATCTTAGTTTGCTTTACTAAAGCTAAATTTACGTTCTTCAAACGTATCCTGCCCACTCCCCTGGGAGTTTGCGATAGAGTCTCCGTCGGATGAAAAAACAGATAACGGAATACTCTAAAAAAACTGAGCACCGAGCACGCCAGTGAAAGTAGTTAGCAGTGATGCGAGGAAAAATA
Organism: Haemaphysalis longicornis; assembly: GCF_048455015.1. Classification (NCBI taxonomy): domain Eukaryota; kingdom Metazoa; phylum Arthropoda; class Arachnida; order Ixodida; family Ixodidae; genus Haemaphysalis; species Haemaphysalis longicornis. The sequence continues at coordinate 425,572,064 of NW_027526203.1, forward strand.
GGAAGACCACGTTTTGTAAACTTATGACGAAAATGTCAGACAAGCGCCGCATAGCGAAACGCATGAAAAGGGAACCAAAAACCCGATTCCCCCTGTTACTGTTCTTGCACCAGTCTATAGCAGGAAGTCCTGAATGCACGAAAAAATATAAAATTACCCACAAGCTCCTCTAGAACAGACAAATAGCTTATTTTTTATTCTCGACAGCTGCAGCTCCCAACGGCCCATCTTATAGATATCAATCCGGCGCCAGCTACTCAATCGATTCCCTGCAGGGCGGGCGCAAGCGAAAACTGCGGTTCAGGCGACTGTTTGCCCAACCCTTTGCCAGAGATATATTGCCGCTGAGGAGGCTGTCACCGCTCCGGCGCGCGCGAATTTCTCAGCGCGTAATTGTCCCTATTTCGGGTGGAGGGAGAAAGAACGCGCCTGTTGCGGTAACTTGGAAGAACAATTGCAGATGATCACGAAGGCTATCGTGGCTAATGGCCGTTTTCCGCTGCGTGCTGCACAAAAGAAAGGAGTGAACGAGAGAAACGAAAAGTGGATGGAGAGGAGGAACGGAGGAAGGCATGCTGCTTGTTGCGCAGTGCCACCCAGCAGCTCGCCGCCGTCTGTGCTGGTTTCGTGCGCCGGTTCCGAAACGAACCCCTTTGTCAGTTGTGACGTGCCGTGACTAATTAGCATTTGTAACGAACGTCGTCCATTAAAGTGCCTACAATGGCGGCACAGAAACCGCCGGGCCCAAAACGTAATCGTCGCTGTATGCGAAGGAACGCCGCGGCACGTCGTTGAAGCACCATCATAGCCGTACATGCCTTGTTTAGCGCATGTGAGGAATTAGTGAATTTCCTTGCGCGCGAGTAAAAGATTACATGACAGAAAAGGAAAAATTCTGAGTAAGCATGATGGGTATAGGGCGCGTTGACTGGTGATCTAGGCGAGGTGCTTACTTCACAACAATGAGAGGAATGCGTGCTTCAAGAAGTAAAGCCAACAGATCGCATGATTTTTGTTTCGAGTTATGTGCAAGTGCTATACGGCAAAACCTGTGCGAGGAAATAAGTCAGTGCAGCTTGGCATCTATGGTGGACCGTGGGATTAGCAACACAGGCTGCCCTATATACAGCACTCGAAACACGGCGCAGGCATAAGCAGTAAAATCCTCTTGGAAGGGCGCTTGTGGATCAGAGAGAAATGTCTTCGGCCTGGTCTCGGGCATGCATGTCGGTACGACATGTGAAACCTCTTTTAAGCGCACTTGGTTCACATACGGGCTCTCATTTCAGTGCTGTGACCCTTTTCTTAGATTTACACCTCGATTTCTTATGTAAGTGGACGTGGCAAGACTGCTTTTTGTAATACAACTCCTAATAAGCATTCATTCATTCATTCATTCATTCATTCATTCATTCATTCATTCATTCATTCAACCAGCCATCCGCCTTTTTCTTATCATCTCCTAAGGGGGCTTTCCTTGGGCATACAAGGAAACTAAAAGGAAACTCCCAACTAAATGTTTCACTGTTCCTGCAGGAACGAAATTATTTAAACCAATGTTGATATTCCGGTACGTATTCTATCCAGCTATTTTTGGTTTCAGCTGTGTTTGGGCCATAAAGACAACGTTAAAAATGGTTCTAATTGCTAACCATTAAACATTTATTCGCCTTAAGATATAATAGATAGAATTGCTGCTATATTAAGAAGATGGCGCGCAAATTGCACGGGAACAGAACCCAGAATGCTATATTGCTAGTTGTTTCGCGCACGTTCCGTGCCCACATATTGGTCACTCCCCATCAGTGAGAATAAACACAGCAAAAAATTTAAAATAAAACTGGTGGTTAACGGACCGAAGATATACAAATGTAATTCGTGTTGTAGTGGAGGGCTACCTCGTTTCGCCTCTTTTCGTTGTTGTTTTTTAAGCGAACGGTAATCTCGTACACACCGCTGTTTTTATAATTCGCACTTCCGCAAGAAATACACCGTCGACGGCTGTAAATCGACCTCTAGAACTCGTGGGCAATACGTTTATGCGTTCGCCACTGCAACACCGAGCAGGTAAAAAAATCGGAGTTATGAGCCAACTGGGAGAGCCCGTAAATATTAATTACGTCCGTATGAAGGAAGCACATGCTTTTGATGCGAAGAACAATATTGTGCTGCTGTCTTTAAAAAATACGTTAAGCATATAAAAAAAACCAAGGCGGAACCCTTAATTTCTCTCCCAATCTCTCGCTCACTCCCTTTCTCCTTTCATTCAATTTGTATTTTTATTGTCGCTTTGTTAGACATGGATCGCCTGGTTCTACAACTGCTCGCTCAGTTCCATCCCATTACAGTGCACGATTCGTACAGGACGTCTTCGACCGACCCCGCGTGTCTTTCGAATGCCCACTTATCTCGTCTGTGCAGCGAAGCATAGGAACAAGCCGCGGTTTCCCCATTGTGAAGACGTTTAACAAGGGTTCCGACGCGACTCAGCCAGTGTCAGCCGCAGGCTGTCGCCGGCGAGGACGACGCGGGGTATAGGCTGCGGGGAATCGCGTACGTCGTGCGCGTCGCGTATACTGCGCTCCTAATCAGGTGCGTATAAATATAGGACCCTTATCGCGCCTACTCGGTGGCCTCCGCACGTCGTCCGCGGAGGCCAGTCGGCAGCGCCACTTCCGCTACGATTCAAACAAGGCCTCTTCTTCCTTCTGTTCACGGGCTCCATTCAATACGGCCAGCCTGCTTTCCATACAAAACAATTCCCGGTACCTTCCCCAGAGCTCATCTGTGTCGCGTGCGATTCTTCATGCATGCATGCACATGTCACACCAGCATTACCATGATGTCGGCCGGGATAACAGGGACGCCGCGCAGTGCGATTTAAATCGCGTACACTGCGTGGCGGGAAAATACTCGGACGAAGCGTCCCTGATCGATACTGGGCGGCCTGTAGTGTCGCGTTTTAAATAAGCCCAAATGAGCTGAGCACAGAATTGCGTGCGCACTTGCGACGGGCAACCAAGCACAAAAACCGGGTGGTTCCTCACGGCCGTCGCAGCACAGATGATGAGACCGCGCTGTCTGCAGTGCCAAAAGAGGTCCGCTAAATGCTGTCCCATATCAGCGAGGGCCCCCTCACGCACGTGCGAACATGCAGCAAGAGCAAAGTGGCTGTCGCCGAAGAACCACAGGCCGCTCCGCCCTCGCGCTCGATGACAGGTACAGGTGGGGGTGTCACGGCTTTGCGCTTGCGCCGATAAGTAATTGCGAAATATCACGTTACGCCAGTGTCGAGGGCTTGGTTTGCGAGAAACATTTCTCTTTTGCGGCTATATACAAAGCATCCAAGAGAAAGAGCTCCATCCACCTCACTGTCTTTAATGAAGAACAGAGTGCGTGTGGCAAAGACCAACAATAAGAAGAAAGGAAAGCATCCCCGTTCCGTCTGGACAGCCTACGGTATATCCCATTGCCGGCCTTGCTGCATCTTCGGCGCGCTTAATTTTTAACCATATCTATCCAAGTGGGCTGTGAAATGCAGCCAATAATTTTGTTGGGAAATTTCGTTCGACACACCGCATGCATATGATAAAATTTGCTGACACAGGGAGTGCTCAGCACAATTTGTTATAACGGGAAATTATTACAATGAAATGCCGTGAACTAGTTTGCTAAAAAAAAATGTCTAGTACACTACACAGCGTCACTGGTAGCCGTATCCGCCGAAGTTCAGTTTCGAACCGGCAACTTCTTTGTTATGACACAGTCCATACTCTCGCACACGGACACAACACCGGGGGAGAGAATTTAACGCCTCTGGCTCACCATGACGTACTAGATGCCAAAGGGGTATTGACGGCCAACTTCATATCCTCACTTAAATCTAGGATGCCCTCCTTTTCTGGTCACAGGACACAGATGACTTGGCTTCCGGGCTAGCCCCGCGTCTACAAAGACAATGCTGACAATGGTGACGTGCCATTCAAATTCTTGGCCAATCCCCCTTTGAGAAAAAACAACGACTTTTAATGGCGCGATAAATTTATTACGTACGACATGACGGCCCAGAACTTTCTACTAATGGGCGATGCTATTTCAAAAGAGGGTGCGTGTACATCTGGCGCGGGAAGTGGGCGAATTTACATACCAGCTGCTCTTATCGATTTTGCTACAGTGATCCGAATTAGTGCATTGGCGAATTTAAGCAACGCACGAAAGTTAAAAACAAAGGAAAAGTAGCGCTATTCACGGAGTCTCCTCAGAAAGCGCTAGCGCACTAAGTTAATCATTCTCTATATATAGTATCCCCAAAAGCAAGGTTATAAAAAAAAACAATAGCGAGACCATAACATTTTTAAACGCGCGCCAGAAAGTAAGCAAAATCTTTGGGGTATTTGTTCGTCGTAATTGAGCAGTGAAACGAGCGAGAAGAGTGTTTCAAGTGCGTCCAATAAAGCCATTGTATGAAAGGTGGATAATATTTATTTTTGCGGGAGCTTTGATATTTCTATAATTCGTTGTTGTAGGGCCCCCGATAAGCAACATTGCTTTTTCTGCGGATTTGACTCCATAGCATTGCATGTAAAGCCATAGGCAACCGTCAAAGAAAAAAGATAAAGATATACAAACCCATCACTTATCTCCGGGAGGCAGGATGCCAAGTATGGTAAGTTTTCTAGCAAGCCGTCTGGGCGTTAACGCGGGTTTGTTCAGACGCCAGCTGCAGTGATAAACTGTTTGGAGGTTTTGTTGAGTGCTTTGTTTTTTCTCAAAGTGGGTCACTAAAGCTGTAAACATTATCGTTCAGCCAGTTCCTGACAACTATTGACATTGCTAATATTATCCCAGGCTGCGCATGTTAGAAACAAACTGAGGCTTGTAAAGCGCCGAAGGTACACCATGGAACTACGTGGCATGGTATAGGGGAGGTCGCGGATTTATTTTGACGATCTATGGACAACGCCGTAACCACTTGACCACCCCGGTGGGCACGAGAACCCATCCTTAAAACGTGTTTATACCACAAGCGTGTTAATTCCGCGCCAGTGTACACCAGCGTCTGGTGCACATCAGGAAGCACGGTGCTTAACCCGCCGCGGTGGCTCAGTGGCTGAGGAGTTGCGCTGCTGAGCACGAGGTCGCGGGTTCGATTCCCGGCCGCGGCGGCCGCTTTTCTGATGGAGGCGAAAAGCAAAAACGCCCGTGTGTACGAGACTTTGGCGCACGTTAAAAATCCCCGGGTGGTCGAAATTGATCCGGAGCCCTCCACTACGGCGCGCCTCATCGCCTGCGTTGCGTCGGCGCGTTAAACCCTACAATCAATCAATCAAGCACGGTGCTTAATAAATTAATGGGCAGGCCACGATTCACTTCAAAGGCTGCGCTTTCTTCTATAGCGTTATATCTCTCTCCCCTTAGAATGTTCTCTAACGGGTATTTGCATAATAATTTTATTAACTACCCAGCCTTAAATCCTGCCAGACAAAACTGCCGTGAACGGTTATCAACATGTCGCTGCTTGGGTACTCGTAAGTGCAGAAATTTGCCCCCTTTGCCTAATACATCGCATGTGACCCGGGCGTTTCAACTTTTCTTTTTCTTTTTCTTCCTTCATCGCGTACCCTTCCAAAAGACAGCGAGCAGCAGGACGGCAAGCATTCAAGCCGGCGGCGTTACCTTGGGTCGCTTCATTAGCCGCTTTCTTCCGCATTAACCTTTCGCTTCGGCAACGCCAAAGAGCGTCAGACCAACAGGAGACCCATGATGGCAGGTTTATTATCATTAACATGGCCCAGACGCTCTTGCCGAAGAGCACCCTGGGAACCATTACATGGATCGAATCCCGGCGGGCCGGCAGACCGTAGGACAGGGCTCGAAATTCGAGCCATCAGTGGGAAGCGGGAGCTCAGGGATCCCACCCTCATATGACTTAATTAGAAGGTCCCGGAGAGCCCCTTGCCTTTCTGGCGGAGATATCCATTGCGACTTCGTAAGGCCTCACCTAAAGACTCGCACCCGTGGCTGGCCCCTCTTGTGCCCAGGGGCACCTGCTTCCGGTGTACTCCGAATAAGTCCCTTGTCTCAGCTTGGCGCTAAGTAACACGCGTCAGTTAGCGACAGATAGTAACACTTGCACCCTCTCTTTTCTTTTCATTCCCTTGTCCCGGAGTACTCGCTCCTGCTTTTGTCTGACGTTTGTTTTACTGCTCGGTGGCTGTGTGCACCATGAAAGCATTGCGCGACCATTATTCTTTCTCCATTCAACGTAGAGGTAATTTGAACAGAAGGCGTTCAGGGGTTCCCTCACGGTATGGGCTCGTTACCGCTGCAGGTTCACGACAGTGAACGTGGAGAATACATTTAGTGCAGGCTCTAATTTCTTCGGCTTCAATCTGCAAAATCTAACGCACCCTGTCCGAGGCACCCGCAAATGTATACCTTTTTATAGCAGTGCTTTTATGTTGTTGCGTTCGCCGCTACATTGGGCAAATATCCCTGATCGCGCAGCTCTTCCCCCAACAGTTTCATAGGTTGGGGCAGGCTCCTGTTTCCGTTCTCGTATAAAAGGATGCTACGCCGGCTTCTCAAAAGGTTTTTTTTTTTTTGAAAGCTATATGCGAGTACTTTGGCTGCATGCAATGACTATTTGTGTTGCGTACTCCCTAATGAATTTCACATTTTTTCCCTAGTAGATCGCTGTACCCATATGCAACCACTCAAGTAGAAAGAAATTCTTTACAACTGAGAACACACTACCTTAGCATACGCGTGCTCATGAACTGAATTGGATTCAGATACGAAAACACTGAAACTGCCTTGGCTCTGTATCGTTTAGCTAAACCCTAATTCAGGTGTTCATATGTACAGGGATAAACGTTTATTTAGGTAATACGAGAAGGCTCGAAGGAGGTGTACAGTGTTTATTGTGAAAAAAGATCCAACGTTATCTTCCGGCCGGCTCCCTAGTAGTCGGAACCAGTTGCGCAGCCCTGCATCGGGGCTACTCTGGTCCTAAAAACACGTTGTTGGCAGCGCAGTTATGACGCGATTTCATAAAAAAAAGCTGAGCCGGATATCCCAGCCGCCACTTCCGTCTGCTTATTGCCGCTATAGGTCCGCGAGTCGTCCCATAAGTACTTAATTAAAAGCGATACCACCAACAATAAAACAATATAGGCACAGGCAACTGTGACAACGGAACATGGGTTTCATGCGTAGCACACAAGCATGCTTCTGACTTGACCATATAAGAGATTTCAAAGCTCAGATAACTATGTAAAAAGCTTCCTTTGTATACGGAGATAACTCCCACGAAGTTTCAATCCTAATCGTTCAGTTACTTCAGTATAACACATTTTAGATCAATTTTAACCTTTTAACACCGCAGACAGCTCAGAACGGATACCCTTACGACATCATAATCAGCATGACGCCATCTGGTCCTCGCTACTAGCTGCCGACGTCAGGGCTCCCGCGACGTAGCCAAAGCTCTGGCTGCTGTTGGCGCGCCGTGCTTCGCCTTGTGCATCAGGTCACAGTTTTGGGACTGACGTCATGCTGCCCGGGCGCGTGCGCCCACGTGGACGTCTGGTCGCATGCGACCACGGCCGTAGTCGCACCACGGCCGGTCTGGACGCGGCCTGGTGTTTTAGGCTATATTATTAACCGTATTAACCAGTTTTAGAATGGCAAGAATGCTGCGGTTACAACTTACCAAGTGCTGACCCAGCTATTTACTGATATATGTTTCGCTAAATCACAAACTCAGTCACGGAACACGCAGCGCAACAAAATGCATGAAGTGCAGCCGGAAAAACCTGGCTATTTCCCTGACCGGTTTGCCGCAGCTCTTGTGGATATTATTAATTTCGCATGAGCGGAGTATACACTGTTTCCTGTCAGGGGAAATGACGGTTCAAATAGTAAGCTTACCGGCAATCTTGCTTCCGTGCTGATCCATCCTTCCAGCCAGCCGGAGCCGCAAAACTCCCGCAGGAAACTTCTTGTTTCATCATAATCACTAGTCAACGCACACGTCCCAGAAATATGCCCTCTACGTTACTCCTCGCCTGCAGTCTCCTCCATCACCACTGTGGCTGACGCAAAAACAAACCTCACTCGCACTGCAGCCCCCGAAGCGGAGAATTTTTGTTGTGACCAACTTGCCTACCAACATCTGGCATGAAAATCGTTAACCTAACCAGTTTTCACCTATTGAAGGATCCAGACAGCCGTAAGTTCTTTTCACCACAGTTCAGACGGCTGCGAATGCCGATGGAAATTGCGGAGCACCACCACGGATATCAATCTTCGTTTAGTCCGAAGGGAACGGCCTGAGTCACGATTCTGTCACTGCTACACCTATCTGCACAACTCGCACACCCATCGAGGAAGGTATGCCCAACAGTTTACACGACGCTCCCTTCAGGCAACTGCATAAAACGGCATGAAATCCAGGCACGGGAACGAGGGTACTCCTAGCGTCCCGGACGCACGGCAGCTCAAGCATCGTCTGCAAAGCAAAGGCTCGCAGAAGATCCGTCACTCGTCTGTCTAGAGAGATGTGACGAGGTGCTTTTTGCGCGGCGGGCGACGCGCTAGCACCGGCTTCGGGGAGAAAGCGCAACTTCACCGCGTCATGGTGTCGCCGGCTTTGTCGCAGGGACCTCGCGAGCGCTTGCATGTTAAAACGTTTGAAAACACTGCAAGCAACAAACTTCTCGTCGTAACGAAGAACAAATGAATGGCTCTTGGCCCGCGTTAGAGAAAATCCCAAATACAGTGATGAAGAACGACGGACAAAAAAATAAATAAATAGCGGCATCGCTGCATGACGATGACAGCCGTCGTGTACGATGCTTACCGATAGCTAAACAGCGCTAAACAACTTCTATGCTAAGGAATAATCGCAGCTGAACTGTGTTCATTAAGTTCAGTACCCGAAGCAGTAGCTCAGTGGCTAAGGCTTTGAGCACGTTGCCGAGCCCAAGGACGTCGATTTGATTCCGGCCGCTGCGGCCATTTTCTGATGGCGGCAAAAAACGAGAACGCCCATGTGTCGAGATACGGCGAAATGTCTATTTGCCGCAAAGTGCGTTCTCGTGAACAATCCTGCTAACGGACCACGACAAGAAGAAATGCATACGAACGAGCGACATACAGCTTCGCTGTAAAAAATTACTTCACTACCAGCAATTTCTCAACTAAAAATTGTGGCAAGAAATCTTGAATAAGGCAAGACAATCAATTATAACACATATCAAAATCTATTGAACGTAATAAATAAAATAACAGGTTTTTATTGTTTTAAATGCAGAGCATTTCTTAGCCTCGCCTCTTCCTGCGTCGGACGGTGTCAACAGTTCCGCGTCCGCAGCAGGTGCGCCTCTCCTTCCCTCCTCTCTCTCAACAGCAGCTGGCGCGCGCATGCGTCGTAGTCAGCCCGTTCGCTCCGTCGCGGTCTCGGCGTAACAGGTGCGTGATAGCAGCGCGGTGGGGAGTGGAAGGGCGCGCGCTGCTTGCGCATGCGCGCTCTCCCCCCCGTACTGCTCTCCCTCTACTGCGCGCGCTGCAAATATAGCGGCTAGCGGTCGCTCGTGTTTCAGTCACTGCGTTGCTCCTTCCTTCCTTGGTTGACGCTCGTGCCCACGTTTACTCGTGTCTGTTACTCCAGCATCACGGAAGAAGCGATGGAAGCAACACTGCCTTCAATCAGTACTGAGGCCCCAATGCTCTGCATTTACTCGTGTTCCCCTCGCGGGAAGGCGCGGGAATTTTTTTTTTTTAATACAGACTTTCGGAGCGAGGACACATCAGCACACGGACAGTTCGACATCCGGACGTTTCACTGCATGCCGGGTGATTTCGATACGAAGAGAGATTCTTGCGTGCCAATTATTGACTAAAAAAAAGATAAAAAGATAAAACAAAGTGATCTGTTGAAATCAATTACAGGTTTGTCGGTGCTCTCATTGTTGTTTTATTACGCAAAATCACAAATGGACTCAAATCTTGGAAACGATTTCTACTGTTATGATGTGTTAAGGATGGTTCGTCGATCCCATTTTTTGATTGATTTTTCTTTAAAATCTCTAACATCGACTTAATTAGCGTTCCCCATGTCTTGCCGCCGATGAGTTTGAGTACATGCACCACTGAAGACAGCCTCTCCTTTATAAAATTCTCCAAGAAAGGTCTCTTTAGACAACTACGCCGAACACTTATGATTTCTCACACAGGATATCATTTCTCCATTAATATACAAAGAGTATGCGTACATAGGCTTTCGTGTATAAGCGATCACTGCGCATTAGCTGCTGGACATTTCCAACGCCTGTCTATGCAGATGCCCGCTCCAACTTTTCTCAATTCTCTGCTTTCTCTTTGTTGCCCATTTTCCCTTTCCCGCGAGCAGGATAGCAAACTAGGCTCTAGCCGGGTTAATTTTCATGCCTTCCTTCTAGCGCCTTGTTTCCTTCCTTCCTTCTTCAAAATCTCGAAGAGCAATTATTGTCTATGTCTGTGCTCTTACTATGCTTAATTTACGCATAATTATTATTGCGCATAGTTTGGCAAATGATTTTTCCAATAAATACTTATTGAGGATCGTTTCTCGATCCCTTTAATTAATTACTGTGCTCGCAAATTTGCTTTAAACATCATCTTAAATATTTTGTGAGTGTCAACGTTCTTTTTTACAGAAGGATATAATGTGGGCTTAAGTGGTATAAATGAGCCGTGATCAGCGTCAGCCGGTGCCACTCACGAGAGCGACTCACGGCTCACGAGTGGTGAATGGCGCTTACACTCGTGAGTGGTGAGCGGGGCTCGCCGCGAGTGGCGCCCACACGCAAACAGTGAATGGGGCTCACCGCGGGTATCGCTCACACTTACGTGCACTCGCAGGAACGAAACGATAGTGAGGCTCACTCCCCGCTCACCTGTGAGTGGTGAATGGGTGGTGTGTGAGTGCACTCGTGAGTGAGCTTGCCGACCCGTGCTGTAAGCAACATAAACGGTCACTGCGGGTTACACTGATCAGGTATTGAAGAACCAAACCCGTCGTGGACGCTTCTGGCTGCTTCGCGCTTCTCGCTCGTCTAAAGCAAATGAAAAATCCGAGATGCTTCAACGGACACGTGAAAAAAATAAGTGCCCTTCCACTCTGTGAAGTAGGATGACCTGCGAAGCTGGACTCAGTACACGAAATGCACGAACGAAACACAAACAGACATGTTTGTTTGTAATTTGCGATCGAGCAACTAGCGCTGAGCCCAATGAAACTTTGATGGAGTCGAGATTTATTCTTGTGTACAAACATAGAGCTGTCTCTTTTTTTTTTTTCGCGTTGTAGGCATCTTAGTGTCTGCGTAACAGACCAACCCAATCCGCTCCACCACTGAGGACACCAGAAAGTTCGCATTGAGGCGGTGGACGTACCCCCATGAAAATGGATTTTGATTTTTAATAAAGCTTGTGTTGAGGTTCTATAGAGTTAATAAAAAGTCAATTAAAACCATACTTTATGGACTGAAGTCTTGAGGAAGTCAATAAGCCTTCTATTGCACAAACTGAACCAAAATTTTATTGGCTTCAGGAGATTCAGTTTTAATACACTTCATATTGCGTTTCTAGAGAGTGAACCAAACTCCCATTTGAAAACCTACGGCCAATAAAACATCAATAAACTTTTTATTGCAAAAATACCACATGATTTTTATTACCTGGGATATAATGAGTTTTAACATACTCTGTATTGCCTTCGTATAGGGTTTATCAAACTCCTAATTTGTGGGCTGTGGTCATTAGACAGGCAATAAACTTATTATTATCCACACGCAACAGAAAACCTTGTAGCCTTCATTATGTTGAGTTTCAATAGATGCTGTATTGTGTTTCTATTGCTCACCCATGGAGGTCTGGTAGTTTATCAGTGCACATAGGCGGGTGCTATTCCGCCGCGTGCCCCGCCACATGAACCGAGACCGCGCGATGGACGGCCCGTCACTTCGTCTTGGGAGCACTTGGGAGCAGTGGCGCCCAGGGTGACGGACATCACTGCCGGTCAGTGCGAGCCCCTAAAAAGCTCCGCTCTTAAGACTTGCCAGAGAACCTGACTCACAGGCAACAGGACATTACGACTGTACTCAATAAGAATTTTATAGAAAGCTAATTGAGTTAAATTTAATAAAAGTTCACCAGAAAATCTATCTAAACTTAGCTTATATGCAACAGGATGTTATGAGTGGGCACAATAAGAATTTTATGAAAACTTAATTCAGATAAATTTAATAAAAACCCGCCAGAAACTATTCAAACCTGACACACGAAACAGGATGTTACGATATAGTCAATAAGAATTTTAAGAAAGCTAATTGAGGTAAATTTGATAAAAACTCATCAAAAATTCTATTCAAGCTTTAATCACACACAACAGGGTATTACGACTATGCACAATAATAATTTTATAGACAACTAATTGAGATAAATAAATAAAAACTCGTCAGAAAGTGTATTCAAGCCCGACTCACACGCAACAGGCTGTTACGACTATACTAACTAAGAATTGTATAAATAGCTTATTACACAAATTTATAAATACCCCACAAGAAACTCATAACAAACTACGTTCAGAACCGGTAAGGTGTCTTGACTTGGCTGTATAGACTTTAGTTAAAACTCTGTGGCCAATTTGTGACCGAAAGTCAATAGAAGTATTCCATAAAACGTTAACAAAGAGTTTATATGATGCGAATCAGCAATCTGTATAACAAGTTTATTAAATCTCGGTGAGAATTTTTATGAGGGACGTACACGCTTAAACCTCCCGCCAGCACAACGGACATATCATCACTGAGGGCATGAAATCTATAGGTGTCTTCGATTTGGCTGCACTTTCTGCCCTCATTTAGGTAGTGCAGCACTCGCCTCATAGATTTTCGAGTGCAGCGCGCGGCGCCAGCACATTTCTATTCGATTTACCGACGGTGCCGAGAGTGCAGGATGAGTTCACGGCTTTCCCTGCACTTCCCAGGGAGGAGGTGCAGAAGAAGTCGACATAATGCTTCGCAGTAAAATTTGTCAAGCAAAATTACAATGACATGCAAGCCCTAAATTTTGTCAAACAAGCACGCGGAGCGGCCGCCGAGCCTTCCCAATGTTTCCGCAAGCCAATCCAGCCATTCGCTGAGTGATTACGTCGCCAATCAGAGGCGGGAACGAAGCGTGGCGTCTCTCCTTCCGGCGAAGGCAGGCGCTTTGGAATAAAAACGCCATTGGCGCACAACTGGGGTGCATTCCGACTTTATATTCGGAATCACTCGAAACGTAGCCTCTAGCTCCCTTTTAAAGCAAAGCTTTTTACCTCTACCTCTCAAGGGTTCTTTCGCGACCGTTGGTGTCACCAGAAAACTCCAGCGAACAAATAAAAGAATTTCTGGCACCACCGGGAATCGAACCTGGAACTAATAGACTAACAAAGCAAGAGCATGTTGTCTTACCGATTTAGCTACGAGCCCACGCGAACATGGGAAGACAGGTGGTGTATTCACCAAGCACATCTACGGGTTTACCCCCTGCGTTCTCGCTGAATGCCACGTGAAAGCATCACGCGACCACTCACGCCCGTCTAGCGGCCCTGTGCGCACCTTGCTCATGTGCTAAGAGTTACAAAAATTAAAGGAAGCTCACACCAATGCATGGCATCTCACTTCTAGTACGCCAATGTGCTAAAGCCTGTGGCCTCCAGTGTTCACGTAAAAATTCACAGCTCCTTGTCGTCCGCCCTCACGCCAAACCAAGGAATACATTCAAATACTCCTTGATGGCCAGGCCATCACTCCAAGCCCCAGCATCAAGATCCTGGGCCTACATCTCCAGGCTAACACCAAGAGTGACGTCTCCTTGCAGCACTTCAAAAGCAGCATTAATCAAATCATACACATGATCAGGCGAGTTGTCACCAAGAAGCGAGGCCTAACGGAATCCGGTACCTTTCGATTAATTGAAGCTTTTGTCCTCTCGAGAGTCACTTACGTCAAACCCCTGTCTTCTTCTCGACAAAGAAGACATAGAGATGCTTTATATAATGATTAGAAAGGTGGTCGAGCAGGCCATTGGTCTTCTCATGAGTGCGTCCACAAAGAGTCTGCTTAGCGCGGGGCTCTACAACACCGTGGAAGAGCTGATAGAGAGCCATCTTTCTATCCAGAAGCTCCGAACGAACAGAACTGCGGCGGGTTGCCACATCCATCCCCAGTTTGGCTGGGCCGCACAGAATGTCCCTCCGCTTGATGTACTCCTGGACTTTTGCCGATCGTGGCTACCTCCAGATCCAAACTCCTTGCTTGTGTCTCACTCAAGACCGAAGACATGACGGCAGCCGAAGAGGCAGCCATCGCCTTGGATCTCACTCAGCCAGGTGTTCGTAAGGTAGTCACCGATTCCCAACAAGCCTACCGGAATTACCAGTCGGGTTTGGTGTCCCGACCTGCACGGCGTGTGCTGAAAAACCACTACCCCAAATGGTTCCATTCAGCTCATCTAGACACCCGCTCACGCTTTCATTGACGGCTACAAATACGCCCACCCAACAAGCCTGCGCTTTTACCTCCCGTGCTATGGAGCTGCACGAGGACAGTCACCCGCTTGTCACGTTCAGGGAGATAACCCAGCATTATCGCGTTCTGAGACAGACCGTACCTTCGCCTTACCCTGACCTTTCCAGAGAACAACAAACTACCCTACGGCTCATACACCGGGCTCCTTCCCACAGCCTACGCGTCTTCACGTAATGTATCCGAATCGCTACGACGCTGAATGTAAATTTTGCTCAGAAGTAATAACACTCCGCCCCGTAATCGGGGTGTGCGACTTTAGCCCTGAGCACCCTCCTCTCTTTCCGTCAACTACCCAACAAGAGCAATGGGAGATGCTGCTCTCCAGGCCCTCTCTACCTACCCAGCTTCAGCGGGTGGACAGAACACAGGCCGCGCGGACTGCATATGGACCCCACAGAAGGAATCACTCCCCAGGGCTACACTCTGGGCCGTTCAGAAATCTGAACAGAAGTATTTCTTCCTCCTCCTCCTCCTTCTCCGCCGCAAATCTCGTCGCCTCCGTCCGCGGCGCAGAGACGGAGAAGTCAGATGGTCTAACACCGGGTTGGAGCTTACTTTATTTTATAAAAAACGTTTCCACTCTTGTGCTACACCAATACAACTCAACCAAACACCGTTCATGCATCATGCATTGATTTAACCTAACCAAGAATATCTCTTTGAAGTAATAAATGGTGTGGTTAAGTGCATTTAACTTTTCTCTGGTTTTACTATTTGTAGAGCGATGTGAGTGAATTTAAGTGACGTCGCATGGGTAATCGTTATGGATGCCGTTTACAGCTTTGCTTTCCAACCACATTCACGGGGTGGATTGGCGCGATTTTTTTTTTTCGGAAAGCATTAAAACTGATTTTAAAGAAAGTCATGCTTTGCCGCATTTATCATGGGTCTGTTCCGTGCATATCAGACTGAGTCTGTATTTTTCGAATTTCGAAATAAAGGTAAGCCACCCATAAATGAATCGAATGCTGCGTTTACATAATGTGTCAAATGAACGTGAGTAGAAGCGTAACGGGGATTTTAAGCATCCGTCTTCTACTTTCTTGATCGCGTATTTCTTTGGTAACATGGGAGTTGGTATAGCGCTCGATACCAAGCTCCTCGCTCCCGTTTCATTATTTGTCGTGAAAAGAACGGAGGAAGGCGGAAAGTATTGCTTAAGTAAGGCGGTGTATTTATAATAGATAAATATGACTTCCTATGTCAAAAGGCAGCAACCGATGTTATAAATTTGCTTTGTGAACCTGGCCCGCGGTCTTATATCAGTTTCAGTTGCAAGGCGTATCGTGATCTTGTAAAGAGAGAATAAAAATTGGCTGCCCTGGCTAAAACTATGTTTACTTTGTAGAATTGCAGGACGCCGACCTGGATGTGAGGAAACCGGTCATGGAGCGCGCCGAGGCCAGCTGCCTTGACTTGCAGAGCTTAGCGCAGCACGGAGGTGGCCACGGCTCGCTGCCAGCAGTGGGTTTTTCGACGTACTCAAGCAAAACCATCTCGGTGGCTAACAGCAGCAGCAACCACAGCGTCCACGACGCTTCATCGGACGATGGTAGCGGGCCCATCTCGCCGCGGATCCAGCATTCGTCTTTGCGCCACCCCGGCGCCTACCACGAGGACCGGTCCTCGGGCACCTCCCTAGTCATTGTGGACCCTCTGGAAGGCTCACGTCCAAAGATATGGTCCCTGGCACAGACCGCCACTTCGGACAGCCCCCCGGGTATGCGCCGGTCACCGGGCCCACCCCTCAACGATCGCTACGGTTTTCAGCAGAGACTAGTCAGCGAGGCAAACGTGGGTGCCAACGCTGGGTACTACCGCGACCTGCACACGGACCCGAGCTTCATGTCGACGACGCAGCCCCTGCACGGGCAGCTCGGCCACCAGAGTTCCAAGCAGGCCGCGTCGTGGATGAACGGCCACTCACCCATGACACCGTCATCGGCGCCTTCTGCGGGACATGCGGACGTTCTCAATCTGACCCCGGAAGGATCCCCAACTTCGTACGTGCTGGGCCGCCCCAGCATGGGCTGCATATCTCCGCAGCCGCCGCAGTCGGCAATCGGCCGAAGATTCGCCCTAGCGGAGGACAAGGATGCAAGGCATGACCAGTGCTTAGTGAAACCAGAAAACAGCGTGTACGAGCCGGCGGCGCATGACATAGCTGATGGGGCGAACTTTTGCCGGCGTCAACAGCAAGCACAGAACCTGATGTCGCTCCAAGGAAACTGCATCACGGAAGCGGCCACATCGGCGGCAGCGCTCGCGGCGTCTCGACTGCCGGTTCACTCGTCGTACATCACCTCCGGAGACAAGATAGAGAAAGGTACGAAACGGCTTCCTAATCTTCTCCGGATACAGTTCTTTTCACGGGGTGCAACAACGTTACTGCTTTCCGTATACTCACTCGAATATAGGCTGGCTCCTCGTAAGCTTAGAACTAACCTAAGACCCTGAACAATACTTTAGTGACTGTGGTGTCGTGTTTCTGATGGTCGGCTGCGTACTTCCGTTCACTATATGATGTCATTACTCACAATTAACTGAACTTTAGACAATAAGTCCTAGTAAATAACGTTTTACATATATTCGTAAATGAAATACGGTTTTCGGCAAGTATTAATAATATTATATTTGTTTGTCCCAGGGAGCCTTCTTAGTATGGTTGCACCAAGTTGCCGTACCCGGGCTCAATTAACAGTTTCGGAGACGTATAGTTATTTTGATCAATTGGTTTGTACGCTTCATTGGCATCGTAATGGTCTGTGTGTTTAACAGGTAGTGCCCCTAAGCCGAAATGGGCTCGGTACAAACTAAAATCACCATTCGGGATTATCCAGTACATAGGACACCGCAGCTCAGACAAAATACTAAACAAACCGCGTTTTGGGCGTTGTCCGGTCTTTTGCGGGCGCGGAATACTTTTTAAGGCAAGGTTCGGAGCAGATGCAAGGTTCTATTTCTTCTATTTTCTCTTGGGTGAATCCGGCTGCCCGCACTGCATTTATTCGAGCTTCGATCAAGAGAAGAGCTACGGGTTTAACAGCTATACGTTTTCTTCGTTGCCTACTGTATGGCAGAAGCGAATGCGCCTGCTGCGCCGCGACAGCACTTTCTCTCAAGGGTAGTCCGTTCTGTCGGGTGAAAGACAAAAAAAGGCGCCTCTTCAAAATGCGGCTGCAGCGATGAGACCGCGCACAGTGGTCTGCCTCGTTTAGAAAAATCGCTCGCGCAAGGGGGCCGAAGGCGTTACCCCACTTTTCACCTTAACTTTTCACCTCTAACCTGTGGATGCGCTAATGCCAGCGAGACACTCGGCTGTGCCGGCTAAAAGCATGTTTGGCGACTGCTCTGCGCTCGGGCGTTTCAGCAGCACTCCGGTGGGGGGATCGACCGGGAAAGAAGCGGGCCGCAACAGCCCGAAGAAGCAAGTGGTGCGCAGAGTGATCTCCTCGGGGACCCAAACACAAACTTTGTCTCCGAGCCTTTTCCGGCCGGCGCACTCAATTAAGGCGTCAAGCAGGTTACCCGGAAACCCATGCGCCGGGGGAGCGGAAGCCGAGGGCGGACCAAGCGGGCGGCAAAAACACGCGCCGCCAGCGGCTTTTTGGCGAGCGCGGGCCGTACGCGGCGGCTTCATTTAAATATTCAGAAGGAGCCCCCTGATGGGACTCCATTAATGGGGGCGGAGCCTGCAAATTAACGTCACCGGGCTTCCCCCTTCTTGCCACCGCGGTTGTTCCCTCGCAGCCTGCCTGCCACGCGACTGCTACGGGGGCAGCGCCGCCACTCGAGAGCGTCGGGGGGCCCTGCTCATAAGCGTGACTGACATCAAAGGCGCCTTTTATGCGCCTAATGACACCGAACAGAAACGCTGCGCCGCGCCAACCCCAAAGCATCAATTAGGCTTGGCTGGCCTCCTGCAGGCTGCACCCGAACCCTTTCAAGGGCGGCCCTAACCTACACCGCAAGCCAAGCCCGGGACGCTTGTCTCAGCTCCGGCCAGTTCACTACAGGCAGCAGGGCTTAGCTGGCCGCGAAAAGTTTGGGACCGTAGTTCGCCTTCTCGCAACATGCTTTCTAATGGCAGCCTGAGGCTTTTTCGTGAAGGCTCTCGCTCTCCGGTCATATTGATCATTATTGTGTAACTAAAAACTACAAACACATACTGTTAAAGCTGAGTGACAATCTGAGGAAATTCCACGCGCATGCAGTCAAACAGCTAATATTCATTCCGGGTGACGTACCGCCAGCATAGCCATGTCTTCTGAAGAAAAAAGGGAATGAGGGCCCTCAACAAACACCTGCCATTTTATGTCCGATTCCTTTACTTTCGCACCATTTCGGACGTGTTCCTTTTTGGCGTGCCACTTATTCAATCGGGAACCTTATACGGGGGGGGGGGGGGGGGCAGCAGCGAGCAAAGATAGCCGCGTATTATGCTGCCTGTTATATGTACCTGGATTCGACCTCGGTCCAGTATCCACGCTCGGAAAAGGAGTGTCCCCTACCAGCAGGTGTGTAAAGAGCATCAGTCGTAGTTTGAGAACAAGATGTGTGGGGTAAAATTTTCCTGCCACATAAGTCTAATTAGGGAGGGAGGGAGGGAGGGATGGAGGGAGCATTAAAACTGGGAAAATGGTATGGAATACAAGAAAAGAAAACTTCGAACAAGGTAGCGACCACGTTTGTTTCCAACGTTTCAGCAAGAGACTTTCCTTCGTCAGGGAAAGCCAATGGCATTTCGGGACTGGTGTAGCCGGAACCATCGTAATGCATTTTTGCAGAGCAGAAATATATGGCCCGAGGGATTCCGTAAGACACACATCAAGATACAGTCCTTATTGCCAGTGCTTGCTGCAAGCCGTCAGTAACGACGAGTTCCTGAATTATTTCAATCTCATTTTAGTTTAATAAATGCTCCGCCTTGGCGACGCCGTGAAGGACGAGGCATCCTCGTAGGGCACGTGTTTGGCGTGCACCTCGGATCAGCATGGAGTGCACATCCATGCTGTCCTCATAGGCCATCACGAGGCTGCCGACGCCGGGTACGAGTGCGCCTGGACTGACATCCTCCAAAGGACAGCGTCCTTGGAGGCGGCTTCTTCTCGACAATATTGTTACCAACTTCCCCTTATTCTGACTCCTGAACGACAAATGTGCCGGTGCTTTTGCTCGCCCCGCTGTGCTCGTCGTGCGTGATCGGCGAACAGTGCCCGCGGGCTCAGGTGCGCGCGCATTCTATGCACGCGGCGGCTGTTAATGTGGGAGAAGGCCCAAGGGGCCACCGTGACATCCAGAGAAAACACATTTTATTAAGCATTTGCTGATTTTCTTCGGGAAGAGGATACCCGTGAAAAGACATGAGCAGGGTGGCGACATCGGTAGCTCTTCTGACCAGGGTAGTTTGCACGCCTGGGCCCGGGCTACGTAGTCCCTCTTCCCACTGTTCCTCGGAGGTGATTAACGGAGAGTTATTTTGAGGGCCGGGGGTTAATTGGCGCAGTCATGGGAGGTTGTGGCCATTACTACATCAGAATAGACAATCCTGTTCAGCCCCCAGCGACTGCGAACCAACTGACCACGGCGGCGGTCAGACCTGTGACGCAGCAGAGGGTGCTAGGAATCCGTGGATCTGGACAGAGCGCTTTTAGAATCTGACACCGGCAACGTTTAACACGAGAACTTTATCTTGGGAGGCGAGTCTAGAGGTGCTGTTCAAGGAATTAGAGGGCATTAAATGGGATGTAATAGGGCTGGGTGGGTTTAGGAGGACTGGTGAAACCTCTGCAGTGCTGAGAAATGGGCACGTCGTATGTTACCGTGGTCTAGTGGACAAGAGAAAACTGGGAGTGGTATTTCTAGTCAATAAAAGCATAACTTGTAACATTGACGAATACTATAGTATTAACTAAAGGGTGTCGGGTCTTGTATTTAGGCTTAATAACAGGTGCAAATTCAAGGCAATACAGGGCTACGCGCCTACATCCAGCCATGGCGACCAGCTAGTTGAATGCTTCTATGAGCATGTGGAATCGACAATGGCTAAAGTAAAGACGCAGTATACCATAGTTATGGGAGATTTCAATGCTAAAGTAGGCAAGAAGCAGGCTGGAGACAAGGGAGTCGGGAATCATAGGTTGTAGTTATAACGGAGGAACTTATTAGTGGAGTTCGCAGCACGGAATAATCTGCGCATCATGAATACCTTCTTCCGCAAACGCGAGAGCCCGAAGTGGACGTGGAGGAGCCCGAGTAGGGAGCATAAAAATGAAATATTCTTCATACTATGCGATGACCCTGGCGTCGTGCAGGATGTCGGAGTGCTCGGAAGGGTGATGTGTAGTGATCACAGGATGGTAAGACCTCGAATTAGGCTAGATTTGAAAAGGAACCGGACAAGCTAGAACGATAGAAGCCGATCAATGAGCTAACAGTAAGACGGAAAGTTGAAGAATTTAGGACCGCTTTGCAGAACCGATATTCAGCTTTAACCGAGGAAGCAGAGTTTACGACACAGTAAGCGAGCGGAAATCTTACACCCATTATCACGGAGTGCGCAGTAGAAGTCGGGGGAACGATGGCTAGGATACAGGTAAATGTTCCCCGGAGACGAACTATTTAATTAGGAAACGGAAAAGCATGACAGTCTCCACCCTAACTGACAGAACAGAACTAGCGGAGCCTTCGAAGTTAATCAATAAGCGTAAGACAGCTGACATACGGAAGTAGAATATGGAGAGGATCGAATACGCTGTAAAGAATGGAGGTAGTCAGAAAGCAGTGAAGAGGCGTCTTGGCGTGGGGAAAAATCAGATGTATGCACTTATCGACAAGCAAGGCAATCTCATCACAAATAGGGATAAAATAGTCACAGTAGCCGAGGAGTTCTATAGGGATCTGTACAGTAGCCGGGACATCCAGGACAATACCGAATGAGGAACTAGTTCAGAGAATGTAGACATCTTACCAGTAACGACAGAAGAAATAAAGAAGAGTTTGAAAGAAATGCAAGGGGGCAAAGCACCTGGTGAGGATCAGATAACAGCAGCCCCTTGAAGGATGGAGGGCACATTGTACTAGAAAAACTGGCAAACCTGTATACGCAATACTTAATGACCGCGAGTGTATTGGAATCTTGGTAGAACGCGAACATCATCCCAATCCATAAGAAAGGTGACAGGAAGGACTTGGAAAATTACAGGCCTATCAGCTTACTGTCAGTCGTCTACAAGGTACTTACCGAGGTAATCGCTAAAAGAATTTCTGACACTTAAGGTTTCCGCCAACCTAACGAACAAGCAGGTTTCCGTAAAGGCTACTCAACAATGTACCATATCCACACGATCAATCAGGTGATAGAGATATGCCCTGAGTATACTCAACCCCTATATGTAGCCTTCATATAGGTATTATGAGAAAGCACTTGACTCGGTCGAAACCTCGGCAGTCATGCAGGCATTGCGGCGTCAGGATGTACTATCGGCGTCAAATGAAACGCGAACACGAAAATATGAACCTGAACGCACAAATAGCGCGATTTCTTTCCATGCAAGGCAAAATGACGCGTGGCTTAGTTACAAAAACAAAGTTGGGAATAGGGGATTTCCAAATATACCAATAGCGTGCCATTATAAGAACCATACGAACAGTATTTTTCAATTTTGCACGTTCTGGTTGATATTTTCGTGTTCGCGTTTCATTTGACGCCGATAGTACACGAGCATTACGTAAGAATACGAGAGGATATCTACAATGAGTTCACAGCTACCATAGTCCTGCATAAGGAGAGCAATAAAATACCTATAAGGATGGGCGTCAGACAAGGAGACACAATCTCTCCAATGTTATTCACGGCATGTTTACAAGAGGTATTCAGAACATTGGATTGGGAACAGATGGGCGTAAGGGTTAATGGAGTTATCAGTAACCTCAGATTTGCTGATGACATTGCCTCGCTAATTAACTCGTAGGACAAATTGCAAAGCATGCTTACCGCACTGGACCAACAGAGTAGAACCGTGGGCCTGAAAATTAATATGCAGAAAACTAAAGTAAGGATCAATAACCTCGGGAGAGCACAGCAGCTTGAGATAGGTGGCGAGCCAGTAGAAGTGGTAAGGGAATTTATCTACTTAGGCCAAGTAGTGACCCCGGATCCTAACCATGAGGCAAAGATAACTAGAAGGATAAGAATGGAGTGGAGTGCATTCGGCAGGCATTCTCAGATAATGAATGGCAGCCTTCCATTGTCCCTGTAGAGGAAAGTGTATAACAGCTGCACCTTGCCGGTACTCACCAACGGGGCATAAACTTGGAGGCTCACAAAGGGGGTTGAACTTACATTTAGGACGACTCAGCGAGTGTAGCGGGCCAAGGAACAAACGCGTGTTAAGGACATATTAGTAGATATTAAGAAGAAATGGGCGGGGGCAAGGCATCCGATGCGAAGGCAAGGTAACCTTTGGTCAAAGGGTAACAGAGTGGATCCATAGAGAAGTCAACCGTGGCAGTGGCGGCAGAAAGTTAGGTGCGTAAATGAGACAGAGCAGTTTGCGGGATAAATTGGTCGCAGTTAGCACAGGACCGGTATAATTGGAGATCTATGGGGGAGGCATTTGCCTGTCAGTGGACGTAGACAGGCTGATGATGATGATGCCGACGATGATGATGACGATGATTTTGATGGCAGGCCCACATTATGCGAGGTAGATTGGCTGGGGCGCCGCACAGGGGGCAATGAGTGGTGGGGTATTCTGACAGGTGAATATGTGTTAGCTTTACGGAGTTAGGGGAGACATTTGTTTGCGGGAGGCGCCATACGTGGGCTTGCTCATTTGTTAGTTTGTTGCCTGCCGGAGGGTAGACCTGGTGGGAGAGTATTTCGGTTTAAAATATTGAGTCACCTTTCACTCGGTAAATAAAGGAAAAACGACTAGTATTTCGTTGATGAGGGAAATAAATATGAAGCCCATGTTTGTCGTGTATTTTCAGACGTGTCAACTTAAGCATTGTCTATGGTTTGTGGCCTTCTGCAGTGACGGGAAAGCTTGGATCTCCGCATGTGCAAGCCACGGGCCTTGCTGCCGGAAACTCGGGCGCATGCATGTCCACCAGCACGGCGTTCAAGCCTGTTTCGAAGAGGTGAGTCAGGGAGGGAGGGCAACCTGGTTGTTTCCTTGGAAATACAACGTTTGCTACCATCACCGGTGCGTAAGCTCACGAACGCCTCTCTTCACAACAAAAGAACGAACGAACAATAAAGCGATAACTGTCATAAAATAAGGACAACAGTTTTAAAATAAGGAACAGACAACAGTTTTATTACTCCGCGCTTTTCCAGCTAGTGCACCTAAAAGGGACTCAACCTTTCATTTCACATTACTCGATTGATCTGTTTCATTTCGCTTCTCTCAGGGCCGTGGGGCGCGACACAAAGTAGGGGCACATGACACAGAAGCAACCACTAAGGAACAACAGCAAGGCAGTTACTAAAAATGATTCCATACGGCGAATCGACATGCAGCCCCTTTTTATACTGAGCCAGTTATTCTGAGACCTGAGAAAACTGTTATTTTTTTCTTGTAAGTTGGCACAAAATCATAAATAGCAGCCCAGAGCTAGAAAACAAACTGCAAAGTCGTCAACTCATTTTTTTTTTCTTTGACGCAGTGACGTCAAGTCCATCTGACAAGAAGAGACCGGAACGAACACCGCCTTCTGGCTTCAGGACGACTTCAAGACCAGTGTTCCCCGTGAAAGCTTCTAGAAGCGGGTGCAAAAATCCCAAAGCGACCAGGCGCCCAAACTATGTGCATGCCAGCTATGCGTCCGCAAAGAAGTAGATCAGTGCCGCGCCAGGACTGCTGCGTGCGGGAACATCGCCGGCCGACCTGCACTGCAGACCGAGCACCGGCTGTGCGCGATGCGGGGCCTCGTGTGTGGGACGTTCGCGCAATTCGTTCGAGCAGTGTCAGCTCAACCACGTGTCGTCGTCTCACCGGACGCCCACCGACACTGTAAAAATACGTGCCCGGAAGGAAGTCGGCAGCCCTCGACGCGCATAGAACGAGTCCATACCTGCACCCGTGGCGGAAGTCTAATGTTGTGTTGGTGTGCTGGAACAGTAAGGTCTTCTAGAGGTTATGTGGTTGGGGCCGCTCTCACTGGCCGCTCTCCCGGAACTTTCAACGTCGACTTCGGACAAGTGTGATACACCTGCTTGACGTGCTTTCAAGCTTTCGTACGCGCCCCTGACTGTTCTTTTTTTCTTATTTTTTGCAACTCACAACACGCCACTCCAGACGCGTCGACTGTCATGTACGGGATCCTTACGTTGATACTGTGAAAAAGCCGATACTTTGTTCTGTTCTTTCTTCGTTCTATCCGTTCTTTTACCGCGTTTTAAGTTTACCTGTTATGCAAGTGTTTCGGCTCCATAGGTATAAATGCATCAAATCCAAACTGCGCGCGAGCACAACTGGCGATCATTAGGTTACAGAACGCATCTTTCGAATATATATATATATATATATATACATATATAAATATACATAATGTTGCTTTTGCAGTTAAAAGTTGATGTCTTATGCGTAGGTCTGGCATTTTGTACATAATATACACACCTACTGGCCGTATTAAACCTACTACGCTGTTGTACATACATGTATTTTGCGGGTGATGCTCTAAACAAATGTGTTACATAATTCGCTAATGTTCTCACGTTTTGACTGAAATTTTATTGTTTAATTGCACTTTTTTGGAGGCAAGGGCATTAGCCAGTGATCTTAGCCCGCGTGCTCCCAGGACCACCGACCCTCCTGAGGCGACGACTTGAAATAGTTCCGAGCGCGGTAACGCGTCCGTGTTTGCCCTTACAATGCATAATACAGCTCACTAGAGCGCACTGCTGAGCCCGTTTCTCCTTACGGTGCTCTAAACATAGGCAGCATAAATTTGCATTGGATCAGTACAAAATCTTCTTGCTCAGGGGCATTAGTGCTAAACACAGCAAGGAAATGTGACGTGGACGAAGCTATGGCTTTTTTTTCCTATTGCTGTTCTTGATCTCCACATGGTAGTACCAAAGTCAAATGGCTGAACGTCACAGTTATTGTGTCCTTACTGCCATTTCTGTGCAATTCCCTTTCTTTTTGGGTTTCCTGAAGTACAACAGAGCGCTCGAAACACGCTTATATTGCCGTGGTATCATTTGTTGCATTCTGTGGCAGCGAGGTCTGTTATAAATATAAAGACGGATTATTTTACGCTTACCAGGACCTTGGAAACAATGAGATTCTGTTTGTCAGCACCAATGTAGAGTGATCGCGCTTACTGATGTCATAATTGCATCGAACGAGACGTTATGGTGAGCACGAGCACCCTCATTCAGGTGCGCAGGCGCGGTGTATACGTACCTCCATTTCCCCTCAGTTCGCCCAGTGGCAAAGCTGTCCAGCGCGTAACGCACTTCTGTGTGACATGCGAGGGAACCGGTAGAAAATGTATCTCGAGGCACCGATCACTCATTTAGCATTGTCTCCAGAGAACACTGAGGTGAACGGTCATTGAAAGACGAGCTTTAAGCGCCTTGATGGTTCGCGGAGGCACGAAAGACGACGATCACGTGCGAAACCAAAGAGAAATCGTGTTGCTTTTGCCCTTCGCATTCAACTCTGTCGCCTGCTCTGCGGTTTCCTAGTCACGACACAGCCACGCTTCATTTCTAGGCCTGCATGCACCACCTGCCTCACTGTTGGCGCCAAACTGGTGGTGTCACCGCGGCTGATGCTCACCTGTAGAGACAGACGGTGTGACATTTGCGATAGCGAATAAACGCAGAAATAAATTACTCTTGAGAGACCTCACGTGACTCCAATGAGTGCTTCTTATACACGTGCATGACATATGGGGAGAGGTGGTTTACAAGCTTTGCCAGCGCTGCAAACCTGTTGATCAAGGTTGACGGTTTAGTTGACTGGATGGCGCTGGGAAATGCACAGTCCATACAGTGCCCATACCCACATTCACGGCTTCATAAGCAGCGCTTTCAGAACAATGCCTTCGCACTGCTAAAGCATAGAAAACTTCCCTAGTTTCGCAGTACAGTATGCAACTTCCAAGAGGCGAGAAGCCTTGGTTTGAAAACATTGGGAAACGCTGTACATGTGTGTGACACAAGCTGGGCGCATCATTGGAAACAAACGCTAATAGAGAGCTCAGTATATACATCAATATTCCGCCTACCCCAGTTGTAATCGTATAAAGCCTTGCATGTGCCTGAATCTATATTGCGGCAATCGTCTTGCTATACTCGTGCACCATTAACTGACTCTAACAGTAAGAATAAAAACGAAAACAATACCTTACACAAAAAAATACACAGAGAATACCCACAGCTTAGGGATACTTTTATGAACTTCATGATTCATGCTTCCAAATGCCAGTATACCATGGGTCTTCATTTTAGTTTACTTGTCTTGCAGGCCTGATGTGAGAGAGGCCCGAAGCTTCATTGAATCAGCTTGAAAACATAAAGAGTCGGCTTGTGCTTTGCTCCCGCACACAAGTATGCCCTGATTTCCTCCCCCTGTTTCTTACCTATAGCAGGGGAAAAGCAAACGTTTACAATAAATCTCAAAGAATCCGATGGGAACCGACACTTTTCTTGCCATGTTTAGAAACGGGCAACGTGACGGGAAATGGTTGCGTGTGAAGATAAAACCAACATCATCTCGCTTTTCAGTTTTTTTTTTTTTTCACTCGACAACTCAACCACCTTTCGTTATTTTGAAGAAGGTAGTATGTCTTCCCAAATGCGAACATTTTTATATCTGTCTGTCTGTCTGTCTGTCTGTCTGTCTGTCTGTCTGTCTGTCTGTCACTCGATTCAACCGCCGGGTCAAGAAACTATTGAAAAGATGTTTGAGCACGAAGTGTGTACTATAGGCAAGACCGTTTCAAATAACTAGAACTGTTGGCATTGCTCATATACATGTCCACATTATACCGCGCAATGGAAACCTAAGGCATACTTGAGGCGCGTAACTGAGAGTAACAACGCTTTTAGTGCGCAGCACTTAAGCGTCCACTACTGTGGCTTGGCGGCGTCGCCAACTTTGTAACCGAGCGAACGAAGGAAACACCCAAGACATAAGAAAAACGGAGGAGGAAAGTGTGACGAAAATGTGAGGGGGAGGGCTATATGCCAAGGCGGCGCGATACGCTGCCCGGCGGCGACGCGCTACGAGATAACTGAAAGAACGAAGGCGCCACCGATTATAAGCCCGCTGGAAAGCGTAGGATGAAAGTATGGCGAAAGTGTGAGGGGGAGTGCAGAGTGCCGAGGCTGCACCAGAGAATCTCAGCACACGCCGGGTGATGCACGTACATCGATCCTTCCACGTCCTCCTCGTTGCCTGGATCACCAGAACGACGTGATATTTGCGCGGGAGGTTCAAACACGATTTACAACACCCTCAGCTGCGCCAACGCGCTTCGAGATAACGGCAGAGTAGAGCGCGCAGCCGTGCGTTCGCTAATCACGCGGTCACTTCCTGAGACGTAGCAGCTATGCGCCGTGGCCGAGAAGACTGCAGTTCGCGCTGCGCACAAATTTCGCATTAGGGAGTATTGTAATCGTCAGCCATTTTTATCAGGAGAGCATGTTGAATTGTTTCTTAAGGCAGCAAATAAAAATTAGGGAAGCTTACACTAACGCGTAAGACTTGAAGGTAGCGAATGTACACGCAACCTTAACAACAATCATGAAGGTTTAAGTCCACGATGGGAGCCGATTAGCTTCTTCTCCCCTGCCGCAACGTACTTTACTCCGTCATTGTTGCTATAAGTGTGAGATTTTTTTCTTTTCTTGATGTGATAATCACAGGAAATCACCTCGGAGGGGCGCACGCTATGACTTGTCTTTCTCGATCGTTCCGAGCAAGTTTTGCGACGATTACGGCGTACGCTGGAGCTTGTATTTTTTTTGCCAATCTTGGCCAATATCCGTGAGTGGGTACGCTCGGCTTGAGAAACGTGCGCCGTGGACGCTGGGTGGTCGCCGCGAGGCACGCACACACGCTCGGCATTATCTTGGTTTTTTTAAACTGACGGGCGTTCGCCGCAATTTTGGCCCATCCCAAGTGAGTATGCTTGTCTTGAAGAACGTGCGCAGGGGACGCTGGCCGGTCGTCGAGAGCCACGCACACACGAGCGCCAGGAATTTTCTTGGTTTTGTTAACTGCCGGGCGGTCGCCGCGAGGGCCGCGCTCACGTGCCCAAGCTCGGAAATTTTTTATTTTTAACTGCGGACACGAAAAATTGTGATTTGCTAAACAGCTTCGCTGTCAAAAAAAAATGTTACAAACGGTGCCGTAGAAAGGTGATGTACACACAAGCAAGCGCTGACAGATTTCAACTCGAGTTGCTCCGAGTTCTACAGAAACACCCAGTCCCACCCCCCAACAGATGGCGCGCGAGCAGTGCCAACGCGGTGGAATGGAATCGAGCAAACCGCCATTGCATTCATCATGGGATGAATGAGAGAGGAGGGGAACAGCGTGAGGGGTGGGAGGAAGAGAGGAAAAGGCGTCACGTGTGAGGGGCCGGATAAGACTGTCGTCTTTCGACGAGAGGGGTAGAGAGGGCTCTTTAATGTGAACTGGTGAAGTCAGCTCTTCTGGCGGAAGGGCTTGCTACGCGACATAGGGACGACTACAGTGGTGTGGGGTCAGCGTTGAACATTGAGGGGACAGCAGCGAGAGGGCAAACAAAAAACGTTGAAAATGAGACGCAAGAAAATGCTGCAAGAAAAGCCAGCACGGAAATAAAATTTGAAAGGAAATCGAAATCGACGATTTTTGCAGCGAAGGAAGCAGATACGCTTCCAATTTTTTATATATATATTTTTTCACCTCGTCTGTTCCTTTTATCCGCATCCCGTGAAAGACTTTAATGAATGAACTAATGAAATGTCCAAATAAAGAAAGCGTTTAAGAAAACCGCACAAAATCTTGGGTTTGATCCCAGTGGTGGTCTTGGCGGTTATAGTGTATTTGTGATTGATTGATTGAGTATGAGGTTTAATGCGCCAACGCTACACCGGCGATGAGGCGCGTCGTAGTGGAAGGCTCCGTATTAATTTTGACCATTTAGGAATCTTAAACATGCGCCGAAATCTCGAGCACACGGGCGTTTTTTTCTTATCGCCTCCAATAGTGTATTTCTGGAGGATACGAAATACGAAAACAACGACGTGTACGAGATTTCGCCTGACATTTAAGATCCTCAGATTGTGTAAACTAACCCGCAGAGCTCCCCTTTAAATAAGCCCAGGTGCAACTTCGGCGCGTGAAGTTTTAATTCGAACCGTTGGTGTTATGCAAGCAACGAAGCCGTGCGCGGTTTGATATATATATATATATATATATATATATATATATATATATATATATATATATATATATATATATATATATATATATATATATATATATATATATACATATATATATATATATATATATATATATATATATATATATATATATATATATATATATATATATATATATATATATATATATATATATATATATTTGTCCCCTATTCGAGTGCGCGGTATCAGCGGAAGGGGGAAGATTACTTCGAAAAACCATCTTCGGGCCACAGCAGTCGCCTCCTCGCCGAAAATAGAGGCAGCTGCGTGGGTCGCATTATCGGCGTGCCACTTTAACCCATCTGTTATTGCTAGCGACACGCTCATTTGCATGGAGCCCTCGTAGACGACCAGAAAATGAGCCCGCGAATGCGAGAGCCTCACCCGCGCATGGGAAGCAGCTTTGGGGGAAGCTCGGCCACCGAAACGCACCACATGCCAGGGCGCAGGCAATCACGAGACTTGATCAACCAGCGTCCCTGGACTGGCCGCGCTGTGCCGCAGAGAAGGTCTGAGCCGCCTGGTCCCCCGATCCGCCAGCGCGGCGATTCCGCCGTATACGGCTACCGTTATTTCGGCAGAGCGCCCAGCGCTCCTGCAACCCCCTCCGTACACAGGAAAGGCGGGGTCCCTGAAATCATTCTTCAACCGACAACCCGCCCTCCTTCCAAGAGTCCCTACAACGTCGCATCGTGAAGGGCAAAATTCGAGTGAACCTTTTAATATCACCGCCGCCCCGCGGCTCAGCGGAAAGCCATTTGAGAGAAAGTAGCCGCCGGGCTGAAGGCCGCTTCCAAAGGAAATGGGCCGGCTTCGAACGAGCGGGGCGAAACGATGCATTTCAAGTAGCCCCTTACTTCAAATTCCTCCCGTTTCGAATTTTTGTTCAGATTAACTTTTACACGGCGTTGACAGTTTTATCGATGGATCTGGTCGTTCAGCTGCTTCCAGAAATCAGATTTCGCGTAAACTGTAGTATACACATATTCTATAGCTTGGAGGTCAAAGAGGCTTATAGGTGCGGCGGCTTCGGAGAACATCAACCCGTACATGAGTCGGCGTGTTCTCCATGAACAGGCAGACTAAATGCACGCCCAAACCAACCATGCTAGAAATAAGTATCGAACGCTGAAGATTCGTGCCGGGAACAGCGCGTTGAAGTTGGTTACGAATGTTCAATAAAAATCAAATTCTGCTCAGCAAGTTTTATCAATGACCTCACGGCACGTGCGCAAAATTTTCATGTAAAAATCAGCAGTTAGTCAGCGGCGTATCCAAATCCTTGTGTTTTGCATTCGTCCAACTTCGATCTGATCTCCATCAAGATATGAGACAACACGCACAGATTAGAGACAACGTATACTCTACTTTCACGAAAGGCCCAGTATGGTAGCTGGGGCGGATTTCCCCAGCTTTTTCGATCACGATGGCTTCAATAATCTCTCGTCCAAGTTTGTTTTTCTTTTTTCCTAATGACAATAACGCCATGAATGCTTGATTTGCAAGTGCACTCACGACACTGTGTAGGCAAGTTGCCCTATGTGCTCGCCCAAGTTCAAGCTGCTTCCCATAGTGGACAGTGTAAATATTAAAACATTTGAATGAACACCGGTCCAATCTTGGTGGAAAATGACACATCCCGCAAGTTCTTCACGCGTTGGCACCGTGAGAAAATAGTACGGTTACCTCTAAGCGTTCTAAAAACACCCTGCTTCACCATAATGCTCTCGAATGAAGAATTGCAAAGATCAGTAAGAAAAGGTAGGCCACAGGCCCTGTACAAGACTTAATCCGAGTAATTTGGTCTGGACTGTGATATAACGCAATATAAGAATGAGGTTTCGAATTGCGTTACGTCACAAACACAGATCGCATTTTAAATTTTTGCGTCAAATTATACGCAGGGACTCTTCCTTCGTCACATTTTTTTTCTCTTGGACGCTGGGTTCGCCCATTCTAGTGCATTGTGGCGAAGCACTGCAGCCTTTAAAAGTGTCTGATCTGGTGACTTTGCAATGCGCAATTTATAAGATGACTACGCGTGTCGTGGCTTTGTTGTACCCGGTCCTGCTCAACGGCCTCTCGAAAAATGCCATACGCTTTCCAAATATCGACTGTTAGTGGCCCAAAGTTCAGTCACCGTATAATTTCGTATTTGTACAGCAAACTGATGTTTGTTCTCTTCGTGGTCCTCATTCAGTGGCTTTAATTTATTACGTTGCCAAGATGTACGGTCTGGTCCATGGTACGGCTGCGGTACAAACCCGGTACGTTAGCCACGAAAGACGTTCATGACGCGGACAGTAAGTCAATCCGAAATCGACTAAGCGTCAAACACGGCTCATTCCCCTCTTTCATAACAATCATAATTTTGTGACAAAGCTCGGCGGGCTCGTTTTAGCGACCCAGGTAATAGAGGAGATGTTCAGCCATGCCGTAAATAATTATTCGTAGAACTGAAGGGATTGTGGGGTGGAACTTTGAAAACCGAGGCAGATTCGCAATGCGTGCAATGCTGTGGCGGTGAAGGATTATTTTGAACGATTCATTCATCGGAAACGTTCACTCAGGAAATTTCCTGTTACTGGAGTTTCACTGCATCCTGATAGACTTTAAAACCATAAACAAGTGTAAAAAAACAGTTAACCTTTTCTTGAGAACTTCCTGGGAGTGCATGACACGCAGAACTTAACCTCCCGCCCAAGCAAGCAAAGGAGTAAACCAGCAAGAGAAAGCAAGTAGATGTCTGCGGCCAAGTGCGCAACTTACAAAACGCTGAGCTAACGAGCCATCAAGCAATGAAAAAATTCCCCAGGGCGCGTAAGTGTACATACGGGCTCCGCATACGAAAACAGAATGGTTTCCCCCAGCGATGCTCATCCAAGACTTCTTTATGGCTACATTATGCATGCCATGGGCGGAAAGTTTTCATTTTACCTGCCCCCCCCCCCCCCCCCCCCGACGTGTATGTGCAGTAATCGCTCCTTAACGCGAAGTCGTAAAATCCGCAGAAAATTTAGAGATAAGCGGAGCTTCGAGTTAAACGAAATGTTGAAAATTTGTGGCCAGATCGCTGAGAAAAGAGCTAGCGCTAGCAAGAAAAGCTCCACTGCACAATAAGGCAAATAATGCGCAGGGAAGGCGAATTTTAAAGACGATAGTCTTTCTTGGGCTACTTAAACACAGAAATTTTGGTCTGTCTGTATGTCTGTGTGTCTGTATGTCTGTCCGTCTGTCTGTCTGTGACTCAATTCAGCCACCCGGCCAAAGCAAAACAATGCCTGCGCAATAGTCTTATATAGTCACAGCTAAATCTACCCGTCTTGGTCCGGTGTAATGTTCAGACTTTTCAACATTGTTGAAGAAGAACAAGGCATTACGCAAATATGAGACAACAAATCAATACAGAAGTGATATTTGCAGTGTTCCTTTATAAAAATTCAAACATGCTTGACTTTTGCGAAATTAAATACTTCATCAACTGCAGAAAAAGAATTCACTCCGCCGTCGCCTGCTGTCGCCAGCGCCACTATAGCTTCTGGCGCCATTTTAAGAAATCAACCGGCAACAGTTACGGAAGGTTCCACTAGATAGTTTCCACGTTCTGCTTGCAACGCACGTGGAGTATTGAAACGCGGTTCTATAAACGTTGAAGTAGGGTGCCTCGATTAACGCGCGTCTTCGCCGTACGGCAGCGTTCGCATCGAGACACCCGGTTTGGAGCAGTGGAACGGGGGAAATTTAAAATGATTTAAGCAAACCTTTGGTGTCTTTACCTTGGGAGGAGCGCGACAAGAGGAACATGAGAGGTGAGCGGTAAAGCGAAGGGAGGCATTTACTTGGCAAAACACGATAGACTATCGTCTTTTGACGACATTTGCAACGAAAGGAGCAGATACGCGGCCAATTTTTTAATATTGCGGAAGAAAGAACTGCGTGATGCTAGCCGGGTTAACTTTAACATCGGATGTCAAAAAAAAAAAAAAGCGTTCTCAAGGTACTCAATGCATCGTTTCAATTGTTGGTCGCCACCGCTACATTCTACCTTGTTGCGATGCAGGCCCAGCATGTTTCTTGTTTCTGCCATTGTAGGCACTTCTCAAGGCTCCTCGTTGTCGGACAACAGGCTTCGGACAGCATTCCGGTAATTGGGACATTGGCCTCGTGAATCGCGTACTACGCGTACATTTGCCGTTCACGACTCTGTTCGGCGCGTAGTGGGAGCCAAGCGTTTTAACGGAGGTATTATGAGCTGGTTGTAGCCGACTTTGCTTTGTGTCCTCTCTGTAAACATTTCGTTTCTAGATAAAGGGGGCCCATACATAGACCCTAGGTAAATGCACGGATGACGAGAAAAAGCTTCGACTTAATCGGTATTTCGATATATCCGAGATCCAGTTAAGGAAAAATTACTTCATGTGTGTGTGTGTGTGTGTGGGTGTGTGTGTGTGTGTGGGTGTGTGTGTGTGTGTGTGTGTGTGCGTGCGTGCGTGCGTGTGTGTGTGTGCGCGTGCGCGTGCGTGTGTGTGTGCGTGTGCGTGTGCGCGTGCGCGTGTGTGTGCGTGTGTGTGTGTGTGTGTGTGTGCGTGCGTGCGCGTGCGCGTGCGCGTGCGTGCGCGTGTGCGTGTGCGTGCGTGCGTGCGTGCGTGCGTGTGTAACATGTCGAAATTTCTAAAATTAACCTGGAGCCCTTCACAACGGCGCGCTTCAAGCCCGGTTGTACACCATTCGGCGAGTTAATTCTCATTTTGTGTGAATGCGACTTGGCCTCATTTTAAGTACTGAATGAATTACATATGCATATTTATGACCTCGGCATGCAAGTGACGATAACTTCCATTTCTAAATTTAAATTATTAGTAGAACTCCTTTTTTTCATGAGTGGTTAGGATTGTCTTCTGGAAAGAGCAGCAATACTTAGACAAAGAACACTCCGGTGCATTTGCAGAGCCGCTGATAAAAAAATCAGGCGAAGGGGCAACTGAAGACTGCAGCCTTTCTTCAGGCTCAGAAAAGCACGCAAAGCAATTTCAGTCGAAATGAACACAAAGCGACGTATTCCTTCCCTGAGTATGGGCTATCCCTAACTTCAGGAAAGGATGGTTAGCAGGCTACGTCCTTCTCTTTAAAAATATAAGGGAGTTACTCCTGTGTGTATATTTAAAGGTATTTTGTGGGTATGCGGCATTTGCCGTCAAAAGTTAAAAAAATGAAACACAGACACGGACAACGCAACTGCCGCTAAAGCTTCTATTGTGCTTGCCCTTTTTTGGTCAGGATTTGAAGAAATAAATGGGAAGTATGAATTAAAAGCCGTGCACGTCCGCACCAACAATGAACAATGATGCAGTAAGTTTTTAGCCGCAATAAAATTTTAAGTGAGAATGTAGGGGCGATTCAACAAAAATCTCAATTGATGTAGGTAACAGAGCTCCCGTAATGTCACTTTGGGGAATGGGGGAAGGGTAGGCGCCAGAATCTCGGAGGGGGGCTCGACCCCTTTTCCCCGGGAAACACCACAGCGGGCTCGGGCCCCTAAGCCACCTCGTATTCGGTGCCTATGATGCTTGCGCCTCTTTTTAGGGGGCGAAGCCCCTTAGGGGCTTCGGCTGTCGGCATCTTCTGCCGTCGTCGTCGTTTCATGCAGTCACGGTACAAAAACACCGGGACACTCGATTTCCAACGCATCGCGCTAGAAAATTTCATCTCTGTGGGCAAAAACGCGTACTGAAAGAACACACCGGGACACTCGTTTTCCAAAGCCTCGCGCTAGAACGCTTCGTGCTTCAAAGACACGAGACTTCTACAGCCAAGCTGTATACCTCTACCCTCCAACGGTTTCATCTCCATGGCCAAAAAGGCCAAGGCGCCAAGAATACACTTATACATTGCATGCTTCGCTCCTCCTCAGGTTTCACGTAAGTGGAGATGGCCCAGAATTTTTTTTTTCGCTTTCTTCATCTTCATCTTCATTGTTTACCAGACCGCGGACCATTCGGCACACTTTATTTAGTAGCTGATTGATTGTACGGTTTAAGGCGCCGACGCAACGCAGGCGATGAGGCGCGCCGTAGTGGAGGGCTCCGGATTAATTTTGACCACCTGGGGATCTTTAACGTGCGCCGAAATCTCGTACACACGGGCGTTTTTGCTTTTCGCCTCCACCAGAAAAGCGGCCGCCGCGGCCGGGAATCGAACCCGCGACCTCTTGCTCAGCAGCGCAACGCCTTAGCCACTGAGCCACCGCGGCGGGTTATTTAGTAGCTACGAATTCGTGACACAAGACGCGAAGCGAATTACTTGGACAGGTGGGATGGCAATACCTGACGGCTGTGCTACCCCAGAATCGTCGCTGGAATCCAAACTAACCGTACCTGAACCTCCGTGGCTGGTCTGCACCTGTTCTCCTCAAGGGCAGTCCCGGCTTTTCGCTACCATCCGCTGCGGACGGCCAACGCCGGATTTCTCATAAGGCATACAATGCTTTTGCCTTCAACACACCTTCCCAAAGCGCTGCGAGTACCGATAGAAGCAGTGAGACTCGAGCACAAGTCACTCCTAGCTAAGACTGCAGCAATGGCAGTGGTGTGAGGATGGTGCAGAAGTTGTGTCTCTACAATGTTATTTCGTAGACACGGCCCGCCGGTCTACTGTATATGGAATGGGAGCTATAGCTCGGTTGCTATATTCGATACCCTGGGAGTCCTGCGTCTGGGCGGCCTGTCTCACACGGTCTACCAGATTTTGGTGATCCGGATTTGAGGTGGTCACTGACCCTGTAACTGCTCAAAAACTCCAATGAGGGGATGTTGTCTCTTTCTACATTTTGATCAGCTGAGCTATAACCACACCTATCGTTTGAAACTCGAGGAGTAGAATGGACTTGAATTTCTATATCGGGCCATGAGTTTCACGACATAGTCGATGTTAAGGTTTATTTATAGCGCTAAAAAGTCAATAACATTCATTGAAAAAATCTTTAAAAAGACAGCTGATTGTCCCCTCGAAATGCGACAGATAAAAGAAGTTGCTCCCCAGCAACGCCCTCAGTCTCTTCGTTCTCTCATCAGTAAGGAGGTTTCACGTATACACCTCTCTCTCTCTCTTTCTCTCTCTCTGGTCTGTCTGTCTGTCTGTCTGTCTGTCTGTCTGTCTGTCTGTCTGTCTGTCTGTCTGTCTGTCTGTCTGTCTCCCTCTCTCACACATGCACACGCAAGCACATGCCCGCGCACATACAAAACCGAAGTAGCTCAAAATGTACACTCTAATCAGGTTTCGAGAGCCCCAGTCAATATCCTACAATTTAGATTTTCAAATATACAAAAAACACTTATAGCTGATAGGTGTCCTGTAAAATAAGCTTACGTTTGGTTATTATTTTGGCTAGAAGAACTTAGCTCCTACTGGAAACGACAGAAATGCAGTAATTAAATATTTGTGTTCAGGAAACGCCCTGCACATAATGAAAGAAAAAAAAACAACAACATTGAAACGATATATAACAGCACGCGCAGTGTACTATGGACGTGATTTCTCTGGCTGTCTTTGCTTGGCTGCGTATCGACACTGTTCAGTGCTATGTTCACCACTTCATTACCTTCGTGCCGCAACGACAGCTTGCTCGAGTCCCATAAAGGATACGGGAATGCTGTACAAACGCGCACACGCACAAAACAGGGAAGCAGCGAGGTTGTAAACACAGGGCTCTGCTGTACGGAAGAAGGGGAAGGCTCTCGTGGTCAGAGAGAGAGGAAGCGGCCAGTAACGACGTGACATGTCCATCAACGGGGACGGACCATTGCGGGGTGGTTATTGATCCCGCGCCCACTCCCGCGTCCGAGCCCTCGGCGAGAACAGCGGGCACGCGAAGGAAAACAGTTCTCCCATCGCCTAATCCCATTTTTCCGCCCGCAGAGCAACTGCTTCCGCTGTCCACTGGCGCCGTCCGCCGAACGCAGCCCGAGGTCCCGCCGCGCACGGGCCATAACCCTTAACTGCAATGACTCAGTGACCGAAGCGGGCGAGGAGGCAACAATATGGCACACGCCGGCCGAGGCCTGCTTTGTCGACGCCGCGTCCCCGTGGCGGCACTGAGCAATACCCCGTTCAGCCCTGTCCGGAAAGCACCGATTTGCGTCGCGTTGCTGGACGGACGCCGAGCGCGGCCGCACCGGGAGGCTCGGGGCTGCCCCACTGGCCCGCCGCTGGGACCCGCTGTTTTTGCTCCCGCGTGGTGGGAGCCGTCCCACAGCGGCAGCGGCCGCGACCCCCCTCCTTGGCGGGTGAAAAATGAGCCGCTCGCTTGCGCAGATGACAACGGATGCTGGCGAGACATTTTTGCTCCAAAAGACGGGGAAATGGTAGCAGCGGCGGATGGAGAGCGCCGGACGCGGCTGAGAGCCGGCGATGAGAGACTCGGAGTGGCCCCGCTCGAAAAACGGTTTAAAAAAACCCAAACAATACGAATGGGGAAACGGAACTGGATCGGGAAAACGATTTCCCGGTTTCCGGAGGGGCAATTATGACGCTATTGTGAACAATGAGCGGCTTCCCCTCCGTGGAAAGTGCCGCGCTGTGCAAGCTCTTTCAGAGACCTGACGACCGAGAGGACTGTTTTCGAGTTTTACTTTCAGGCCTTGACAATAGGACGAAGCTTAAGACTCTAACGCCAAGTTTTGCAAAAAATGTATTTTTAAGCAGCATATACGAGCAATTTCACACACATTTTCTCGGTTTCTTGTACGGCCTGCTCCCTGTGCGGATGGTTTTTGGGGGGAGGGGAGGATGAACACAAATGAATTGTCTCTCTGATGACTTCGAGAGAAGGCCCTGCGTGTATGCGAAATCAGTAGATTATTTTTTTATAACGTTATATAGATGATAACAATGTAAGGTGACTCTTCAACCACAAGGGGGGAGAGGGAGAGAGAGAGAACGATATTTCATGAAGCTGGCGATGTCAGCCTAGCTAAGCTGCCTGGCTTGCTACCCCAGATGAATGCGGTGACGATGATAATTACAATAGTGATGGGGTACACATATGCTTTTAAATATTTACAAGGACTGATCAAGAGTACGAAATTATAAGTAGAACATGAGGAATGACCGATGTGCAGCTTCAACTCGCCCCAACACACAGAAAACAAATAGGCTACTTCAGGATGGTTAGTTATCCAACGAAAGTATGAAGCTTTCCAGAAAACGTATCAGCCTCTAGGTGCTCGACAATTTTTGTGCCGGTGTCCTCATTG
Organism: Haemaphysalis longicornis; assembly: GCF_048455015.1. Lineage (NCBI taxonomy): Eukaryota > Metazoa > Arthropoda > Arachnida > Ixodida > Ixodidae > Haemaphysalis > Haemaphysalis longicornis. The sequence goes on from NW_027526203.1 coordinate 425,611,372, forward strand.
AAAAACAAAGATGCACGCGCTTTTCTGATCTTGGTGTTATATTTTTTTGTATAATGCACATGAAGCTAGAACGCTAACAATGAGCGCGGGGCGAGGGTTACCTGTTTTATAGACGATTTTTGTGGACGCCAGTAGGGAGCGAGATACAGTTTTTGAAATGTTTGAAAATTAGAAAGAAGCTTTCTATCTTTCAAACATTTCAAACACTATATCTGTTTCAAGAATGGATGGCGAACCACCTTTTCTCCTTAGTCTTCCTCGGCGTCCTTGACTGCTAGCCTTTCTTTCTGTGTTTATTCAGCAAGCCACTCACTTCCAATTCTCATTCGCTACACGCATAGCGAGGGCGTCGGTTCTGGCAGTATTAGTGCCATAGGTTGCTTAAAAGAGTTCCGGCTGGTTGACCTCTCCCAAAATGACGTTGATGCTCGAGTCACAGCCCGGTGTTTAAAGGAGTACTGGTACGAAATTACAAAGCTGAGACAACTATCTAAAAAGCTTCCTTTATATATATGGAGATATAACTCCCAGGAAGTTTAACAATAACCGTGCAGTATAACATATTTAAAGGAATTTTAATCTTTGCGCGCACGAGAAAGCTCTGTACGAATACCCTTTCAACATCCCATTAGCATGACGCGTATAGTGTCTCGTCATGCGCCCCGCGCGACACTGCCGACGTCAGGGCTCCCGTGACGTAGCCAAAGCGCTGGCTGCTGTTTTTGTCTTGCAGTGCAATTTTGTGCGCGTTCACTGCGCGCTCTCGGCACGAAAACCCAGCTGTAGCTCGACAAACTTCGTGTAACCACGTTCAACAATGGCATTTTCTTTTATTGTGCTCAACTGATGAAAAAAATTTACACACCTGGTATTTAAACGTGACCCGTGCATAATGTATGGACGTGACGGGTTAACTGCTAACTTTATGGGCAAGTCCCTAGAGAGGATTTCGATTTCAGCAAATAAAAAGGAAGCCCTAAACAATATATCTCGATGTCATGTCTCTTGGCGATGACTTTGTGTAGTCTCTTGACAGCATAAGGGCTAGGCGGGGAAATAGCTGCAAATCCTTACTACTTCATCTGTTTTTCTTAATATGCGGCCTGATTGCTTACAGTTCTCCTTAAAATTTCACAACTTTTACTATGAAAAAGCACCATTTCGGATGAACCAGAACTGTGTGTTGTTTTTATGGCCGCTTTAAACTATACAAGATTTTTTCTCGCTGTGCTCATCGAACCAGTTCGCGAACCAGTTTAGTAAAAGATTTATTCGAACAGAAACTGAACCGGAACGTAACGAATTCACCCGAACCCGAAGCGCAATCGAGATTTTTTGGGTCGAACCGAAAAAAATACCGGTTCGGTTACGGATCGGGTTCGGGTGAATTCTGCACCTGACGAAGGCAAGTTTCTTTGACGAAACGTCGGCAACACTCTGAGGCCTCTAGTGTGTCCAGAGTTTTCTTTTTAACAGCGAATCTATTTAGCAAAGCGTAATTTTTCGTTCCCGCAGTTGAAAATACGAAGAAATTTCCGGGCGCGAGCACGTGAGCGCAGGCCTCGCGGCTAACGCTTTGCAGTTAACGAAACCAAGAAAATGCCTCGCGGCAACCGCCCAGCGTCTCCGGCGCACGTTTGTCAAGCCAAGCATGCCCACTTAGGAAGATTGGCCAAGATTGACAAAAAAAAAAACAGCCTTCGCCATAATCGTGGAAACACTTGCTCGGAACGAGAAAGGCACGTCATAACGTACGCTCCTCCAAGGTGATGCCCAATGATTATCACTTCCAAAAAAATGAAAAAAGCTCACATGTATAGCAACAATGACGGAGTAAAGGTCGTTGCGGCAGCGAAGAAGCAAATCGGCTGCAATCGTTCGTGAACTTAACCTTCGTGATGGTCATGCAGATCGCGCAAAGCTTCGCTACCTTCACGTTTTAAGCGTTAGTGTAAGCTTGCTTCATTTTTCTTGGGTTCCCTACCATCTTCAAAGTTTCCTTACTCTCCGAATATATATATGTATATATATATATATTATTGTAAGCAGTCAAGAACGCCAAAGAAAACAAAGAGGAAAATGTCGTAGGTGAACTTATCATAACTGAAAGAGAGACAGTTTTTTGAAAGAAAGAAAGAAAGTGGAGAAAAACATGATGCCCGCCAGGTGGGATCCGAACCCACGGCGGGGCTGTACTCCCCTCCACTTTTGCGGGTGTTTATGTTAAGGTAATTGTTTCCTTTCCTTGGGGGGGGTATCCAGCGCCACTCCGACTACTCCGGGTTAAGGGGACCTTCCTATTAACCCCGGGCTGTGAATCGAGCGTCTACGACATGTCGAGAGTGGTCGACCAGGGTTGAACCCTCTTAAGCTAACTATGGCACCAAGACTGCCAAAGCACAGACCCTCGCTATGGATGTAGGGAATCAGAATGGCAAATTAGGGGCTCGTAGAATTAAGACAGAAATAATGGTAGGCAGTCAAGAAAGCCAAAGAAAACATAGGGGGAAATGTCGTAGGTCTACGTGTTATCACTGAAACAGATACAGTTTTTGAAAGAAAGGAAGAAAGTCTGACGCACGTCTCAAAAAACAAAAAAAGAACGTTTACTGACCATTCGACTGGAGGACTAGTCTGCATCGGAATAGAGAGGGAGAGAGAGAGGGGGTGGGGGAGGCGGTAAGGCTCTAGGCTCCCTCACATAACATTTTCATGTGCCGCCAAAACAAAACATGAGCTAACGCTGCGACGTGTAGGCCCATGCATATTTCTGTTTTGCTTGTCACGTGGCACAAAACTCGGTGCCTCTTTCAAAGTGGGCAGAAAAGCTTCTCTCGCTACATTACTGCGTAAAGTGCCTTCGAGTTTGGACCCCCTTGTCGATGTGTGGGCGCACATGCGAAGAAACGAGGGGAAAATAAAAAGAGGAACACAATTCTTAACTATGACGCCCACAAAAGTGATAAAAGGCCATGACAATTTTTTGTGTTATTTTGTGTGTTTGTGAACATGCATAAAAAACCAAAACTAATTCAAGCAAAAATTCAAACAGGAAACCGGCGGAGCGCTGCGAAGCGCAGCGTGATAATCGTAAAGTATCCGCATTTCCCATGAAAAAGTATGGGACCACAGCGTAGCGGGGAGCAAAAAAAGGGAGTTTCCAAGAGAATGCGGCCCTAATGAGTTTCTCCATTGTGGCCGCGGTCGCGTGCTGGTCACGTGCCGTTCCGATGGACGAAGAAGAGGGCCGCGGTTCCAGCCCGCCCCTTCGCCGCCCCCATCAATATGGCGGCACCTTTGCCAGGATTTCTTTCACGGGGCTTTATGGTGCGTGCCGCGGCGAGCATCGGGCGCGCCTCCGGTGTGCCTCCCGCGGCCTCCGCGGCAATTGGGACACATTAGGGGCGAGCGCCGCGCGACGGCAACGTCCCGTGACCCCTTGGCTGGGCGCAGTCGCTCGTTGCTTCGCTGTTCCTAATACTGGCCGCCATGGCCGGAGGTGCTCGCAGGAGGAGCGCTGCGCATGATGCACGTGGTCGCTTTTATGTACCGTGCCTATTGGTTAGGCTTAAGCAAGATGTCGAAGCGAAAGGTGAGAAGCAGCCCCGGTCCAAACCTCCCCGATGAGTGATCGTGTTCACGTCAGCTGCTTCCTTATACCGTGGAAAACGACGACGTCGACGAACGCTACGCGAAACGATAAATGCTGCCTTTACAGCCTAGAGTCTTTCCCCGTATACAGTGTCGCTGCTCCCTCCGAAAGCCCCGAAACCAAGCCCTGACACGTTGAGGCATCGTTCCCTCCCGTTTTCACCTAGATCGTTTGTTGCTGTTATATGCTGATGATCTGCTTTAATTCGCTCTACATATCGCCACAATAATTCAGAGCAAGTACCGGCCGTGGCTGGTGGAAAGCTAATTCAGGGCTTTAGCTTATGGACGCAGACAGGGATGAAGGACCTTACTACTTTTAACCTTGTCCTTCTTGGCTTCGAAAGCTCTATCGGGTACTACACGCAAAGCTACTAAAAAACTAGAATAAACCATACGAAAAGACCCAATTAGTGACTAGATAAGTGACTACTTGACTGACCGAACACAATACGTTTAGCCAATTAAGAAAATTTTACAACAGCAAAAAGAAGATACCACAATGTGTGGTACACCGAGTCACATGCGGTGTTCCACAAAGCAGTGCTCTGGCCCCTATTTTTTATATTTAATGATGATTGAGTTCGAAATATTCGAGTTACCCCGGACAATTTGTGGACGATTCTGTTATTTGCCAAGATTTTAGGTGCACAAAACATCATTTATTAGTTAACAATGCTTTACAATTAGTGCCGGATCGGTGCACCGACTGGCAGATGACCCTTCACAAGACAATATCAGCTCTCCTAAGAATAATCAGAAAACGGCAGATGGAGTAAACTCGCGATAATTAAAACTCGAAGGGAACCCAAGATTTTGTTTGAATTATCAGAAATTTGAATTATCATAAGTACTCCTAAATACGACACGCGCCACATACCACCTTGTATTTTAATGACACCTTGACACATATATAATCATATGACATTCGCACGCAACTCGAAAGACAGGTCATGTACTTCGGCGCGTGCGGAGTTGGCCGAGAGTCACGCATGTCATTTTCGTACATGCCGCGCCTGTCCCGCTTGTAATCTTTTCTTCTTCTTCTTCTTCTTCTTCTTCTTCTTCTTCTTCTTCTTCTTCTTATCCTTCTTATTTTTCTTCTTCTTCTTCTTCTTCTTCTTCTTGCAACCCACCCGCGGTTGTTGGCGCACGCGGTTTCACTTTAACACGTGCATGCAGGTAGTTGGCTTTATTTAGGCCTGTTGTGATAAAAGGGTGCAAATGTGCAGCTAGACGCGGCAAATGCAGCAAGAACAAGCAAGAAGTACGAATTAACCGAATTTCCGTGCATCCACACTGTGTTGCACGCAAAGTGTGCGCAGCTGCCCTTAAAGGCCAACTGCACTCAAATTTCACCTCGGCCAAATTTGTTTTTAATGCGTAGTAAGTACCCCTAAATAAGCTGAGACACAAGTGGTAGCCCCGTGAAACGCCTCGTTAATCAGTCAGAAGCGTTTAAAAAGGCTCCGCCGCAGACCACTCTGCACCTGCCGGCGGATCGCGTAAACAGCCATGACGCGCCTGTGACGTTCCAGCCTACGGTGGCTTTTTCCTCTGGCCAGCCACGCAGCGGGAGGACCGGTCGAGCTCTGCTGCCCCGTGCGCGCGTCGAGCTTGCGCGCAGACATTCTCCCGAACTGGTGACCGTCCGGCCGCTCGCTGGACGGCTGCAACGTCACTGCAATGGCCGCGCTCTCCTCGGTTTCGGTTTCAAAATCGCAGATTTTTGCTGGCCGCTTGCGGCGTCCACGTGCGTATTTCAGCTGTTGTATTTTGCATGTTGCTTTCTTTTTAAGCAGACTATACGGAAATAGGGTTTTCAAGAAGTCGAAATTTTGAGTGCAGTTGGCCTTTAACTCGACGAGAAATAAAAATTATCCCAGGAATAAAAATACTCGCCTATAACAAGTTCGTAAACCCAACCTTAGAATACGCAAAATTCATTCGGATTCCGTCTACTAACACACCCTTACGTTCAACTTGAAAGAGTACAAAGGAATGGTATTAGTTTCACCTATAACAAATAAGGGTGACTTATTTGCCCAGAGGACTCCTTACAAACCAGGGGTTTTCATCCTCAGATAGCATGCGAAGCTCGCGCGGCAGAAATCACTATACCAAATTGTCACTAGCCTGTTGAACGTAGATAGCTGAAACTGCATGTAATAAGTAGAAACTCGACCAACACGACAAACGTATTCACTAATCGCTCGACAATGCCAAGGCCGCACCAACTGCTTTAAATTTTCGTTCTTTCCACCAGCCATAAATGAATGGAGTAACTTTCCTCCCCGGGAAACTAACAGTCTAGCGTATGGAAGAATGTCGCATTCGGTGGAAAATCACCTCCAACCTTCGTAATAAACTTTTTATGGTAACAGCAGCGAATTAAACATCATCACGTTCTTTTTCTGTAGTTACCAACTTTATTTCACAGGTACTAGCTATTGTGATATTTTGAAACAGTTCACTTGAACAAACCTGCATTGTCGATCATCAAAGTTCGTGTAATATATGTTGAATGATGGTGTCCATCGTGCAATAATCTCTAATGAGATTTGCCGCATGTATGTATGTATGTATGTATGTATGTATGTATGTATGTATGTATGTATGTATGTATGTATGTATGTATGTATGTATGTATGTATGTATGTATGTATGTATGTATGTATGTAATGTATGTATGTATGTATGTATGTATGTATGTATAAACAAATAAATAAGCATTGCGAACACCAATGGCAATCGTCAGCCAATTTTCATTTTGATGATCACCTCACTGCTACTCGTTTGTGAAGATTCTTTCCTTTTATTGGTTTTCTTTCAACAAAAATGCGTATCAAAAAAGATCATTTTTTATATATCTATGCACGTGTAATGGATACCAAAAGAGCTAATTACAGAAGTGTTTTATAAGGTTTTCCATTTGTTGAAAGTTATTTTTTATTTTGTCCCTCTTATGAAGCCAGCGCAAGTGCAAGCACATGGTGGCACTGCCCGTCGCAAAGGAGGCTCACTGCGCTTTATCCCACCGGCTTGCCTCAGCACAGGGGAAGCTCAGAAAGCAGCACTAAGTGAAAAATGCATGCCAAGAAAATTGTGGAGCTGCCAGAGCCAACAAAATTTATTTCATTACTGACCTCTTATGAAATAATGTGTATGGAATACCAATGATAGTGTTAGCCCGCAACATCTTACCGTTCAGTTGGGCTCAGCATAAACATTAACCCCTTGAACATATTTTCTGTGAAATTAATACCCCAAAAAGACTACAGCCTATATCTGCGAACATTTTTTTTTTGTATGGGCGCTGGCTGGCGTAATTTCCTTCCCTGCAGTGAAAAATGACGTTGAAAAGAGGCATAACAATAACAACAACAAAAAACACACAGAAAGAGGACTGATGGCTCACGCTGTGGGCTCGATCGGGTGGTTGAAATCTCACAGATACCGGCAACTCCGCCCTCGAGACTTTAAATTAAGCAAAAAAAAAAAAAAAGTACGGAAAGGGAAACTGCCTTACGATACCGTTGCCAGGATGAGCGGGGATGAGGAAGCAGCCAAGGCTACGCGGCCCATCCGCTGACAGTGGCCAGTGTATACGGTTGTTTGGGTAGCTGCGGTCGTTTCTCCGTCTGACTGTGTTCTACTTGCGCATGCGTTTCTTTCGCTTAGTTCAAGGAAAGAATGTGTGCGAGGCCTTGTATCCATCGGCCTGCGTCCATCTCCGGTATCACGGCGCATGCGGGACCGAGCCCAGGTCCCAACAAAAAGGCTGTATCCATTAATTCTATTTCGGAAGTTTAAATAATCGAACCCATGCCTCTCTTGGTTCACAGGCGGGAGTCGTAACCACTCGGCCATGTGTCTTTAAAAGGTCCCCGAGGTGAATTAGTCAAACGTTTAGAAATTTCGAGAGATGGTAAAGTGTCAGCGGAAAAGGAAGCGTGTCGATCATGGACTTCTGTTTAACCTTAGCTTCAACTGCACTGGTACTGCACTAATAACGACGACGCACCGTCATCGCCGGCTAAGATGGAGAAACCTTCGAGCCCACTCCAGCCAGCTGGTGGAAGCCTCCAACCTAACACCAGCCTCGACTTGCTGGTGAGGTTTAGTACATTTGAAGCTGAGGTCGACCTCACCGGGTAAGAACCATGGAAGGAGACAACCTCTTTCTGCGACAAATTTACTCTTACTTCCGTAGTGCAGACAACGCTAAATCTGAAAAACCGAAAAGTAAAAAGTGTATTTTGTACCGGGCCACCGATAGGTAGCTCGTTTTCTGAAATACTGGACAAATACGTGGAGAAATGCAAGCACTGTGCTTACCTGCAAGAACCCGAAAAAACGAAAGCTATATGTGTAAGACCCCTTCCCGCTACTCGTTTCTTATCCTTCTTTTTTCTATTTTCATCTCAGCGGATGTTGCAAAAAAGCCAACCTACGTTGCCCATGGTGACTTATCGCGTTGCTCAGACTGTACGAAAAAAGTTCAAATTATTGCTTACCGCACCGAAGCAGCGCCTCAGCGGCGCCGTCCGCCGTGGTTGAAAGCATTTAAATGCCTCCGAATCTCGACTCACGGAAGCTTTCGTAGCTGGCCTTCACCAGAAGAACTGGCTCCGTATCTGCGTCGGCAGGGTCCCAATCTATAGGTGTTTCTGGCGCGTGTTTACAACGCCGAATCATGCCCCGCAGCCAACCGCGGCCTCGTTAATAGAGACGTCCGGCGTCAAGTTGAGCCCCGCCGGCACGTCTGGTAGACCGGCGTCTCCGGAGAAGGGAGGCCCGGTGGCGGGTTGGCCACGCATATTGCTTTTATCTACAGCTCGCGCCGCTGCAGCGTCATACATCAGCACATCGGGGCCGCGGGCTGTAAATCACGCAGTGACCACCGCATTAGGCCCCCTCCCGCCCCTGACCTGGCCGCAATCAGCCGTCACTCGCTTATGGATCACCACGTCACCGAAATTGCACTTAATAGATGAGCCACGTGACCCGCTCCCCCGGCCAGCGGCACCCATAACCGTTTAGACGGCACACAGCGCGAAGACACATCTCGCCGGCCGCGGCCTGACAGCGCGGCACGTCCGACGCCAACACCCAGCCGAGAAGCCGCGTAGTTGGGATGGAACACGCCGCTCATATTAGTGCGCGGACAACAGCATGAGCGACAACGTATCTCCCTTTCGAGTGACAAAATTTCTGTCGGGTTTCCGAACCGGAGACGGATCACTTCGCGTGAAGCGCTATGTCTCTGAGCATCTGTATAGCGCCGGGGCAACGACCAGCCAGTTGATATTGCCCGGATTGCCCCGCAGGGTTCTCTCGGCGACTGTATAGTGTAGCGAGGTACGGAATGGCACGTACCACGCCGCTATAAGCGACCAACTGGTACGTTATGTGCGCATTTTGTAAAAAAATAAATAAATAAATAAAAGCGGAAACTCTGTGGGGAAAGCAATGGCTTTTACCTTCACGCGTAGCCTGCTTCAGTGCGCCAATGACGTCAGTATCACAACCGAAAATTAAAATGCTTTCCTTGGATGAAGCCCCATTTTGTAAACTAACAGCGAATTAAAAAAGGCTTACTGACCGCTCGGAATCGCGAAACAAATTAAGTGCCCCCATGATGAAAGCACGCGTTAGGACGAGGAGAAATCAAATGGAAAGGGAAGGCACGTTTAACTTAGCCGAACTAACAGCAGTGCATGCTTCAAAAAATTGGGTGAACAACTCTCCCTTTGCCCTCGCCCCCCCCCCTCCCCCACTTTACACATACACACACAAATATTTTACCTATGAGCGTGCAATGTGGGCTATTCTTGCTTCTTTCCTTAATTTTTTTTTCTTTTTTGCATTGTACTTTTTACAAGAGAGAAAGGCTTCATGAACCGATCGCCATTTTGCAGCATTTCATTGCAACTAATCTCCATTTTACAGCCAAAAACTGCGACCTGTACACGGCGAAGACATGAAGCCGTTGTTCGGGCTTTAGCACCCTTGATGACGTATGGAGAGTAAGCAGTTTGCTTACAAATGTGCAAAATTGATAGTCCTAAAAATAACATTGACGAAAAAAATTTTGGCTTTCTTTTGTCGCTACAGAAACCAGCCAAGCACAGAATTGAAAATTTGAAACCTCCTGATAGGTTTACACTATGCTTTAAAAATGCCGCATATTATAGCTTTAAGAAAAACTGTAGGTATTCAGATCACAACTGCAGATTTCTTTTACGATAAATCAGTGAGAAAAATCGCTATTTCATAGTAGGTACTACGTGATACACAAAAATGAGTCCATAAAGAACATAATAGCGAATCCCACTTTTGGGCAAACTACAACCACCAAATGTAAGTTCGCCAATACCAGAATAGTTAAATAAGCGCTCAGACACTTTCGACGCAATCAAGGCTCCTTCCACTTCTCCAGTAAATAAATTTAAGGTATTATGGAATGCTTCTATTTACTCAATACTGAAAAGTCTAGTACCAACTGCTAGTTAATTCGTTTTAGAGATTGTGAGATCCGTATTGCTAAACTTACACCCGTTGCGGTGGTAACTTTTAGTGCGAAATCACTACTAGCCTAGCAAACTGGATTTCTCCTTGTTCTGAGGTTGTGAAAAGATTAAAAAAAAAATGCTGCCGGGGCAGGCGTCTAATCTGGGCCCTCGCGGCTGCGAAGCTGGTGCCTTAGCGACTATATGCCTCGTCACGTGGTTGTGCTCCATGAGCAAAGCGTTGGACATGATGGCTGTGCATTGCGCGTTGCAACAAGCGCTGCCGCCTCGCCTTGTGCGCTACGATGCCCGCTTGCGTATCTGCGAAATAAACGTAGAAAGTGAATCTGGGTCGCCCTTTCAAATCTCTAAAGGAGAAATTCGTCGCACCAGATCCATGACCACACACACTGAACATATCACACGGAGATTGACTCAGACCCATACCCACGTATGCACGTATGACACATGCCCACGCTCAAATGGCATCGCGACTCCAGCGCATTTAATAAGAAATCGTTAAAACAACGACCTAGCAGTCTCTAGCTTGGCACAAGAAAGTGGCTAATTTATTCCAACAAAATTAGCTTTCGCACGATGTTTCCTGGTTGGCGAGGTTAAAAAGCCTGTATTTTTTGTATCATGCAAGTGTGCTCGTTTATAATGCCATGAGTGTTCGATTGACGTAGGTTGCTGCTGTCTTTTCGACGTATCAGGGCCTCGTACAGGCAGCTGAATTCCTTTAGCTATGTTACCCAAGATAATTTTGGCAATTTCTTAAATAAAGATGAATAAAAAAATGTACGCTGCACCCTTTTTCTAACGCCAAGAATCCGATGATGCCACTGCTGAAGACCGAGGCGCCACCCATTGGGAAATGGTCATCTCCCCCTCTATTTCTCCGCGTTACACGAGAGCTCCGCCAAGTATCGATGATGCATCAAGCAGTGTTCTTTGCTTTGTGCTGCATACAGGTACCCTAATTAGGCATTCAAAAAGCTAGACGCCATTAATACTTTCACTTATGAATTGTGATAAATCTAGGGCTGTTATGTGAATTTTATCGTTTATGGAAGCTTAAGAAATTCTGCTTCTACTTTGTGTAGAACTCACATGCGCAGCTTTCCCGCTCATAGCAGTCCTTTCAACAGTGATTACTCTGTAGTTTTCTAGCGAAATATAAAGTTTGTTTGCGCCGCTAATATTGTGGGTGAAAACTTGCTTTGTGCACAGTTTCAAGTCTCGCACGTTGCGTGACTAAGTTGCTGAGCCATGGAAACTATCCCGTAGAAATGCGTGGGAGTAAGATTTGACAGCTAATTACACAAAAAAATATTCAGAATCTTGGAAACTACTTTTAGTGTTTTCATCTTCATGTTGACGTCTTGCTTTATGCGAAATATCACTTTCCTGAAGTGGTTTTGCTAGGTTCCTGGGAGGTCGGAATTTTGAGCGAGTAGGCTGGGTATGAAAATTGTACAGTACTGCATAATTCTGTATGTATACCAAAACTACACTTTGGTATCAATGTATTTCGCCAAGGAAAATGATTTCGTGAGCATCTCCTGTTATATACGCAGTGTTCCCATATGCTGCACTTGTAATTTCTTTTTTGATGTATAAAATGAGCGTTTCATCAGCGAAAATAAACAAAGAAGTAAAAAGCAGCCAGAATCTAAACAAGAAAAAAGACAGCTCCTACTTGGAGCTACGGGGTACCACGTGCTCACATAATTCTGAACTTTTCTTGATATCATTAATGTTGCCCGTGTCGTTGGAGGCTCCGTAATTTCCAAACGAGCCCGAGTATCGGCCCAAAGAAAAGGAAAGAACGCCAAAAGGGACATTAGGTGATGAAGAACAAAAAGCCGCTTGTATAGGAAGGAGGCTGACCATAAAACCATCGATGCAAAACACGCGAGATCACGCGCTGCCCTAAAGCGCACGTCCGGAGCGTCCGTTAAACCTGGCGTAGATAAATCACCGGTTCCGGGTTTTCTGTAGGGCCGGCGAAGCACGTGAGCCTGTCAAACGGTTCGCTTCTTTTCTCCGCGTGCCAGCAGAGGACGGCACCGCCTACGCGCCCATGTCGCGCTGCCCAGGAGCAGCGCTGCCTCCCCACCCACGTCGAGCAGAATCTTCAGCCATTGTGCGCATTCACGCGGCGGCAGCAGCACGCCACAATGCGCCCAGGAGCGCCGCGTTTTATTGTGCGCGTGCGCAAGCGGAGCAGCGGAACGAAGTGCGCCCACTTGGGCTACGCTGAAAGACCTGGCTGGAATGACGCAGGTAGAGATGGGCCGAGATACGCGCCTCCTACCCCTTCGGGACGACGTTTGAGAGCGCTAAAAGATCGCGGACGAGGCGGGAGGGCCTTATTCGTGGCAACGTGCGAGAAAGCGAGCAAGAAATAACGGAGTCAACTTGTTAATGGCAGCAGTTTGGCAGAGGGAGCTGTCCGAGAGCGATAGCCATCTGGGTGGGCCAGGTGGGTTCGAAGGGAGTTCGCTCGTGCACTGATGCCCCCCTCTCCACACCGGGTGCAGTGCCGCACAGCCTCAACTGGCCGTAGAGCGAGCTGCCTCACCCGTCATGGAACTAACTCTCTCCTCCCCGCCGCTCATGAAATAATAATAAAAAAAAACTGAACAGGAGGCCGAGGATCGGGGCTAGTAACTCCCAAATGTCGGTGTTGCTGCTGCTGTTGCAGTAGCCAGCCAACCGTGACAGAAAGCACCCTGTGACTTGCGGAGATTGGGATCTTCATGAAAGCGTGAAGGGCACAAGAATGGACGGCAGGGAGTATCGCTTAGCAGAGATGGTATCTTCGTCGCCTGCGATATGTACGCACGGAATGAGCTCTTTTGGGGGGGTGCGCGGAAGTACAGAATGAGCCTTTGTGAGCTAGCACGCACGCTTGGTTGTGACGTACAATGAGCCCACGGACTCCTAAGGACGCCTTCCGTGATGCGGAGATTCAGTTTATGCTGTCTTTTGCGCTAAGGCACTGTACTTAAAGAAGGTGACATGTTTTCTTCAAAGGGAATGATGGGAGCGCCTGCCCCGGTGAAGGCTTTTGAAGGAGCCGAGGGGATTACAAAGAAGGCGTCATGTCTCGAAATTCGGCCGTAACAGGCAATGCCGAAAAATAGACGACGTGAAACATGGCGAACCGTTCACCGGAAAACAGCTTCCATCGTTGGTGCGCCTGTATAAATCCGAACTGCTAGAGCATGCATTGCAATGTGGCACGCTCAACAGCATCGGAAATGGTATTCATGGAGCCTCTTGTGTAGCCAGTTGCGTCCGAAAAAGCCAGTGAGAGGCCTGAAGGAGCGATGCTACGAAAGGAAATGTCGACCGTCATGCACAAACTGGAGCTACAGCCGCAAAGGAGAAGGAAGGCATTCTTGTGGGAAATGTGCATATGCAAAGTTGAAAGGCATGTTGGGGTAGAGAAGGAATGACGTTAGAGTCAGCGGCGCACTGTCCTCACTAATGCGAGGCGTCAAATGAGGAGACGGGTGACGAACCGGCTACTAGTGCGAGGCGCGCACACCAAGTATTTTAGTATCCCAGTAAGGCTTTCTACAGTAAGGTAGTGCGTACAGCTCTCAGGCACGTCTTGTGCTTTCTATCTCACGCTCCCAGTATAGTAGAACCGAGCTTGACGGCAATCCGAAAAATAAAAGCACGGAATAACGGAGGGCGTGATCAAACAATGCACGTACGGGAGGCGCACGAAAGGGAATGCGGGTCAAAATAAAACACACAAAGGGAGCAGGAAATGATAGCGCGTAAACAGCGTCTCTCCGAAGCTGGAGGTCACATCATCCTGTTACCGAAGCGGTGGTTGCGTTAACAAGTACGAAACACCTATTCATGCGCTCAGTGCATGCATGCACCACTCGCGCAAGCCCACCGCCGCTGAGAGCCAGCGTGACAGAAGCGATACTTCGGGGGATTCGCAAAATCACGTTGAGCCAATTCGGCCCGAGGCTCCTCCTTTCTCCCCGCCGGCGCACATGCGGAAACGCGCCAACGAGTCAAACAAATGCAGCCTCCTCCGCTGCCCACCTGCAGCCGTGCTCGGCGAGTGTGCACCGCCGGGGCACGGCGACCAAATTGCTCCGGCGACGGCTGAAATATACGACAATTAGCGTCCGCCGCAGGAGCATCGCAGCACTCGGCGCGGGGCAGAGCGCTGCGCAGCAGCAATAAATACAACCCGGGAGGTGGAAGCGGAGGGGGTTGCCTAATGACAGCCGGGGCTGTGTGTGGAAGCCTGCAACGCGACCCTTTGGAAATACGGTGCGGTACTTCTGGCATATCGTCGCTTCGAGCCGGCCTTGGCCCTTTGGGCGAGGTGGCGGTGCAGCGCCAAGAGCGACTGTCGACCGGGCAGGCTTATTCAGGGTGTGCACCGGCCGTTTGTTGACCACTCGCGCGTGGTAATCGATCGAATCAAACGTTCGAGCTGAGCGCAGAACGGGACAACGGAAATGACTGAGGGCAGTTGTGCTGGCGCAGGTTTCACACCTATATAGTAAGCACAGCCCCACTAACGATTTGCACCAGCAGCCCTTCCAATTGTGCGAAGCTGTTTTTGTATTTCACGAAGTATCAGACCATCCGTGAAGTACCCACTGCCGCCCTCTGTTTCTGTTGAGGAGGGAAGGATGCGTAGGCTTGTTGATTGACGTAGTTGTAAATCCCAATTCGGTGTTTAACGGACACTGCAACATTTTCCTCGACTTCTTAAAATCCGAAATGCTTTCACAGCGTAGTCAACAAGCGCACCCAGGGCTTAGAATAGGGGCATAGAGAAAGAAAAATGAAAAGATTTCCTCAGGAAAGCTTCCTCAGCCAGATTCCCCCCCTTGGGCAAGTCTAGCCCGAGGAAGCGGGTCAGGATTTAACTTTTCAAACCTCCGTCAGTTGGCGTGAGTGGCAAAAAATATATCTATTTAAAAGGACGTTGACAGAATGTTGTACCTTTAAAATTTTGTTCCTGACTAGCCTACACATTTTTACGTATGTAGAAAGTTGAATTGTTGTGGCTGCACTTTTCTGCGTTCTCCTCGCCAAGCCGCAAACAGGGCGATGGAGGCAGAAGCCGCCATTGGCATTTTTCCGTGTGTGCCAGCCGCCCGCATGCAGCTTGGTGCTAACTGCAACCTCTCGAGTAGAAAGAAACTCCTGCTGCTTTCTTCTCGGCATCTTTTTTTTTTTGCATCTGGAACGAAAGATAAGACATTTTTTGGCAGTGCCGGGGTTGGGAACTGTATCTTTATTTTCCTTGTACTCTTACGCTCAGCATGTTAGCTTCAGTGAAAACGTGCGTTGTTGGTATTGCACCTTTAGTATAAGAACATGGGAAAAGCTTCGAGCTCATTTTTTCTTAGCCGAATATTAAAATAACTTGGGCGCGTTGTGCCGTTTGCTCAAGCGCTAAGGGTGCCAGCGGTATACGCGCCTGTCGTCACTCGTCGCGTTTACGGCCGCGGACGACGGTGGTTGTATTTGGCATAACTGCTGTCATCAGTCGCAGTCGAAACCCCTAAAAATCTGATCTATTTTTGTGTTCTTTTTTTGTAACACGTATCTGGCCGGCGGTATTAAGGCGTGACGGCCGGTTGTGTGCTGTGTCTGCACCTGTATCACGTTACGATAAATACATGTTTGGGACTCTTCTTATACCTTCAATTTTATTTCAGCTCTTTCAGAACATGCGTTATTAGTTTGCGTTAAAGTGCACGAACCGCGGAAGAAGCCTCACTCTGCATTCACTGATGCTAGAAGCCAGCTGTTCCAATGATCCATTCCGCCGCGGTGCACTATGGTGCAAGCCAGTGCAAGCCGTGCTAGCGAACGCGGCGAAGTAATCGCATTTTGCTGTCTTGAGTATAAAGAGCGCCTCCACACGCTCTATAAACGTGTACAGTCGTCAGGACGTCTGTCTAGAGCGCTCGGCCGGACAGCCAGCTTTTGACTGCACGCACGATGCCTGCCAATAGTGCCTGGTTCGATATAGCTTGCAACTGAGCATGCGTCGCCACACTGATGACACTTCCCTCGTCTTTATCGTCACTGGCTGCTCGAGCGCTCAGGCAGACGTTCTGACGATTGTACAGGGTCTCCAAAAGTTAAACAGAGCACGACAGCGGTGGCCGGATCGGGCAAAACTGTACTTCACGAACATTGCTCCCCTAGGTTAGTGGAGTTGCGCGTTCATCCACCATCTATTTTCCCTCCTAGCAGTATCTCTAACCAAAACTCCACTCGGTTCTCCTCTCCCAAAATCTTCCTTCTGCCCGAAGTAAAAACTAACTACGGTAAACAAACTATTCAGTTCTCCCGCTTGTACTTGTGGAGCAGCTTAAATAGGAACATTTAAACTTCTCATTCTGTCATACCCTTCAAAAAAGAGAACTGAAACATTGCCTATTGTCATCATTACACTAATGATGAGTGTCTATATGTAATTTTATTTCTACCATCGCAGCTGATTTTTGAATGCTTATACAATCCTGTTTCGTTTACCAGTGCTTTTGTTGCAGTCTTGTAACACAGTGATTTTATAATTTTTATGGGAGGTCCCGCTTGCGGTTTTCGTGACCTTGGAGATACTCCTGTATATATTATGTACCTATGTCACGTTGCTTGAAATAAGTTATTTTCAGTTTCAGTTTCATGTAGCCAGAGTGCGTGGGCACATCCCGCTGGTCCATCTCAATTTTATGACGCTCGCCTTATCGTCGGGTCACGCGAGGCCACGCTGCTGCCATGGATACCCTTCTTTTCTAAGATAATTTATGAAGTTTGGGTAATAAAGCCGATTTATTTTGAAGCAACTGGCCTTCGATCGGCTCACCTCCTCAATTTTCTTGGAAGCAATGCATGCAAGCTATAGAACCATGGAAGCAATGCAGCCAATACACGCGCAAACTGTTCGTTTATGTTCCTTTTTTTTATGAGTTTCCTTGAGCCAAGCATGGTTCTGGCCGCAGATGCTAAATATTTCACAACATCATAGCCCGACAATCTTGCCTCCGGGATAATCGCGAACCAAGGCAAACCGGTGGCGTTCCTAACAAAACGGAACCCCTACGCCGCTGAAGATTCGTTTTGCCCCTGACGCGGGTAAAGAGATCCGTGAATATATAAAGCATTGGAAGCGGCATAGGAGAGCAGGGATGGCAGCAGCGCGGCTTCGCATGAGCCGGTGATAAGGCGAGCGTCAGGAAATCGAGATGGACCAGCCGGATGTGCCCACACACTCTCGCCATCTGCGGAGCATCTATTCATAGATCGCTCTGGCGTGCAGTTTTACCTAGTGTCACTAGATAAGGGTAGAGAGTATCGTCACTCTTTTCTGATATTGTTTCGTGCCGCCCCTTCGGCAAGTTTTGGCAAGGTGGTATCTCCCTCTTGTACGCCCTTTCGGATCGGGAATTGGTCGCTTGCTTTGTTAATATTTATCCTGCCCGTACATCCCTTATATAAGTCGTCTAGAAGTCCTGTGTAGGTCTTCTCTATTCCCTAGTCTCTTAATGCTTCCAGCACTGCTTCGGTGTGTATTAAATCAAAAGCTTTCTCATAGTATATAAATGCCATGTAAAGGGGTTTAGTTTATTCTGCGGATTTTGCTATTACCAGAGTTCTTCAATGCTTTGAAGGACTCTGCTATTACTTAACTGACCATGTCGATGCAATCCATTGTTGAGTATCTTTTCCTAAACCATGCCTGCTCTCTTGGTTGTTGGGAATCTAGGATGTCGCTTATGCGGTTAACTATTGCTTTGGTAAACAGCTTGTATACAACTGAGAGTTGGCCGATGGATCTGTAATTCTTAAGGCCTTTGTTATCTCCCTTCTTGTGAATGAGAATTATGTTGGCGTTTCTACAAGCTGCGAGAACTTTTAGAGTTCTTAAGTATTCTGAAAATAATGCAGCAAGCTTTTCCAGTACAATATCTTCTCCTTTCTTTAAAAGATCCACGGTTATGTCATCGTCACCTTCAGAGTTTCATATTTACATGCCCTTGGGAGCATTTGCTACTTCCTCTTAGCCTAGTAGAGGGATATCGCAAGATAAGCTTTTATACTCAGTAGTTTCCCATGGTATTACATCGGTGACGTATAGCCTGGTGTAGAATTGTTCTGCTACTTTTATTAATTCGTCCAAGTTGTGCGTAATGTTACCCTGCTCATCTCTGAGTGCGTACATTCTGTCATTGCCAATAGCTAGCTTCCACTTAGTTGCTTTTAAGCATCCTCCTATTTCCAGCGTTTTCTCGATCACTACCATGTTGTACGCACGAATATCGTTCTTTTGCATCTATTAATCCACTTTTACAGCTCTGCTAGTTCACTTTGATCCGCCGTACTCGACACTTTTATGTTGATACCTTTCACAATTAGATCCTTCGTTCTTTTTTGGTTTTTCAGTTTGTTTTCAACATGTCTGTTCTCCCACAGCTGCTTCTTATTCTGTGGTTGCTGTTGTTAAGTTGTCACATAGCCTGTCACATCCATATCGCATCCTGATCCCATTGTGGTGCTAGTATTTGCTCATGTAGGTCCTTCAAAAAGGAACGAATTCCCCTTTACGTAATCATTAACATTTCTTTCCTGATTCTTCACTCTTAGACTTAATAAACTTTATTTATTTATTTATTTTATTTGTTCAGAATACCTTTAAGGGCCCTCTCACAGGAGGGTATTACATAAGGGGGGGATAGGGGGGGTATAACACATACAGGTACATGAAAATGATTAATAAGGCCAGAAAACACGCCAACTGAAAAACTATACAACTAGTAAATAGATTAGAGTAAAATATAAGGTCAATATTCTTACCGCATAATCTTAAATAATCAGAATAAATAATATTAGTCAGAAGCAATAACAAAACTATATGAAAAAATAAACATTTTAAAAATAAACTAAACAAAGAAAGAAAGAGAGTCACAAGAGTACAATAAAGCGCAATCTAGCTTACAACAAGCACACGCGCCATTAAAGCATTAAGAAGCGACATCACCAGAAACACATGTGAATAAAAGAATTAGGCAAATACAACAATAAATAACATGAACCATGAAACATACGCATTTTATACAGAGGCAAAAAAAATCCGTTATTTCACGGTTTGCAGTGAAAAAAAGGGGGAATACCACAAAAGGCTCACACATTTGCACTTAGTAGCTTCTGAAATTCAATGGTATCGGTGACGATTGCAATGTTTGATGGTAAGTCATTCCACTCGCTTATTGTGCGCGGTATGAACGATCTAGCATAATGAAATGTGCGACAAGGGAAGCGTTCGATTTTAAAGGGATGATCGCGGCGCGGAAAGGTAGCAGGGGGTGGCCTAAAGAAGTCCTCGTGAAGTGATGTGTGATGGTAGAGCTTATGAAGTAGTGATAAGCGAGCGATTTTGCGGCGACGTGATAAGACTTCCAGTTCGGCACGAAACTTCAATGAAGTGGCGCTGGTGTGACGTGAGTAATCAGAAAAAATAAAACCTACAGCACGGTTCTGCAGGGCTTCGATGTTACTAATAATGTAGTCTTGACCAGGATCGCAAATGGCTGACGCATATTCTATTTTAGGACGGATTAGGATGATATAAGCCAGTTTACGCAAGTGCGATGGTCTGTGTTTCAAGTTACGTTTAAGGAACCCGAGTGAGAGATTTGCTGAAGCAAGGGTGACGTCAATGTGGTGATGCTGTCAGACTGAATGTTAACACCAAGATATTCATACGAGGTCGTAAGCTCCACTGAAGTATTATTTAGCAAGTAAGACGTTGGAATACTTACACTGAACTTTCTATCTCCATCTTTCCTGAAAACCTCACCAACTCTGCTGCCGCTTCTTTCGTTGGATAGGCCCTGATAAACAATTTTCGCGCCCAATTTTGCGCGTTGTCGTCAGTCCTGTTGTGAACGTTGAGCCGTTTCTAGCCCTCCTTACCAGTGAGTGACCACGTTTTTAATGTGCGGGTCCCTGCGCAGTGCGCACTTTCCTCGCTCATTTATTATCCATGTTTCTGAGTATCTCCTCGGGGGGGGGGGGGGGGGGGGGCGGGGGGGCTGTTGGGGGCGGCCACATGCTGAGGCGATGTATTGGACATGGTATATCGCAACCAAAGTTGAAGGTAAGCCGTTTGTGCTCACTTCCTAGCCTGTCGGTTCTTTGCCATCGGTCTTTATTTCCAGCTGCGTTGCATATGCATGTTGTTCGAGTACAACACACTCGACGTTTGACTGTCTGTTGCAGATTTACCACGTCATTTGTCTGTCATACTCGCTTTCTTTGTTCACTACGACGGGATAGCTCTCATCTCACTGGTCTGTCTATTGACAGTAATTTAGGTCCGTGTATCTATACAAATTTTCTGTCATGGCTGTCCATATCTCTTACTAAGATGATCACACCCGGCCGATTCTTAAAGAGACGATGAGCTTAGACGATGAGAGTCAATTGGGCACAGTACCCAATTGCCTCTCGACATGAAGTCAAGAAAGCGTGCGCTATTTCTGTGTTTTTTTTTTTTCTCGGTATATTTACACTACTTTTGTAACGAGAAAAGTGCGCTCCGAAATTCTGTCTCTTTCTCATCGTACACCGCGCCGATTTGCCCACGTACGCAGGCAAGTCCGCATGGCTGAATTTATGTGATTGTTGTACGTTTAGAAATAATTTTGTACTGGACGTCGGGCTTACAGCTCCAGAAAAGTTTCTGCTGAAGCGGACACGTTTTCCTTCTCGCTCAAGTTACTTTAGTATTTCTAACCAGTTTTCGCTCTGTCTGCTACCCTTTACATTTACATATTTTTTTAGTTGCTGCCTTTTTTTCAATTTAGCGTTCCTTTTTATGAGTATCATTTTAGAGCGCAGCTCTTAAGTGCCCCTTCTTATGGTTGGGAGGCCTCATAACCAAGCGAACGAGAGGTCGTGGGGGAGATGAAGGACAACGAGAGCGGAGCGCAGCGGAGAAGGAAGGATGCTGATGGAGAGGAGAGCACGAGGAAAAAAGCGGAGGATGAGTAGGGGGACAAAATTTAGAGTGCAGCTCTTAAACACCCGTTCATGCACTGAGCGGCGTCGGCGGCTTCATCGGTCAGGAATGCGGACAACGCGTCTACGGATACACACCGCTGCACGAATGCAGGTCTGTCTCCGGCGGCTAAGAGATGGAGTCAGAGTGGTCTGTAATTGTACGCAAAAGCACGTCTCTATCGAATTCATTGTCTCAAAAGGTGGCGAAATAGAAACACGTAAACAGCTAGCAGCGCTTAAATTTTGCATTGGGGTGCATCCTATTGGTCGGTGAATTTTTCTCTTGCTTACCTTTATCTCCCACTAAATTGCGCTTTGTACATTCCGCTTAAGACGGCCTATTGTGCAATTTCCTCCACCTCTCTTGGTATGTCCGTTAACTCATGGCCTGGCTGCACCCAGCACTTAGGGCTCAAATATAATATTCTGCTGTGTTTTTACATTTCCCCATATTTATTTATTTATTTATTTATTTATTTATTTATTTATTTGTTTGTTTGTTTGTTTGTTTGTTTGTTTGTTTGTTTGTTTGTTTGTTTGTTTGTTTGTTTGTTTGTTTGTTTGTTTGTTTGAAGTGCTCGCCAACAGCGCTGGGCCTTCTCGGGTGATGCACTGGCCACATGAAAATAAGGCCTACAAAAAGACAACATATGGGAAGGGAAATAAATCAGAAATGGGCAAAAATAAGTGCGTAGATATAAGCAAAATAGAGCGATAAAAGAAGGCAAAACATTTTCTGAACAACAAGAGCTCGGAGGTAGTGTGTAAAGCACGCACAAATGAACACGTACGAGTACAAGCAATGAGGTGCTTTTGGTGCAGAAACATAAGAACCGGGGGTAAAGCGCAGGCGCGACCTCTCCACCACATGCGCATTAATTCAAAATACCACATTTTTCATACCGCTCTTTCCAGCCCCTACAGGTGGCGCTGCGGAAAACGGCGATGGCGGACGAGACGGTGATCGGGCCTTCGTAGCAGCATGTGCGCCAGCATCAATAACGACACAAAACACCGTAGTTCCGCTTGAAACAACTACTGCCTTGAAAAATGAACACATGCATACGTTGCTGATTACGAGACAACATCTGATTCGTTTCATGGTGTCTGCTACGGCGTAAAAAGTGCTGCGTGCGAAGCAATCCGCTGTGCATGGCTCAGGCCGCACTGAAAGGGTTTGAGAACAATCCCGCCTCATTGGGCAAACAACCTGCTACACAATGTGCAACGCTAAGTTTTGGGACATTATTGCAGTGTACGTCATCGCTGTGCACGTTTTACTTTAGGCGTGATCATTTCCGTGTGTACATTAAGCAGAAGCCAATGCGCACAATGCGCGGGCGATATGTGCGTATTGCGGTGTTTTGCTTGGGTGTCGTAAAACCTAGTTGTGACTTTGGGCAGTAAATCCGCGAAGACGAGGCTCCTATTACGTCGTATCAAGTGATATACAAACGAACGTGTTAGCATTATATATGAAAAAAAAATTAAGCCTTCGTGTGATATTGGAGCGTACATGAAAATACAGGCAGTACTTTACAGGAGCGCTTTTGGCTTGGCATAATTAATTTAAGAGAACTCTCCTGGCTGAAATTACGTTATGCTGATTTGACTGCCGGTAAGATTTTTAGGTGCGTTAATGCTTATTACCAAAACGAAAACGGGGGCTACCAAATGCATTCAAGAGCTCGCATTTGAACTACCAGACTCAGTTACTATATTGTCATTGCTAAAACATCTTGCCTCGACATAATTATTTATATATTCAGTCATTAATCAATAAACGCATACCCACGTTTGCTTTTCGCCTTCGCGTTCAAAGAGTTTTCATTTGTTTCTTAATTGAAAATACAAGCAAGCGGATCGGACAGCCTCTGCTACTTATACGCTTGAAAGCAACAGAATTGAGCCATTTTAACCAGTTTTAAGCGAAGGTCGGTTGACACATTATGCGGCAGTGAATGTAAATAGTATCCGAAAAAGACGATCACAAGGTTATGCAAAGAGCCTGCAAAATCGGCGCCCTCACAGCAAAGAACAATTAAATGTGGCAGCCATAATTCAATAAACAATAATTTAGGCACCACGTACGCGCGGGTGGGCCCGAAAGACTTCCGTTTTTCTTCGCAGCAGACACAGATAAGTCCCAAAACTCTTTCATTTACCTGCAGTTTCTATAGCTACAAGAAAGTTTAGAGAGTATATATTTTCCGATTATTTACACGGCATTGTCGATTACTATACTTGCGATTACTATTTCCCTTTCGCTTCTGCGAGCCCGCACGGATGCCGCCGGCCGCCTCCGCCGGAACGACCGGTCCGCCGATTACCGTCTCCCGGCTTCGGACAAATTCCGCGCGGCCTCACTAGCGTAGCTGGAAAAAGCAATGAGCTTCTCCAGTTCTTCGCTATCCTATGGCCCCTCTGCGAGGTAATTCATGTCACGTGGAGTGTAGCAACACACGATTCCTGTCCCACCTTCGTGATTCAGCTATAGCCCCTAGAAATTTGGCTAGTCTGCCGTCAGGGCAAGTTTTGCATTACAACGGTGTGTCGCCACATCGCCGCAGTAATGAAAGCGCACGAGAAATAGCACACCGGCCGAGTGTGGTGCCCTCTCAGTGCACCATGCAGTGCGCCATAGAGTTTCTGACTAGCTTACCCCGAGTGGAATCTGGCGGTAGTGTCAACGCGATTCTGCGAAAGCGCTCCATATCTGCATGGTTGCCTCGATATATGTGTAGTTCGGCGGGAAGTAAGTGCGGCGTGGCATGGCCGGCAATGGCTTTGTGGCTGCGCAAATCACGTTTTTGTTAAAACAAATTGCTGACAAAAGTTCTGCCATTAATAAATTTTACTTTGCATAAAAAATACGGTGTTACAGTGAAATCTTTTTTGCGGTTAGAAAGAAAAAAAAGCAGGCGTCTCGCATTTGGCTCACGCTGCCAGATACAGCAGGCCGTCCCGGATATATATATATAAATTACTAGTACCCGGCGATGCCCGGGGGGGGGGGGGGGAGGGGGGGCATTAGACTAATGACACTAATGGGCACAACACGTGTTTAGATATTTGTTAGTTGTCATAATCGGCTAGTTTATCATGAAGTTTTACACAATATAGAACTCCTGCCTGCTGTCACTACGTGGGCTCCAACGGAGACGTGTCGTGGTAATGGGAAACGTCCGGAGCTCGTGCTTTGCTGCAACTCTTCCTAAACTAATCACATCAAGATGGTGCGCTCAAGCGAGTGACTGAGTGAGTAAGCGAAAAAAAATGGCTGGTGATTACGATACTCCCTCATGCAATATTTGGGCGCAACAGCACTTCGCTGAGGCAGCATTCAATCGTGGGTTCTCTCGACGGCAGCGATGATGAGCCTCTGCGTCGGCGGCGCGAAGTGAGAATCAGGAAGGGACCGCTAACTGCGCCTCAAGCGAACGCACATCATAGTCACGCGCACACACCCCTCCCGTTTTCGCCGAGGGTCGCGCCGTCGAGCGCCTCGTGCGGGCACAGCATACTGCCCCCTCCATTCCCCCGCTGGCTCGCGTCGCCACGACGAACTGCCCTCCCCTCCCAAATTCGCAACACTCTCAGTTGCTTTCTTTCATCGTTCGCTTTTTGTTTCCCTTGCCATCGTTCGCTCGGTTACGCCTACAACGCGGCTCAGCCCAGAGACGGCCGCCAAAGGGCTGCGCCCTAAAACGTTTCATAAGCCGGTGAAGGGGGTATACGTTCCCTATTCCGGGCAGCCGTGTGATAAGCGGGCAGCCTTCGCTCTGTAGGCCAAACCAGGTTGGCCCACATCTCAGGGCTGGGAAGGGGGGATAGAACAGAGGGGAGATCACGGATTTGCTTGAACTCTAATATTATAAGAGGAGGCGTGGCGAGTTGTGAACAGAACTTGCATTTGGCAGGAGGTTGCGTTGGGAACAAACAATGGAGGGAGACTGGGTCAGAGACAGTATTTTTCCCCTTGGAAAGTGTTATCTACGCAGGTATGAACGCTGCTCACCGGTCACAGTTTTATGATATATGACACGGGCTCCTACGGAGGCGCGTTGTTGCAGAAAGTGCCAACAGATGGCGAGCGCTATACGAACGCGGGAAAATTCTACTGAATTTTACGTCCAACGGGACGTAAATTTAAAAACCTTGCTGGCCTTTTTATCGGTATGTTAGGACAAAATCCTAAAATTGATTTTTGGGCAACTTTCATATTTCGCGGGTTTTCTTTATCAGTCAGAATAAATGAGTACGCAATTAGTTCGTCGCTGAAAAAACCGTAGTTACATGCCCCTCGTGGGTACCTACAAGTGCCTCATTGACACTTCAGTGATTAGGACGGTAATTCTCGAGTTAGATAATTAATTACAATTAATTAGTTCAGTCTCATTAACGAAAAAAATTAGTGTACGCTTCTCCGCAGTACTGCAAACATTATGCACTAGGTTTTCTTCGAGTTACGCCATTACTCTTTTTTTAAATCTTGGTGCATGATAGCTGGGACACCCTGTATATATGTGTTTATGGCCGGCGTATTTACTTTCTAGAAGTTGTAGATTGTAAAAAGTAAGAGCTGGAGCGGGAGCATTTGCTCTTCGCTTGACTCCTGGCTCGGCTGTGTAAATACTTATGGACGGGAGCAATCATAGCAGACGAAGGCAGAGATGGAGTCTCGTAATGTTGCGGTAAAAGCTAGTGCAGATCTGGAGCAGAGGTCTCAGCCAATGGATGGTGGTGTTGCCTCGTAACAAAACGAAAACGCGCACGAAGCAGTTCCTGTTCACGCAGCGCTATCGGCATCAAGCGTCTACATTCAATGATAGTTCCCAGAGTGGATGTTGTTCGTGGGCCGCCAATACCCACCAGGAGCATGCGCGCCTGCATGCTTTCCAAAGCATTGAGATTTCCTGCTCAGAGGGGAAACAAGGCAGGAGTCGTAGAGACGAATAAGTGAGTAAGCTGTGCAGCCGCCAGTGTTGCTAGAAAGCATTCGGAACATGTCGAAAAATGACGAGAACTGTTCTTTCAAACTACGAATACAGGGTGTCCAGGTCAACAATCTGGCGAGCGTGACGCCGAGAAATTCGTCATTTGCGACATATGGTATTGGTCACGGGAAGGTGCGGTCAATCCCCATTGCGCCATGGCCCACCTTAAAGGTGTGGGTGGGCGCAGTCTGCGCGAGCACTGTAATGGCCGCTATGTAAATAATGTAAATAGATTGCTTCGCCCCATATCATCGTTCGTCTCATCTTTGTCCTACCGCCACGTAATAGGCCGGTCCTCCGGCCGAAAAGTTAAAAACCATTCCTTTTTCGACGTGTGTCACCCTTTTTTTCATAAGTTTGACCGGTGTCCAAGGACAAGGAACTGTTTCTTGCAACTATATATATATATATATATATATATATATATATATATATATATATATATATATATATATATATATATATATATATATATATATATATATATATATATATATATATATATATATATATATATATATATATATACGTGTACGGGTGTGAGTACGTGTGTGTTCTTCGACGAAAGTCATTAATAATTAATGGGGTGTTAACGAGCCACGGCCTGCCGTTTTTCGAATATACCCGTTCTCATGGGTGCCGTGACCCTTTTCTTTTTCTTCTGGACGGAAAAAAACGTGTAACGGGAGATGCGCGCAAGTTGTGGCTTGAGAGCTCCCGACGACAGTCGCACAGGGAGATGTTTATCTCGCAAAACCGACGTAAATGGCGACGGAACTTATGCAAGTACGTTATCGCGTTTACACAAGCCACCACCCGTCCCCTCTTCCCCACGCGTTCACTGGACGATCACTCGAGCGTAAGTTCGGCGCCTTTTTCCCTCTCTCCCGCGGCATGAATGCAAACGGCCGTCATTTCGCGAAATTGCATAACGTGAAGTGAGGGGAAAAATTGCTTCCGCTTGTAGTGGCACAGGAGAGGCCATCGATCATGGCGAAGCGCGTACGACGTCGTAGTGTACACGATACGCCTTATCCCGGCGGGCAGGATGCGCGCGAGCCGCCGCAGAGGTGCGTGTCTCGCACGCCTGCGTACGTGTCACCGCTCGAGCTGCGGCGAGCAGACGTTGACGCGCGCGGCGCTCGCGAGAGCCGCCGCTGGTCCCAGCAGGTGGAAGATGTATTTGCCGAGGAAGAAACACCCCAGCGAGCCGGCGCGCGCCATGCAAGCGGGGGGGCACCTGGTGGAGCAGGGAGCGCGCGGCATGCTGGTCACGTAGCGGGAATTCCACCTTGAGTGCGAGCGCAACGAGATGAGAACGTGTGCGTTGACGGCGGCTGTTTGTCTTACTCGCCGTCCGCGCGACTCCTAAATTAGGCCGTCGCCTCGTACGTGTTCGCTCCACCTATGTCTGGGCTGTTCGTGTTTGTTTCTTTTCTCTCCTGGCATTCCGAGCCGACTAGATCCCATCGGACAGTTTTTAAATGAATTCAAGCGTACATGCTGTGTCCACGGGACCATTTAAGGGAGGTGAAATTGCTTGATTTATTAATGAGTCTCCCGATATCGGCTCGTTTTGCGATTCGTGGAAGAGCTCAACGAATAGGGGGAGAGAAACTGGTATAGGAAGAGAGAGGAACAACAAGTCCATTCGCTCAAAACAATAGATGGCTTGATAACAGGCGCAGATGGCCCGCGCATATCTACTAAGCGCTTGAATTTCAGAAGAATATACAAACTTGACGATCATTTTTCTATATGGCTCACACTTCGTTTCTGCTAATGATCGCAACTCGTAGCCCAGTTAGCCTTCCTATGGTTTTCCACTGTACTGGGACCGCACTGTGGCATCTTCTCTTCCATGTTTACATTAACCACCTCCCCTCTCGTGTATCCTCTAGCATTAAATTGCTGAGGGATGACTGCGGGATATTTAGGGAAATTGTCACTCAAGAATATACAAACTTTCTTTAATCAGACCTGATTGTCGCATGTTACTGGTACAACGAATGGTTAATGGAACTAAACGTTACATAATACACAGTCATGCGTCTATCTCGAATTGCGAACAGTGTGTCCTGAAAAATGTTCCCATCAAATTCATTGCTTATGCTAGATCTGTAGGTATTCACAATTCACAAAAGCGCATCGTATTCACAAAAGCGCATCGTATTTGAGCGTCTCGGGTGACGCGGAGGGCGTTAATCCACTGCGCACGTCTCGGCTAATGATTGTTACGCTTCCAAGCCGTGCTGGCAGGCTTATCTCACGCATTTTACGGCCGACAGCATGGCAGAAGCACGGCATGCCGATTACTGAGATATCGGAATGCCCAGCCAACGATAAAGTTGGCTGGGCATTCCGATACACCGTGCAGCTGTAAGGATAGCCGATGATCATGTCACCCTGCCACCCCGCGCAAGTTTGATGATCACCGTCTACTGTGAAGGTGCTGCTCCTGACGTTGACGCTATCGTGGAGAGTGACCAAAGGTTGCTTCTTGACCGCGGTGTGTCTGTCGCAAGAGGCATTGCGCGCTTCAAGGAACACCAATTCCACATTTTGGTTACTAATTTCACCGAGGAGTACCAGCATTTAAACAAGGGCGCGGCAATTGCATTCCTCGAAGAAACGCAAGAAGCAAGTGACGTGATCGCGGTCGCCGACTTTGAACGCACCCCCGTAGAAACCTTCAAGCTCCCGCAGCCCTTCGACGTGAATCCGGCGCTACCGCAAGAACAACGGAACAAATTATTGGCTTTGCTGCGTCGCTATAGCGAATGTTTTTCGTCGAGCGCAAAACTACGTCAGACCCCTCTAGCGAAGCACCGAATAATAACCGAAGATGGAGCCCGACCTACCCGACAGTCACCGTACCGCGTCTCTTCACACGAACGGGAAGCCATCCGGACTCAAGTCGACGACATGCTCAGCGACGACATTATACAGCCATCGAAAAGCCCCTGGGCTGCGCCCGTCGTACTCGTAAAGAAAAAAGACGGCACATTAAGGTTTTGTGTTGACTACCGGCGACTGAACAAAATCACGAAAAAGGACGTATACCCCCTCCCCCGAATCGACGACGCCCTCGACCACCTCTGCCACGCGAAGTACTTCTCATCGATGGACCTGAAGACCGGCTACTGGCAAATTGAAGTGGACGAGAGAGACCGAGAGAAGACTGCATTTATAACCCCAGACGGCCTATACGAGTTCAAGGTGATGCCGTTTGGGCTGTGCACAGCACCAGCGACGTTTCAAAGAGTCATGGACACTGTGCTAGCTGGCCTTAAGTGGCACACCTGCCTCGTATACCTCGACGACGTAGTGGTATTCGCCCGGACTTTCGACGAACACCTTGCAAGGTTGGAATCTGTACTCGAGGCCATTCGTACGTCGGGGTTGACGCTGAAGCCTGAAAAGTGCCGTTTCGCATACGAGGAACTCAAGTTCTTGGGCCACGTCGTCAACGCCGCGGGAGTCCTACCTGACCCGGCAAAAACTTCAGCTATCGCGAACTTCCCTAGGCCGAAAGACAAGAAGGGCGTGCGAAGATTTCTCGGGCTGTGCGCATACTACCGGCGCTTCGTCGCAAACTTCGCACGCATTGCAGAGCCACTCACGCGCTTGACAAAAGACAGCACCCATTTCAGCTGGGAAAACGACCAAGAAAAAGCATTCTGCGAGCTGCAAAAACGCCTGCAAAGCCCGCCCGTGCTCGCTCATTTCGACGAAAATGCCGAAACGGAAATGCACACGGACGCCAGTGATATAGGCTTGGGTGCCGTCCTTGTCCAAAAGCAAAGCGGCTGCGAAAGGGTAATCGCCTATGCCAGCCGTGGTCTGTCGAAGGAGGAGAAAAACTATTCTGCCTCTGAGAAAGAGTGCCTGGCTATTATATGGGCGATTTCAAAATTTCGCCCATACGTGTATGGAAGGCCATTCAAGGTTGTAACAGACCACCATGCGCTGTGTTGGCTCGCCAATTTGAAGGACCCCTCTGGCCGTCTTGGGCGGTGGAGCTTGCGCCTGCAGGAGTTCGACGTTACAGTCGTTTATAAATCCGGCAGGAAACACTCCGACGCCGACTGCCTGTCCCGCGCCCCCGTCGACCCACCACCACAAGACTCTGATGAAGACAGCGCGTTCTTCGGGATCGTGACGGAGAGCGACCTAGCCGCCCAGCAGCGTGCCGACCCCGACTTACGCGCCATAATCGAGTACCTCGAGGGATGCAACGTTGCCGTTCCTAGGACCTTCAAACGCACCTTACCAGCATTCAGCCTGAGAAACTCCGTCCTCGTGAAGAAGAATTTCAGCCCCGGAACAAGAGCGAATTACCTTCTCGTCATCCCCGCGGACCTTCGTGACGAAATTTTGGAAGCGTGCCACGACGACCCGTCTTCCGGACATCTCGGCACAGCCCGCACTATTGGAAAAATCAAGGCGAGGTACTACTGGCCCGGCCTTACCGCTGACGTCACCCACTACGTCCGGAGCTGCCGTGACTGCCAGCGACGAAAAACGCCGCTGTCAAGACCCGCCGGACTTCTACAACCGATCGCCGTCCCATCGAGACCATTTCAACAGATTGGAATGGACCTTTTAGGCCCGTTCCCTACGTCACGATCACAGAACAAGTGGATTGTCGTAGCGACAGACTACATGACGCGCTACGCAGAGACCGCCGCTCTTCCGAGAGGGACTGCACAAGAAGTGGCAAAGTTCTTTATAAGCCAAGTTGTGCTGCGACATGGAGCCCCGGAAGTCCTAATCACAGACCGCGGAACGGCATTTACTGCGGAGCTGATGCAAGGAGTATTACGCTACAGCAACACGGATCACCGAAGAACGACGGCGTACCACCCCCAAACGAACGGACTAACAGAACGTCTGAACAAGACAATCGCAGATATGCTGTCAATGTACGTTGACGTTGAACATAAGACTTGGGACGAAGTGCTCCCGTATGTCACGTTTGCGTACAACACGGCTATCCAGGAGACGACGCAGCTGACGCCGTTCGAGCTTGTCTACGGTAGAAGGCCGACTACGATGCTCGACGCCATGCTTCCGCACGTAGAAGACGACGACCTCAACGCCGACGTCCACGGATATCTTCAACGTGCGGAGGAGGCCCGCCAGCTCGCTCGAGTTCGTATAACGGACCAGCAGCTGGTGGATGCGGGCCGCTACAACCTCCGACGCCGAGACGCCGAGTACCAACCAGGGGATCGTGTGTGGGTTTGGACTCCCATCCGACGACGCGGACTCAGTGAGAAGCTCCTGCGACGGTATTTCGGACCCTACCAGATTCTACGACGTGTCGGCCAACTTACCTACGAGGTGATCCCCGATGGTGATTCCGGAACATCACGACGACGCACGCGGCCCGAAGTCGTCCACGTGGTTCGCTTAAAACCTTTCTACGGACGATAACGAATTTTATTTTTATTTTCGGACTGTGGCTTATGTTAGCATCGGGTCGATGCACTCTTAGAGGGGGGGTAATGCCGCGAACCATACATTGGGTTTGTTTATTTGTGTTTTGCTTTTACCGCCCGGCTGCGCCGGTCTGTGTTACCTCTGCGCCAAGGGAAGCGCGTGTTCCATTCTTTCTTTCTGTGCCGCATCTGTTATCTGTCGTGATAGGGAGAGCATTCCGATCTAACGTGAACAGCCCAGAATAATCTTCTTGGATCTACTATCTTCTCGATGTGAATCGACGTTTCGAGAACCACGCGCACCGAAAGATAAAAAGCCTGCAGTGCGGACGCCGGGGCATTCGATTCTGCGACGCTCGCTGACGCAAGTCACTTTGTTGACCGCTGCTTCGCCGCCTCTGTATTCTTTTGAGTTGTTAGGGGAGCACAAGTTCGCTCCGATAAACTTGTTTCTCCTGCAAGACAACTGCGTCGTCCTTGGCTTCGTGACAATATTCTTCCTCAGAACCGAAAGCGAAACTGGTCTGAATCTTGGACATCGTCCAATCCCACTACACCTTGTATTGACGTTACTGCTTTAGTTGGTGCGGCCGCCGCAGACCTCGCATGGTAATTTTTCTTCTTTCAGGCTTTCTAGGATACCTGCACATTGTGGCATTCTCGGCAACGAAAATGCAGATGAGGCTGCTCGCAGAGGGCTACAACTGCGCAATGTAAGGAAAATTTTCTTTACAAAGCACGAGGCTGCAGCGCTAGCGAAGCAGCTTTCCCGAGAGGAACGAAACGGCCTCTGGTCTTCCCCCGAAACTCAATACCCCTTTCTGTGCCATATAGACTCTGACCTGAGAATGAGGCTCTCACAGCGAATCCCACCTCGACTTGAGACGCTTTACCATCGGTTGCGCCTCAACGCAGCACTTACGAACCCCTACCGACATCGGCTCGGTCAAACCATAAACTCTTATTGTGATAACTGTGGTTTGCTAGAAACTGTTGAACACAGCTTATTAGAGTGTCCGGCGTTCAGCCAGGAAAGGAACCACCTCGCCAAAAAGATTGAGTGCCTCAACAACGTACCTTTATCATTGAAAGCTCTTCTTGGACCATGGTCATCTCCATCATCCCAGCGAAAAGTATTAGGTGCAGTGTTTGATTATTTACACGACATCGACGTCGCAGAGACAATGTAGAACTATACATCGTCATCCTGTGAGACCACCTGGACTTTTACGTAACCCACAGAACACTCCAGGTTACCATATTTTTTACCTCTTCCTTTTTCCCCCTCTTTCGCCCTGCTTCCTTTAGGGGCTTTATTAGGGAGTTTTAGAATAGGGGAAGCCGGCGTTGGGGGCCCCCAAGAAGTTAGGGGAACCCAAACGCAAGGCGCTCGCGCGCGGAGAGTTTTAGAAGAGGGGCGCCCCCGACAGCCCGCAACCGGCTTGCGTTGCTCAGCTCGGCTCGGGTGATGGAAACTTTAGGCTTAGCGTCGTGGCGGAAATTTGATCGCCGCTATCTGTGCAACTGCGAATGACAATCCAATCCACAACTTTTCACCACACTATCATCCCCTTTCTCGCATGTGGAAGTGTATTTCAGCTATAACTGCCGTTTCAGCGATCGGTGACCAAGACATCTGCATTGCCTGTTTCGATGCTTCCGCGCAGGTAGCGCCATCTCTCAGCCGCTCCGCGCACCGCGCGCCGCGGCGATCGGTCGGATCGCCGAACGTCCGCGGCCGCTCAGCGTAGGCTTAGCATCGCGGCAGATATCTGATCGCCGCTTTTAAAATAAGCCCTGACAACAAGCCCTAGCACAATTTTTCATCACACTAACACTTACTTTCTCGCATGTGGAGTTTCTTTTTAGCCATCAGATTGATTCGGAAGAGCAGCGACAAGCGGTTGCTACCGTGGTCTGCGCCGGTTCGAGCCGCTGAGCGTGCCGAGCTGGCAGGCGCGGCCGGCGTGTGCGCGGACTGTTTCTGAAGGCAGAAAACGCTTCACGATTACCTGCTTTATCCATATCTAGCGAACGACGCGCGGAATCAACAAATTCAGCTCAGCGATCGTCGTAGTTGATCGGGTGACGAGCCGCAGGTTTCGCTTCAGCCATGGTCACGCGCAGTCTCGCTGGCTGCGAGAGCGACGCAAGAACGCAGACTCCAGCTTTGGGGCGCCCGCTATTTCAGCAAAATAGCGTGCGCGCTAAACGCAAACCCAAAACCCCAAGGTCGGCTTGGGTTCTGCGCATGCGCAGTACGACGCCCCAAGACGCTTGGGGGCCCCAGAGCGTTGGGGCCCCCTATTCTAAAACTCCCTATTCCCTTTACCCCAGCCCCGCAGAGTAGCATATAGGCGAATGCATGCCAGCAGACCTCTCGGCTTTCTCCTAATAAAGAGCCCCCCCCCCCTTCTCTCTCTCTCTCTCTCTCTCTCTCTCTCTCTCTCTCTCTCTCTCTCTCTCTCTCTCTCTCTCTCTCTCTCTCTCTCTCTCTCGGGGTTTGTAAAATAAATACTGCCTTATCGACCAGATAAACGACGAAAAACCAGATAAACGACGAAAAGTGTTAATTTCAGCCAGTCTACGCAGTGCAAGCAAAAACAGGAGCTTGACAAATTCACTTCAGTGTGACTTTTAGCTAACACCTTTACACCCTAGCAGAAAAAACAAAATAAAACCCCATTTAGGGTGTTTTGTCGTTTATAACACCCTTACTCCCTAGCAAAAAACTCCCGGGTCATCTCCACTAACGTGATATCCAAGGAGGGGCAGAGCATGCAGTGTATAAGTGTATTCAAAGTTTGTAAGTCTCTCTCTTGCCACACGGTGCGTGCTGATTGGGCGCCGGAGAAGCGCCGGTGGGAGGAGCAATCGCACGTTTGCTGAGGTGGTGGCGCAATCTCTTGCGTTGAACCAGATTTAGGCAATTTGCATGCCCCAACTGTCCCAGTTTGGCGTAGTGGCAGGGGTCAACGCGAGCGCAGTGCAATGGCCACGCCTCGCCCTGTGGGCTCGTCCTTCAAGAAAATTTATTAATGGCCGATACAAAGACCCGCTGTGCTCAATACTACACGGGTCGCCTCTTTAAGAAAATTTATTAATCGCCGATACAAAGACCCGCTGTGCTAAATACTACACGGGTCGCCTAAACCATACACACTGCATGTATCACTTCACTTACTACACCACTCACTACACACACAGTTCACTCCACAGTTCTCCATAGTTCACTAGTACACACACTATTAGAAGCACAATTACTCTGAAAGATCACTGTAGATCACATCCTCGAAAGTTCACGACAATACGCCAAGATCAATACAACAGTCAATAGGGTAGAATAGACACTTCTATTTGTTTGTTTACCACACGGATAAACCGAGTGGACCACCGCTGAAGGAACTGCTCTTCCCCCAGCGCGGCGAGCTCAGCCTCCAGGTGATCGAATAGAAATAGACGCGAGCGCATTTTCCGAAGCATTGGAAACATGTACTTTTGCGGCCGCGCTCTGAGAGCCGCAAAGCCGCGCCTTTTCCAGATGATCTGGGCACCAACGCACAGTAAAAACAGAACAAATGCGTCGCGAGACTTTGTGCGTGCGTCGAGTCTGTGTCCAAACATCCGAGCTAACAATTTCCAGTAGGTCTTTGCAACCTTGCAATCGAAAATCGCGTGCTGCAGGGTTTCACGCAGCCCGCACTGTGGGCACCTGTTGGAGGGTGCCACACCCCATTTTGCGATGCGGTCTGCCGTGGGCAGGACCCCCCAGCCGCGTTGCCAGCTGAAATCTCTGACGTCGGCCGGTAAAAATGAGGCCGTCAGCTGCTTCCACCTTACCGCCCTGCTCTTTCGGAGCTGGTCCTGAGTGAGCTGCGTTACTGCGAGGGTTTCGCAAATTTTACTTGGCGATGTGTTGAAGACGTCAATGTCAGGGAGTTGCGTTCTCAAATTTCTGAACGACTTTATGACGTGCTTATAAAACGGGGGTGGCTGCTCGGCTGAGGGTCCTACCCGCACACCATCGAAAAACAATGCTCGCGATCAGTGCCAAGGAAGAACTCACAGAGCTTTCGCCCCGGGTATTCCTCATCACTAGATAGGTTGAGCAAGTTCCTTATTGCGAGGAGACTACTCATTGTTTCTAAACAGGGGATACTGAAACCGCCCATGCTGCTTGGAAGTCGCAAGCATGTGCGAGCCACTTTTTCAGTTTTCCCACCCCAGAAAAAGGAGCCGAGCATAGTTCCCAGTTTCCTGAGTACATGCCGTGGTGGCCGCGCCACCCTCGCTACGTAGTAGTAGGCTGCCGACACACAGGCTTTTATCCCATAGCTGCGCTCCTGCAAACAAAGGTCGAAGGATGCAGCTACTGCTAGCCGCGCCTCCGCCTTTCCTTTCAACTGCCTCCATGTCTCATTCGCCACTTCGCCCGACGCGCGAAAGACAACCCCCAACACTTTCACTCGGGCAACCCATTCAATGCCGCCAGGCAGGTCCGACGCGAACGCGCCAAAGCGGAGCGCCTCGCTTTTCCCCCTGTTCAGCTGGGCACCAGACAGCTCGCTGTACTCTGTGAAAAGCCGTAAAAACGCTGCGTAACTGTCTTCGTCTCTTAAGAACAGGGAAACGTCGTCCGCGTACGCCGAGACCTTGACCTGGCCCTGGCCAGGCAACGGGAAGCCGCGTATCGCAGGGGAGTCAATTATTCGACGCAAAAGCGGATCAAGGCATAGGGCGAAGAGGAGGGGCGACAGCGGGCAACCCTGTCTTATTCCACGAGTCACGGGGAAGGGTTCAGTGAGCTGCCCGTTCACAAAAAGCTGCGATGCCACGTCCGTGTACAGTGCCCCCAACCTTGCCACGCAGTCCCGAGGAAAGCCGAAGTTTTCCAGAACGGCGAGCAAGTACTGGTGCTCGACCCGATCGAAGGCTTTCGACTGATCTACCGAGACAAAACAGCCGGAGATGCCCGTCCGCGTGGCGAAGGTGAAAAGGTCTCTAGTTAGTGTCAGCGCCGAGAATATAGTGCGGCCGGGGACGCTGCACGTCTGCGCTAAGCTAACTATTTCCGGGAGCGCCATGCCGATGCGTTTAACCAGCACAGACGCTACCAACTTGTAGTCCGCATTCAGCAGAGTTATCGGCCGGTAGGCATGCGGTTCTGAAGGATCACCGCAGGGCTTAGCTATTAGAACTACCCTCCCCGCGCGAAACGAGTCGGGTTTCCTTCCTTCGGCCAAGAATGCGTTCACCATTCCTAGCATCTGCTCTTTGAGGACCGGGAAAAACACTTTGTAAAACCCCGCCGGGATTCCGTCAGGGCCAGGAGCGGAGGAGTCACGCATATCTTTCAGTACTTTCCATAGCTCCTCCGCCGTGACAGGGGCACAGAGACGCTCGTGCCAGTGGCTAGGGACGCTGGGCAGTGCCCCGCAAAAGTTCCGTACGTGATTTTTGAAGCTGTTCTCATCAAGGTAAGCCTTCTCTGAACTGAAAAATGCTTGGAAGTACTGGGCAAACGTCCTGCAGATATGCTCATTATTCGTACTCCGTTCACCATTCGGTTATTGTACGTATGGTACTTGAACACGCGATGCCTGATCTATTGAGCCTGCTTTAACGTGCCTTAAGACAGACGGATCTGAAACTGGGCGCCCCAAAACGAATGCTTTGCTTGCTGCGCGTGACGATTGCCGCAAAAGGCGCTCGTATCGCGCTTTTAGCAGATCCATGTAGTCTCGCATAGCAAACGTTACAGTATCCTTAACTATTCGTAACCTCCTGAGGGTTTCGTTTAGATCACGCGTGATGCGAACCTTGCGCTCACGCCCTGCTTGGGTAAGAAGTGTACGCCATCCAGCTTTCAAGCAGTCCCAGTCGGCTTCCCCTTGATGCGTGTCCCTTTCCTCCACTAGAGAAGCCCTAATTCCTGCCACGCTAACGGCATCAGTAAGCAAGCATTGATCCATTCGCCACAAATTGGGGTTAGGATCACCTGTATGAGATTTTAGTTTCACCGAAACTGGCACGTGATCTGAAATTGTGGGCACCTCTTCGGGCAGAAAAAGAAATTTGTCTAAACGACAGGCCGATCGACCCCCAGACCATGTTGCAACAAACACGTCTCCGTGTAGGTGAACCCACGCATCGCAGAGGCGAAACTGATCCATCAGGTCGCGCAACGCGCTCGCACCTCTATACGGCCTTCCTCGGCCTGGCCCTCTAACGTCTCGCTCGGGGTCAACAACACAGTTAAAATCGCCCACTAGAAAAGTTGGGTAGGCATCCAACAAAAACATGTCTAGCGAACGAAAGAAACTGGCGGAAAGATGGCGCGGTGCAGGCGCATACAAATTAACTGCCCTCACCCGGCGTGAGAACAGGTAAAAATCAATGGCAATTACCCTGCCGTCAAAGCCAAAAGTTACATGTGCTTTGTCGCGAAGGTAAGCACTCAAAAAGACAACACCAACGCCTGAGGCCATAGAGTCGTTTAGCGAAAAAAAGCCGTGAACTGAAAAACGCTGTTTAAATAATTTAACATCATGCGGGGTGCGAAAATTGATCAATGGAGGCCCCGCCAGCCGGTAAGTATGCCTTTTCTTGCTTCGACAGACCACCCGACCCGATCAGGCCTAGTGTCGAGAGCGGGTGGGTATTTGAGTGTAACACAAATTACAACCCGTCTACAAACAGCTTGTACTTGTGTTTGACAATTGCTAAAGCGGACAGGGAGCGTCTGAGAAATCTTTAAATCATGCTAGTTGATTTTGAACCGGCTTTATTCATTATACAACTTTCCTTTAGTACGCGTTACGTTCTAGAGCGAAGCGTTGGAAAACGAGTGTCCCGGTGTTTTAGTACCGTGACTAAATGAGACGACGACGACAGAAGACGCCGACAGAGCCCCTAAGGGGCTTTGCCCCTAAAACACAAGAATACACGCTTTCAAAGGGTGTTTTATCGTTAATTACACCCGTTAAAAGGGGTTTTGTTTTTTGATAAAGTGTAAGGGTGTTAGTTATATACAAAAAGGCTCTAAATCATTTACAGTTTACGCAGCTTTGCCGAAACAAGAATGTCCACCGCAATGCAACTCTACGAGTTGAAAGATTTCTCTCAACCTCCTTCATGCGTCGAGCACACGCCTTCCGATTAGATCTGGGATGCCTTTCCCACTACGGCATCCGAGATCTAATTGGAAGGCGTGGGTACGGTCTTCACTCTATACGCGTGTTTTTTTTTTTTCACTTTCTTGCCTACAGGAATTTAAACATTAACTCGCACTAATCGTAGTTAAAAATAGCCTAACGCAATATTCGTATGCCCCTCTTGGCATTGTAGACTGCCGGCCTTCCTTTCTGCTTATATATTATATATACAGTGGCCGACGATATTTCGGACCTGGCCCTGAGGGAACAAAAAATATTCCGAATAAAAGAGCAGTCCGAAAAATCCGCGAGTCATTACTCCGATGGGGTAACTGGCGGTTCCTCGGGAAGGTCCGGAATATACCGCAAGTAGAGTGCCGCAAGTCCGAATTTTGGAGCCCGAAAAAATGGTCGGCTGCTGTATATCAAAGTTGCAGTCCTTATTGCCAGTGCTTTCCGGCAATCTTTGAGTTATTTATAGTTCCGAAGGACGTAAGGTCATTTTTGTGACTCAGTTATATAGATGTGAAAATGGAAGTCGATAAAAACTTCATACATACATACATACATACATACATGCTTACATACATACATGCATGCATGCATGCATACATACATACATACATACATACATACATACATACATACATACATACATACATACATACATACATACATACATACATACATACATACATACATACATACAAACATACATACATACATACATACATACATACATACATACATACATACATACATACATACATACATACATACATACATACATACATACATACTATGGGGATGTGAACGCCGTGAAACAATATATATTTACATTCCATAGTTCCCATTCACATAGACTGACTGTCCTAGACCTTTAACGCAAATGAAAGAACATTCAAAAGAGGCCTGCATGCGTAGCATCAGCAATGCGCTCGCGTCGTCACCCGCCGCAATATCGCGGTTTCGGATCTGATGACTTAATTTTCGCTGCGCGTGGCAAGCTCGTATAAATAGAAAGTGCAATCAGCCTCAACCTTCGGTAAAGGGTGTAATTATACGGTCGTGTGACCGGAAGGATCATCAATCTTTTCCTCGAAACGGATCCCTATTATCGCGCAGGAGCGACGTGCAGATGTGTATCGCCCCACAACAGCCCTTTTCGTTCTCTTTTTCGCTTCTGCAGGTATCTATGCACCTAGGAAGTGAGAGGTCTTGCAAAAGTACGTGTGCTAATAAATACGTGGGCCTTAACTAATGACGCTGCGGCCTGACATGGCTTTTTCTTCCTGCCCACTCTTGCCGATCGGCCCAGAGAGCTTTTACTCTTTTTTCTGCCACCATCGGTTTTATCGTAATTTCAATTCCTGCCATCCATCATTTTGCGGCTGAGATATTGTAACAGGGAAATGTTTTGTACGGCGTAAAGCTGTTTTCTTAGAAGGCAGTCTAACGGATTTTCTTTTACGCAGCCCCTTGCTTCAAAGAAGTCCTCGGACGTGTTGCTACTAGCAATTAGTCCCAGGGCTGATTCAAAATAGGCTCTTTGGGCTTGAACAGCTGTGGGCCCTACAGGACTGACATACTCGTCGGCGACTCGCAACTGAATATCGTGTGATATGTGCACCTCGGCAAAAATTATGTGCAGCTCTGTAAGTGCCTTTTTCTTCCAATTGCTCTAGTAAAGGTGAGAGAGAGAGAGAGAAAGAA
This sequence comes from Haemaphysalis longicornis, assembly GCF_048455015.1. Classification (NCBI taxonomy): domain Eukaryota; kingdom Metazoa; phylum Arthropoda; class Arachnida; order Ixodida; family Ixodidae; genus Haemaphysalis; species Haemaphysalis longicornis. The sequence continues at coordinate 425,651,913 of NW_027526203.1, forward strand.
CTTTATTCGCCCAGAAGTAGAGAGCTTGGACTCTCTTTGCCGCGTTAGTCAGCCAGAAGATCTTGGTCCCTGGCGGCTTCTTCGGCCATCTGGACAAGGCGTAGCTGCGTTAGAGGATCAGAGCTGCGCAGCAGGGTTTCCCAGTGCTCTAGGTGGTTGATATCTATGCGGGGTAGAGGGGTCTTGCTCCGTGGTTTCTTTTGGCACTTCCACATAATGTGCGTGAGGTCTGCGCGGTGGCTGCAGTGCTTGCACTTATCCGAGAAGATCTCTGGATGGAAGTGACTATAGGCCAGCGGGTTCGGGTAGGTATTGGTTTGAAGTTGACTCCATGCTTTGGCCTGCGCAGCGTTGAGTGTGTGGTGGGGGGCTGGAAATTCGCACCTGTGCACAGCTTGGATGCGACAAGCAGCTTTGGCGCTTCTTATTCAGGGTATATTGCCTGCAAGAGTAGCATTTTCAAATATATTACGATTTTACGAAAATACTTTGGGAAATATTGTTACTGTGCTGGTCATCAGGCTGATGTCAGCGATTGGTAATTCACTCAAAACGGCACGGACTTTAGCCAAGAAATGTAAGCCATCACCGTTCTCGCCGCTCTCGCTGCCCTGATATATGGTGCTCTCGGCTGCACAAACATCATCCGCAGAACTCGTCCCCCGTGCCAGCTGGTAGCTTGTAATCGGTTGCGTGCTCCGAGAAAATAGAGAACGTTTATACTGTGGACGCTCAAGTTCCTTATTATTACAACAATACAAGCGCCAAAATAGGAAATGTATTTTAATATACGCATCACATAACGTGTAATCGCCGAAGATGTGTTGTCGCACTGTTCTATGATGACCAAGTTCTTGAAACTGAAACTAGCTCGCACTCGTTTGCCCTTTGCCGCAGTGTGTACGATACATCTGTATAAGGTAAAATAGTTCTGTTTAATACGTTTTATATCCAGGGCATTTAGCTATCCAAATTTCCCGTCGATAACTCGCAGCCCATCCCGGGTCGACCTTGCGCATCGACCGCGCTATCGAGTAGGCCTTCGAGACAACATCGTAACGAACAGAGCGAGTCAGAGCTTTATCGTGAATGGCACGGCTGTTTCTTGGGAGCTGAAAGGACGTCCAAGCTAAGGGCACCTGCCAGCGCGCACCCGACGCAACAACCTCCTCCTCCTGCCGCTGAGGGCCGGAGGCGAGGGAAGGGCGAAGCCAGGCTCGGTCACTCGGCGGAGAGGCCAGGCGTGGGTTGCCGCCCTGAGAGCAGGGCACACACACCGGCGCGCCTCTTCGCGGGCCCAAGTGGTCTCGGATGCATTTACAAGCCTAAAGTGAAGTGGCGCCTCCTGTTCCGCGACAGTGAATGGACGGCTGACGCCCGGCGAAGCCCTGCGTGTCACCGCGGCGGCCGAGGCTCGATCAGAGGGGCCTATACCGCGGCGGCGAACGAGGGTTCGGCCCACCGCGCCCGGCACGCGTCCGCTTGTCACTCAAGTGGCGCTGCTTTGCTCGCAGAATCAGCGCCCCTTGTTTCGTTAGCCGCGCGTCAGCCGCGCCGAAAGCTCGACGACACAAGCCCCACTGTGCGACCCGAACGTAAAAAAGCAGAAGTAAACACAGCACCTGGCACTGCCCTGATGCGCACCCATCAGTGGTCGAATCGGGTTGTTCTTTGATTTTCTGTGTGGAGGCACCGCGAACGGAAATCTAGAACGCCTAGTTGTCACTTGGGGACTGCGCGGTAACACGGGGCGCACAACTACGGGGAAACTGGCCGTGTTTCTTGCTTTCTGTGCTCTTGATATCGCAATCCCGGACGCATCACAAGACAACATCGCTCCTGAACAAGTTTAAAGTACAAGCAGAGGTGTGCGTTGCGCGAAAATCTCTGCTTGGATAGCGGTACTACGGCAACGCTCGCCGGACAGTAGATTCGCCAACGTTGCTTTTTCCCTTTACGTTCGGGGGGCATCGACCTCTGTCTAGCATAGTTTATTTTAGCAGGGAAGCTGTTTAGCAAATCGTAATTTTTCGTGCCCTCAGTTAAAAATACCAAGAAATTGCCGAGCGTGCGCCCGTGAGCGCGGGTCTCGCGGAGACCGCGCGGCAGTTAACAAAACCAAGAATATGCCCAGCGCTCGTGCGCGCGTGCCTGGCGACGACCGCCCAGCGTCCCCTGCGCACGATTGTCGAGCCAAGCATACCCACTTAGGTAGATTGGCCAAGATTGGCCCCCCCCCCCCCCAAAAAAAAAAAAACTCCCGAGTTCGCCGTAATCGTGGCAACACTTGCTCGGTACAAGAAAGACACATCATAGAGTACACCCCTCCACGGTGACGTCCAATGATTACCAATTCCAAAACAAAAATGAAAGAAGTTGACACTTACAGCAACAATGCTGGAGTAAATGTCGTTGTGGACGCGAAGAAGGAAATCGGCTGCAATCGTGAACTTAAACCTTCGTGATGATCGTGAAGGTTGCGTACAGCTTCACCCCCTTCTAGTCTTACGCATTAGTGCGAGCTTCGTTTATTTTTTTTATTTTTTTTGTGAGTTGATTTTAATACCCCCTCAGCAGATATCACGCACGAACTCCAAGCTGGCAGCGCTGTGTTACCATTGCCTGTACACGCGCTTACGAGACAACGACAATGCTGAAGCTCACCCACAGCGCGTTTTGTTCTAAGGGTGGGGAGCACGCTGGTGACAAACTATGGGCGCATTGCGCATATGCAATTTGGCGAAAAGCATAATGTTGTTTTCGGCGATCATCACAGTTTTTCGGTTGATACAGCGCTAATCAGTGTATAAACTGGGCATTCAGAGTGAACTAATCGTTCTTAACAAGCGAGCACTCGACAACGGCGATGCCCCCTTACTCCGTTGACTGTTGATTTGATTGATTATGAGGTTTAACGCGCCGACGCTACACAGGCGATGAGTGGATATAGTGGAGGGCTCCGGATTAATGTAGACCACCTGGGGATCTTTAATGTGCGCCGAAATTTGGAACAACCGGTGTTTTCGCTTCTCGCCTCACCAGAAAAGCGGCCGCCGCGGTCGGGAATAGAGCCCGTGTCCTTGGGCTCCCTTCACTTCCTCCGCATCTTACCCGCTTCAGAGCTGGGGACGTCACAAGTTCTCTTCCAAGTTCTCTTTCTTTCCATCTTTCTTGCTTATTATTGTTATCATTGTTACTGTTATAATATTTTAGGAGAGGTTCCTGTCAAAGTTAGAAGTACGGGTGGATTTTATTCGGTGCAGCCCCTTATGAATTTCCCCGCACACGTATAGTACTCCGCAAAGATTTCGAAATCATGTTTTCGAAATCAAAGATTTCGAAATCATGTTAGAGTTTTCGAAATCAAAGATTTTGAAAACTCTAACTCTACCTTTCCGGAGAAATTGCGTGGGTAATAACCAATTTTACATTCATTCTAGTATATATTAATCGATTTTGATGCATTTGTACATCGTGCACGGATGGGTTATATGCATGAGATGGCCCAATTCTGATCACGAAAATAAAAGGCGGTCCGGACGAGGTGGGAATTCAGAAGGTTTTGCTGGTAGAAATTGCTGTTCCTGAGAAACGTTAACAGCCCCCCCCCCCCCCCCTTTTCCCTTCCGGATAAGATGGTAACTCGTGCCACCGATTGATAAAAATTTATTGACAGCGGCGTATGTTCTGCCATGCTGATGTGTAATTCATGCAGCTTTTCAATTTTTTGTTATTAAGTAGCTTCACAACCTTGCACCAGGGCGATAACACCTATACACTGGGGTCTCTCAGGAACAACGCAGACTAGCAGCCCAGTCACAGCGTCGCCGGCGCAGGAGATGTGGAGGAATATCGTCGTACAGGGTGCTCGTCCCGAGTGGAGGGGTATGTCATTGCCTTATGCTTCCTTCCCACACTGACGCATAGGTTGGAAAACAGTGCTTGTCCCGAACTCTCTTCCCTGTCGCAGCTGAGGGCGCCACCACGCATGCAGCACATCTCTCGCTCGCCGCACACGCGAGAGCTGCATTTAAAGCACCTGCGATTGCAGGAGGGATGTTGCAATACTAAGGCTTTTATGACTTTATAATTATCGCGCCCACAAATTACGCATCCTTCCTAAGAAAACCAGCATATTTTAATAAAGTGCAAAAATATGGTTCTGTGCCCGTATTAATTTTTACAGTGAGAGATGTTTAGATGGGAACACTTTGCCGAGTAGGTGGCGATGGGAGTTGTTAGTTACGCGCAACCGCAAACAACCCTTCACCCGATAGCAATGAAAGTCTTTGGTGCCTGGCATATCCAGGGGATCTTTGAATTGCTGCCAAGTGATTATGGACTAGATGCAGGGTCAGTTGCTCCGTCTGCATGGAAAGACAGCTTGTAAGAGGAACAGGGAAACGTAGATAGCAAGCGTGCGGGTTCTGCTGGCCACAGGAGTGTTGCAGCACAATTCTGCAAAATTTGAGGAAACACCGTAAAGCGGTATCAAGCTAGTGCTAGCTGGCCCGATTGCAGCACATGGCTCGCTGTGATGCTTGCTCTGTGACGTCACCGCCGCTGTCACGCCGGTTTCGAAAAGGGAGAAATCACATTTTTACAATGGCAGCTTAATATATCCCCCTCGTCTTGTCACGATTAGAAGGGAATGCTGAATATTTCGCCCGCATGTTGCGAAGATGGGTCAGTTCCTGTTGCTGCACTCTAAATGCCGTAACCTCTAATAGAGGTTAAAATATTGCAAATTTGTTAGGTTTACTTTATCGGTTAGGCTGTAACCGTTAGCATGTAACCTTTACTATGGGTTGGGCTGAAACCTGTACACAGAAGTTACGCCCCCCCCCCCCCCCCCCCCCCCAACCGCCATGCCTTTATGCGTACGCGGTCCGCGCGGCGCATACAAATAAAAAGTCATGTCATGTACATCGGTGGAACAGTTCGCACATTGGCTTTCGATACACGCGTCTCAGCCTGTACACATTTATTCGCAACAAAGGCTCAGATGCGTGACCTGCAGAACAACCCTTTGCCTTAAGATTTACTACTCGAGTGCGGCGGGCATTTTTAAAGCTAAGCTGTGTCAAAGTTACACATAGTATACACACTGCACGTACAGAAACCACCCAGTAATAAAAAACATTCACCACAAAGTGTAAAAAGAAAGACAAAAATTTATTTTCATAACGTTAGTGAAGAAGATCGTGGCTCGTTTCTTATTGGTCCTGCATATGCATACGCTCCTAGCCCTTTGATTTCGGAAGATCACGTTGTGAATTACTGCCTAATTTTTTCTAGCAGGCTCCTGAGCTTTCCGTTCATAAGGCCCCTGGGGACGCTGTCCCTAGGCCACAAAAATTTCTGCAGGAAGATCAGCGGCTGCGCTAGGGCTTGGGGATAGTTTAGGTTGTTAATGTAGTAGACCGCCAGGCACATGACCAGCGCATTTTCGGTTGTGCCGTTGACTCGAATCAATTCGTGTGGCTTGCCGCCGTGAACGAGAATCGTTTCCGAGGAAAGGTAGATATGGGGCGAGTTGAAAACAACGCCTTCGGGCACCTCCATCTGTGTTAAAAACAAACGAAAAGAACTTGTAACTATGAGCCCAGGGTCTATGATAGTAAGATGTAAAATAAACCCCACAGAAATAAATGTAAGCTTGGGGCTTCTTTTTTTGGGATAAAATAGTAACTGCATTCCCAGGATTCGGGCCCTTACTTGCATACTCTTGCATACCCTACTTGCATACCCTAAGCACTCGCAATCTTCTTTGCATCGCCCTCGCAGGACACCCCACACGTCTCTGTTTGTCATGGATGTCATTATGGCCTAGGACGCGAGGCGGAAAAGATTACTTGTTTTTAAACGTGTATGTACATTTATAGAGTATACGACAAAACATGCATAGCAATTAAGGCCTGAAGAATACTCAGACCACGAAACAGCTAAACGACTAAGCGCTTATTGACAGCTCAGTTATTGCGTTGTCAACAAAAGCTTTGCGCTCCGCGCCTTCCGGTCGTCGTCCGCACTTTCATCGCACTTAAGCCATCATAAAGCTTTAAAAGTTTACCAGCTGTTAGTATTGTTCTATGTAATGAATGTGACCAGTCATACTTACCTTCCGGTACCTCCAGGACGGCGCGAAATGAACTGGGGCACGAAGAAGACTTCGAAGTTCTATACGTTGCGCGAACACAACATGGCCGAGTGCGGAAAGAAACGTGCAGCACACAACGCGCGGCGACCTGCGGCTATAGTGACTGAGGCTTCCCGACGAGACTGAGGTCACGTGATTGATCACGTGGTGAAGCGCTCGTGGAGCTGGGGCGCGCAAAGGTTACGATTTCGGTTTACAGGTTACAAATTAGTGGTTACAGCCGTTACGCCGCAAAGTAACCTGTACGTTCAACGAGCCCTTGAGCCGTAACCTTTATTCAAGGTAAAAAGTCTTGTAACGTTTATTGAATTGGCTGTAACCGCTGATATAGAAGTTAAAAGCGTTTATAGGTAGACAGAAAGGTTTCGGCGTTTAGAGTGTGGTTTGATTGCACAACATGTACATAAAAAACTTTTTAATGCGAAAGACTTAGATACCTACGTTTCGAGCGCGCGCGTTGTGAGGTACAGAAAATCATGAGGTACAAAATATAGGAGCGCGATTTGGTGATTGCGGGCCGGGAAAGGAAAGCAGCAGAGCTGGAGGAGGGTCGGAGGACAGCTCTCAGAGAGGGCGACGGAGCGCACCGTCGGAGCAGGGTAGGGCGCTACCGCACGTGCAACTTGAGCCGCCTTAAGCCCGTTCTACATGGAGCGAATTTCGCCTGCGAATCCGCCGGAACGAACATTCGCACTTGCGAAGTTCGCAATGCCTGGAATTGTCGTCTACAAGGGGCCTGAGAACGCCGCGATTTTCGCATTTCAGATGCGCCTTGTTTGCAGACTGAATTAAGTTTGCCACCAGCAAAGGTTGTTGTGATTTTAACAAGGGTGGTTTTATTTTACTTTCTTGGCAAGTTGTTTCTGCCTGGTTTGCGGTAAACATAAGTTTATTTGCGGTTTTATATAAGAATCGCCAATTCTTTATCAATATACGCACACACAGCAGGGAAGACAAACGTTTTGGTGTGCCCGCGCTTTTGTCGCGCTCATACAAGCAACGCCATCTGGTTTACAAGCGTGCAAGTGGTGCTGAGCTGTGCTCCTATTGGCCGCAGGTCCGGCCCCTCTACGCCGCGCACGCCGCATGAGCGGCGTTCGCTCGACCGCTTCAAATGTTTGGCACTTCGCCGCAGCAACGAAAAAAGGTGGTTTTGCCGCACGAGCGGCGCCGCATCAGCGAATTCGCAGGCGAAATCGCTCCATGTAGTACGGGCTTTAAGAGGTGAGATACCAACAGCAGCGAACAGGGGGTGCGGGCAATGGCGAGCGGGCGGAAGGAGCTTCGGAGGGTGCTGTCTGCGGGGGGCTGGTCGAGTAGAGACATACATACAAAGTTCAACAGAAAGTTCGGCCGCAAAGTTCAACAGAAAGTTCGACAGCAGGTTAACATGAGGTCGAACTAGGCTTCCGCCTTTACATTCTTAAAAAATTCTAAACATTCCCCGTGTTTTCTCCGTACACGAGAGCTATAACAGAGAAACTTTCAGGTGGAAAGGGCGATGCTCTTTACGGCGAAGCTGTATATGTTGAACCCCCCCTCCCCCTCGTTCTCATCCCGGCGAAGCCGCTTTACTCGGCACCGCTTCTCCGCTTCACCGCGCCACCACCGACGCCTCTTTCCCAACTTTTATGTCCCTCGCCACCACCAATGCCTCTTCCACAAGTTGCGCAATCGACTGATAACAGCTCTAGCACCGTTATCTGCAGTTGCACTTTTAACTCGTTATGGGACGGACGCGTGTCGTTTGCTAGGAGGAAGAATAGTGAGAATTGAAGAATAGTAGATGAAAACAGAAATGCGAATGGGCGTGAAAACAACGGGAAGCCGCGGACGCAGAACGTGCAGCGTCCGCTTTAAGTTCCGCCTTATCGAGTAGCTGTCTGAAAAGAGAATTCATTATAAACCACATATCAGGGTGCAGCGACTAGTGGTAAGAGCGCTGCACTAAAAACAGAAAACTACCCACTAAGTTTCTAAGTCGCCTGGGCATTGAACCCAGTACAGAACAAACGAATGCAAGGGGGGGGGACAAGCTATTACAAAAACTTGGTCACAAAAAGCTCACAAGTGTTCCCAGAAAAAGTTCAGAAACTTTACTGAACCACGTAAGGAACACCTCAATGCGGCACTATAGAGATTCTCATAGTCGTCTTCCTGACCACTGAAACGTGTGGCGCAGAGTAAAAGAAAGGCTTCTTCCCCTAGAGCTGCCAGCTCGGGCTCCAAGTGGCTCATCCGAATCGACCGGACACGCCACAGCAGTGGTAACATCGTCTGTTGCGGTCGCGCTCGAGGAGACGTGGCACCACGATTTCGCCACAATAAAAATGCACTAGCACACATGAGAAAGTTCACCAACACATCATTTGAACGAGTGTCTATTCGAAGTGTGAGCCCGAACATCCTGCTTAATGCAGTCCAAAACGTTGCCTCTACACGACACTCAAGCAAGGCTTGCTCTAATGTATCAGTGTGACCGCAGTGCGGACACCTTGCGGAACGCAAAACGCCGAATCTCATCAGACGGTCACACGTCGCGAGAACTCAGCCATGCAACCATCCAAAATCCTTAACATCGGCCGGAAGTGCTGCCGAAGTCAGCTGATGCCAATGAACGCCGCGTGACCTTGCTATCTGCTGGCCGTCAAATTGGTTTATAGCTAATTTTTCCACAATCGCTTGCCGTATTTTTCCTAATGCTTAGGTTTGGAAAGGTGGATTGGAGATTTCTCATTGTTTTGATAACGTGCGAATAAAAATAGCGGCGACTGCTCTGCCGAAGGACCGGCAGTATGTTCGCCATGAAACATCGAACGGGAAGTTCCCAGAAAGTACTGCAGCAGCGCCCTCCCTTGGCAGACAGCTGAGTATGCAAGGTCGAACATTGCGCGTACTGCCAGCATGCTACATGCAGTTTGCAATCAAGGCATAGCACAACCGCCCATGTATATGGGCAGCCTCAACAGAGCAAGCGACACTGTTTCCGTCTTGTCCTCCCAAAAGAACAACCCATTCCTTCCTCCATGGAGGAACCTAAACTTCGTGGCTAGCTGTGCGGTGACATGGCGCGACAGTTTTGCACACAGTGACCAGTGAGGTGGAGAGCGCCGGCGAGAGAGGCGGTAGCCTGTATTCCCAATTAATTTGAAGAAAAGCGCATAAGCCTTCAACGTAATCGCGAAATCTGACCCGAACTTCCCGTCCACAACTAACTATTGTTGAGAGTGGCGAATACTGACGTTCGGCAGCGGATGGAGGTAGCGACATTCGGTGGATCAGTCCGGTCTCACCGGCGAAGTTGGAGTAACTATGTAATGCCACCAATTACTGCAGCGTAGCGTTGCGGCAAGCCGGTTCGCCTATAGGGGCGGGAAAACCGGAAGCGGCTGCCTTATTGCTATGCCGCCATGAAATGCAAACGCATTTCATGGATGAGTCGCTGAACGATGTCGGTCTGATTTTAGTTTTTAATGGGGTTCGCCTTGGCGAATGACTCGAACGTTTCTGCACCTCAGTGGGCACGCGTTGGGCGTGCGCCTCGGATCAGCATGGAGTGCGCGTCCATGCTGTCCACATAGGCCATTACGAGGTGCAGGGGCCTCAAGCGCCCGCCTCAGCGAACGGCCTCCAAGGAGGCCTAGGCTCCTCCTCGACAGTATTCAGTTCCCAACCTCCCCTTGTAGGGTCTCCTGACCGACACATGTGCCGGTGTTTTTGCTCGCCCCGCTGTGCTCGTGCGTGATCGGCAAAAAGTGCCCTCGTTTTCTCAGGAGTGCGCGCATTGTGTGCACGCGCCGGCTTTCCATTGATGGACTTGGGCAGCCTGGTTGTGGTGGTTGTGGTTTGCGACGGGAAAATGAAAGGAAATTCGCTGGGGATATTTTGAGCTCGGCAGGGAGCTCACCTGCATACAACCCATTGCAGGGAAGGGAAGTAGAGGGGGAGTGATAGGATAAAGTAGAAAGAGAGAGAGAGAGAGAGAGAGAAAGGTATAAAGAGAGCTGTCAGTCCTAGAAAGCTGTCAGTCCGGGCACATCAGTCAATCACTGCACTCCGGGCTACAGCCGCTGCGTAAGGCCGGTCGTCTCCAGGAAATGAAGCAGATAAGCGAAGACTTCCCGTTCAATAGCGCACGCGACACTGTGCCTGCCAAAAAGAGTTACCAAAACTTCGTGGCGAGCTGTCGCGTGAAATGCAGCGGCGCTTTTGGTACGCGTGCTACATAACAAAATGGCGCAGCTTGCACTAGCGGTGCAAGGCTGGAGAAACAGCAGAGCTGGCGGCCTCTCTACCTTCGCCGGAGACCCGGGTGTTGCACCTCACATGGATTTCCGAACTTGCCGCTGAAAGTTCTTCATGACTGGCCGGCCCGATCGTTTTGGCCACAGGCATTCACATCTCTCCCAAGGTGGACTGCATTAGCAGACGCTAGAAACGGCGGCAACCGGCGGCAACCGGCTTCGCATACTCGGCGTGTGTAGCGCTAGCTGCTCGAACGCACGTTAACCAGCGAGAGGAGTAGCATGCAAGAGATCGCCCCACGAACGCTGGGCAGAGTGTTCTCGGAGGTCGAGCGGCGGCGGCGGCACACGCGATGACGTCATATCTAGGGGGGTTGGCTCCGCCTGCGCGGCAGGGTGAAGGCCCTGCCGGACGCCTCCCGGCGGAGTTTTTAACGCGATAGCGTTATTAGGCTCGTTTTCGGAATTTACCGTGCCCGCTAGCCGTCCACTATCAGCCGCGCTCATCAAGCGTCCACGGAAGTACGTCATCGCTGCTGACAGGAAACTATTGTGCTGGCCCGACAGAATCGGCAGCGGCAACTAGATTGTGGAAGGGAGGCTCAATGATACCACGGCAGAGACAAAATAAGAGACACAATTTGAGCTGGTGCCGCGCCTGCGCAGTGACGTTCGTTCTACGCCCCGTCGGTAGTCGCGTGCTCGACCGACGCGGTCGCCAGGCGTGCCCGTAAGGAGGGAAGAGAGGCAGAGAGGGAGGGAAAATGTTTATTGGAAAGGAGAAGAGGGCGGCCTGAGAAACTGATCTTCGGCCTGCTACTTCTCTATGGGGGAGGGTACTGGGGACAAAAGGAGAAAAGAAGGACAATGAAATCGACAAATGAACTGTGTACAAGCAGTAAAACCAATAAACGTCTCGCATACAATGGGGCGCTGAATCAGATTATTACAGTCCACTTTACAGCACATGATTATCATCAATAAAAAATTTGCACATTATTCCGCAGTCTGTTAAATTTTTGAACACTATAAGAAAGGCAGGGAGGTTAACCAGAGAACTGTCCCGTTGGCTGCACTACACATTGGAAAGAGGATACGGGAATTACTTTACTTGCCGGCGCCAACCTTGTCATGCCGTCGCCAACCTTGTCTCACCTAGCTAAAAAAAAGGGGGCAAAAACATGAACGCCAGCCTCTGAAAAATGAAGGAAGGCCGAGAATATCATCCTAAACAATCAAAAATTTGTCCCAATGATTAACTAAAATGAGGATATGCCGTATAATTTCCAATCGTGAAATTATTCTTTGAATTTTCGTGGCTCTGTCACCACCGCAATCTCCGTTCGGGAAATGATGAATGGTGCAACACGGCCAATTTAAAAAACGATCGCCCTAAAAATATGTAAGCATGTGATTATAGAGGACAGTAACGTTAGAATATTCGGTATAGCCTTACGGAGAAGCGGCAGTGGCTATCTAACAATTCCCAGAATACAGAAAATCTTGGCGCATTTGGCAAGCATTGTCAAACTCCTATGAATGCGAGAGCGGGAATGAAAGAATTAACGACAAAGCATTTTTATGCAGGCACTGGTCATGGGCCGGATATTGTACAGACTGCCGTACCAGAGATTGACTCGCACTGATGAATCCCAAATGAACACCATCATCAGGACAGCATATAAGGCAGCCCTCAACCTCCCAATTCTCACGGTCGCCGAAAAGGTCCTCAAACGAGGTCTTTATACAACTCTGAAGAAATCACAGAAGGCAATACCCTAGCACAAGAGAAACGCTGAGAAAAAGAAAAGTGGGACCGGCCATACTATGAAATAAAGGCACACCGCCAGAGAAGAAACAACTGGACGCCATGACGGACATGTTAGTGTTCCAGTGACCCTCTTAAAAGCCCTTCCCTACCAAAAAACGTGCACCTACACAAGGACAGGCGACAATTCAGGGTCACAATCCTCCGCGGGAAGTCCCAAAAACATGAAAACTGTATACGCCGAGGTTGTGACGCTCGAAAGTACGAAAGCAACAACTGTGGTAGCGGACTACTGTGGCAATGGTCGACTTCATGTCCACCTAAAGCACTGGAATAGACAAGGCGGAAATTGGGGCCATCCTCTTGGCGAACCGCCTTACGGAACTACCGTATAGATGCTTGAACATCATTACGCACTAGCAAAGGCTCCTGAGTATCTTGGCTGCAGGCAGGGCAGGGATTTATACACACACCCCTAACACCCCTTCCCCCCCCGGAAGATTTCGACACCACCCGAAAAAAGGGATTCCACCCCGCCCGGGCATTTATACATATACCCCCAACATCCGCCCCAACACACCCCAGGAGGATTTCGACAGCACCTACAAAATCGAAATTCTGGATAAACCCCTGAGGCAGGGTACCTAGACGCTTAAGATTCTCCTATTAAAGATGAAAGTTCTTATCACAATGACATTCGGACACGAAGGTCTAGGAGGGAATCAGGCAGCTGACCAAGATCCACGCAAACTCGCATACCACGCTCCCTGCGTCCACGACCGCAACCTCCCCTCCACGAACAACATAAAGAACGTCTCCGTATCCTACGCCTAGGAACCCCATTCTCCCGCATGCCACACGGGTTACTCAACACCGAAGAATCGCAGACTCTGCGCACAATGCAATACAAAGCATATATTTACAAATTTCGATGGCCGATTACGTCTGGTAAGAATCGTACAAAATTAACTGAAAGCAGCGCTAAATATGGGGAAGTATCCCCTCTCTTCCACGCAACCTCGTCATATGCAAGGACATGCTCAGGAAAAAACAACTCAAAATTTACATATTTTACTTGTATCGATACATCGGAGGCTGCCCTCCCCAGCTTGTCTCTTCTAGATCAACCTGAGCTGATTGAGAGGGTAAGGGAAGGTCTTGTTGGTTTTATTGTGCTAGACTTCGGGCTCCACCCTTTGGATACACGTCTGGGTCGCCCGTTTCCCCACCTCCCCCTATACATAACTCAACAAAGGTCTTTATCTGTGTGTGTGTGTGTCTCATAAAAAAACTGGCTCCAATCCACGCTGTGAAGGCGGTTGGACTTCGAAGCTGTAAACGACACCCACAACCATTACTCATGCGGCGTCACTTGAATTCACACACGTGGCTCTACGAAGACTGAAACCAGAGACTTTTTCAGCCGTTACCTGGGATTCGCGGGGCGGTGTTCCGAACGCAGTAGCGTCGGAAGAAAGAAAACGGAGAGGAGCGTCTTTCGAGGGTTGAGGAGAAGGGCGGCACTCGCGGCTACGGCGTCATCTCTCTCACTGCCTTCCCCTCACCCTTGTTTCTTTTGTCGCCTCCAAAAAGCGCCCTCCCCCTCCTCAGACGCTGAATCCAAACCACCGTTTGTCTCCCATTCTCCGCGTGTGGGCGTAGCTTAGTCGGCAAGACGACGGGCTCTCGCTCCTCTTCTCTCGCGCCCATGTTCGATCCCTGGTGGTGCCGGTAGTTTGCGTAGCCTGGGTGTAGGGAGTAGCCAGTAGTTGCTTGGGATGTTTATTTGGGTAGCCAGTAGTAGCCTGGGAGTTTTCTACTGACGCGGACACGAAAATTTTCTTGGCTGGTTAGAGGTATACTGCTTCGCACTAAAAACATGAAAACGTTCAGTGAGGCCGCGACGATAGAGAATAAACACTTTTAAACACTGACAATGTCACCTTCTCGAGCAGCCGCAAATTTTCCCCGCCCACATTTGAAGCCACGCAAGCGTAACTGGGCTGTAGTTTTCCTATGCCAGGGCGATTATAACCATTGCGGCTAGTTTTGCGTTCTTCACGGAACCTCAATGTTTGGAAAGCACTAATAGTAATCCCAAGAACTCCAATTGTGTAAAGTTAGCTTTCCTGTACTGCGTTTTGATGTTACGATCTACGGCGCAAGTGAGACCTAGTCAACTTCGCTTTAATAAGCACAACCTTTCAAAACCACTGTATCTGGAAGCACACTTCATACTTATCAACACTGCTGAGCAAAACTAACACATTAGGCATATTTGAGACAGAGCACCGACATCCAACTTGCACTCGCAGTGTTCTTTCCATTGAAAATATATGTGTGCTTGATAGTTGAGATAGAAAATTCGAAATACGCGTAGAAAACAATATTTTGACCAACACAAAAAAGAGCTCGCGCCCCAGTGCGATAGTAATGACGTTCTAGATTCAACAGCAGCGAAAGGGTCTCATAGATGGCGCGTGAGTAGTGTAACTCGGGAAGATTGAATTGACTTCAGCAAACCTCCCCCGTGGTTATCGTGGGAGGAGCGAAACGGGTGGAGGGTGCAAAAGTGGGAAAGGTGGGCATGGGAGAAAAGACAGGCATTCACGCGGCAGGGGCGGCAGAAAATGGTTGTATTTGGACGAAATTTGCAGCAAAGTGAGCAGTTTGTAGGCAAGTGTGTAGACGAATCAGTGAATGATCCGTTGGTCACCCGGTGAATCACGGGGGGGGGGGGGGGGGGGCGTAAATACAGCACGCGTGAAAACAGCATCGACATAACAACTCCAGCTCCAGCGCCCAGCGCCCGTGTTCCTGTCACGGCGATACCGGCATTGCTGCCAGCGAAAAACAACGCCGGCGGTGATGGCAAACCCGTACTGAGCACTGTTCAAGAAACCATGTGCCGCCCGCGATAGTCCAGGCGGCATCGGACAGGAAATCTCCGGTACCGTTATTTGTAAAGTGAGTCGTCATTCTTTGCGTCGACGGTTATGCTCTACCTCAGGGTTCCTACCGGCATCCTTGGGAGGGTGGTCCCCTAGCTAACGATGGTACAATAGTGATGCCTCGCTGTCCATCTCAGGCACACCCGTTTCCAAGACGGCCTGAGTGACCCGGTATCCACCGGACAGAGGGTCCATAGGGGGCGAAAATATATGTGCAGACACGTTTGATACCGATGGCGCACGGAGTACCAACGTGGTGGTCTAATCAGTGCTTGGAAGGGTTCCGCACAGTCAGTAGAAATGTCAACGGGGTGGTACTGTCGGCTGGAGCTAGCCGCTAAGACATTGCGCGCCAGTCGCACCTCATCATGAATGACACGAAACTCCAAGTTTGTGCCATCTGGTGTAGATAGGGGACAATACGTGCGTACACGGCATGTTCGCCATTTTCCCACAACTGAAACTCGTGCCTCCACGCCCGTAGTAGAGCCGTAAGGCGCCCACGTACATACGTAAGGTGTGCGGATCGTCGCCGCCCAAGGAAAACGTTGCGCTAACGCGAACACGGGTTGCCCGTTGCGCAACATGAACCTGGCGTTGGGTTTTACGGGGGCGCTGGTCTTTGCTCCGTAACGAGCACGTCGTGCCATGGCCGAAGATTTGGATATGTTCGTGGGTGGTGAGCATAGGGAGAGAAGAGAGAGAGGGGAGGTAAGAGCGTGGATGGAGTGGAGGAGAAGATGATGCAACGGGGGGAAAAGTAGATATATAAAGAGAGAGAATGCAGGAGCAACCGGAATTTCGGAGAGGAAAATAGCGGGGGTGGGTAGTACAAGTGGAGGAAACATGGTGAAATGGGGTTGGGCAGGATAATGATAGTGGAGGGTGTGGGAGAAAGAGGAAGGTGATGAGGGGAAGGAATGCTAGAGCTAGGGGTAGGAGACGATAAGGACGTTTTGGAGAGGAAGGAGGGGAATGGCAGTTTGGCGCAGTTGGGAAGTTGAGAAGAGAGCGTGAAGTGGTTGTAGGAGAGATAAGTGGAGAAGGAAGAAGGAGGAGCTTTACGTTTTAGGGGCGGCAAAAACACCACTTTTTCAACCTAATTCGCACCTAACCAAGCAGATACGTGGCCATTTCTTTGGTTACACGCGACGAAAGCGGACGAAGACAGTAGCGACCTTGTCATGGTCTCGGAATATCACCCATTACTTCGACCTCCGTAACTTCTGTGATGTTCAGCTCACGTGCAATGTTCAGAAATTTCTCACCTTCAGTTTGTAACACTAGGTACTTCTATATATTCTGGCGGTAGCTGTACTCACACAGTTTCTTTAAGTACCCTTTTCAGTTTCCTCACTGCCTTTGTTGGTGTGCTTCCTGCTCTAGCCATAAGGTCGGCGATTTTTCTGTTGCGGACTTAAAAAGTGCTACGTGGAAGGCGGAAACTGCACCAGAATCCCTGCGTTCGGTTCGTTTCATTAATTGTTTCATGGGTGGAAATGCACAACACGCTGAAGGAAGGACGTTCACATTGTCCGGGATCATAAAATCCTTGGTGTGTACTTTTCTAAGAACTGGGACGATCCCGTCAGCAAAACATGCAAAAATTTGTCTTCCGTAACGGGTGTTTTATCTCGCTGTCGTACTATTCTTCATTTGAAGCCTGAGCTTTAAGTGTATTAGGCTGTATTTGTTTCACATTTAAACTACTGCAACTTAGACTGCAGGCAACTGCCACTAAAACCAATATAAGAAAGCTTTTTGTCCTACAAAAAAGAATAATTCGCTACACAGGGAATTTCGATCGTGTGTTTAACCTATAATATTATTTCCGTCTACAACATTTGCGAGTTTCGTTTGTTCTAAAACATGTACTTCGCGCCCACGACCATTTTTGCGTATTTAAAAGCTCTTGCATCTTTAAAATACCATCAATGTATACGGCTCCCACGCGGAACACTACTGAATTGTTCCGCGTGGGAGCCGTATTCCACACTAATTATAAACGGCAGTCATTACACCGCAACCTTCCACATGTACTAAACAAATAGATACACATAGAGTATTAGAATAAGAATTGACGAAATTTTTGTTAAAGTTGGGATGAACCCCTTAGTTTTTCATAGTACACTGCGACGCTCGTTGCCAAAGTATTTGCGTTGTACTCACAGGCATATAGAAATTCGTTGTTTTATATTGTCATGATAGTTCCTTCTATTCTCTTCTATACTTTTGTTATCGAGGTTTTGCCGAGGTTTTGCCGATTAACAGCCGCCGTTCGCACACAATGCGCGTGTCCTGAGAACTGTTCGCCGATCCCGCACAAGCGCAGCAGGGTGAGTAAAACACAGGCACATGTGTCGGTCAAGAGACCCTACAAGGGGAAGTTGGCAACTGAATACAGTAGAGAACAAGCCACCAGGGGCCCTGCTCCTTGGAAGATGCCCGCCGAGGCGCACTCGTGCCAGGCCTACTAGTGCCCATGGAGACAGCATGGACGTGCATGCACTCCATGCTGATCTGAGGCCCACGCCGAACGCGTGGCTTACGAGGAGGGCTTTACCGCACGACCTTCGCCAAGGCGGACCCCCTATAAAACTTAAATCAGATCGATAGTATTCACTGAGTCGTCGGTGAAATGTTTTAACAGCAGAGCTGTTTGGGCTTTATTTCCCAAGTCCAGCGTTCCGAGAAAAAAATACCAAGAAAAAATCCCGAGCGCACATGAGCGTGCGCCACATGAGGAGCGCGCGGCATCGTCCAGGCTTGCGAGTGGACTTGCGCCACGTGAGCAGCTGGCCAAAAATACCGAGCGCACGTGGGCGTGCGCCTCGTGAGGAGCGCCCCGCGTCGGCCAGCTCGACCTTCCCAGCGTTCGTGGCGTGATCTCTCGCGTGCTGTTCTCCTCGCCAATTCACGTGCGTTCACGCCTAGAGTGGGGAGCACAGACGCCGAGTTCGCGATGCCGGTTGCCGCGGGTTCTAGTGTGTGCTAACGCGGTCCACTTTGGCAGAGATGTGAAAGCCAGCGGACAAAACGATCCGGGCCTGCCAGTAAGGGAGAACTTTTAGCGCGAAGTTCGGAAATACATGTGAAGGACAACAGCCGGTTCTCTGACTAAGGCAGAGAGGCCGCCAGATCTGCTGTTTCTCCACCCTTGCACTAGTGCAAGGTGCGTCAATTTTTATTTTGTTTTGTGATGTCTAAGTCTTGTTCAATGGTGTCTTGTTTTATCGGATCTACCTTCGAATCTCTCTTGGGCACTGCACATCGAACAGATAATCAACAACGCTAACCACACGCTTGGATATTTAAGCCATAACTTTTCCAGAGCTCTGTCTGCTTTGAAATTAGCCCTGTACAAAAAATTAGTACGGCCTAAATTAGAATATGCTTCCTCGGTTTGGGATCCCTGTCATCTTAACTTACTTACATCGCTCGAGCTAGTTCAGAACAATTCTACACATTTCATATTCCCAAACTACAACCTACCTGCTAGTAAATCTGCAACTGTCCCTGCCTACTCTGTCATTTCGAAGAAAAGTGTGCCGCCAATCAACTTTTAATAAATTGTACCACCATACCATCTCGCGAGAAGAACTTATTCCACAGCCCCAGTATTTTTCTCCCCGCATCGATCCCCATCACAAGGTTGGCATGATCACCCATCAGAGTAATACAGCTGCGCAGTTGTTCTTGCTTTGTTCTTCTCGTGGATAGAATCACCTTGCCCTGGAACTGTTAATTGCTAATTATGACAACCATCTTTTTCGTGAAACGCTAGCTAACATTGTATACGCTCGATATATTTAATTTATTTTTATCTTTGTACTCTGACCTTTTGCGTATAATCGTACTAACGCTCTATTTTTCCCTCCCGACCATGCACCATGTGTTATTCAATGTAATCCACTCCCCTCTGTAATGCCATTTAGCCCTGAATATAATAAATAAATAAATAAATAAATAAATAAATAAATAAATAAATAAATAAATAAATAAATAAATAAATAAATAAATAAATAAATAAATAAATAAATAAATAAATAAATAAATAAATAAATAAATAAATAAATAAATAAATAAATAAATAAATATTGCTTCAAGTAGTCGCAGTGATGGTACGCATTCTCTTTCAGCATTTTCTTTCTGTTATGAATGACAATTGTATATATTTCGTTCGCACCGTCTGCTACGGATTGTAACGGTTCCTCGGCCTCTGTCAAGCTGCGAAAGCAGCTTTTACCAGAGAAATCGTTGAGTTTTTTTTTTTTTGTCTGGGAATAAACTTGAATTCAATTGAATTAAAAGTAGTCAATTTTGCCGGCGAATTGAGACACACTCCTATTGTATAATTTACCACGGGAGGTTTTTTGAGGAATGTAGCTGTTCTGCTAGAGTATGAACTTGCCAGGGTGCTGCCTCCCTTAAGTCTTCTAGATTAAAAAACCTCATTATTTCCAGTGCAATAGCAAGCATGGTAATGATGTGCTCATTCGCAACATGTCATAAGAACGCATGCCCACGTGACCACTTCCCAGCACGGTACCAGGCATCACCAGCCGTTTCGCTAGACGTCGCAAACAGGAGCAGTAACAACAGAAGCAGAGGAGAAAGGAGTAACATAAAAGCTGGACTAACAAACCGCAAAACAAAAAATGGCGGCGGGTATTTTTAGCTGCAAATGACGCGGAGAAACGATATCGTTTCTCCCTCCCTTGCCAGGTGAAGCCCCCTCCCTCCTATTAAACTTCCCTACCATATCCTTTCACTCCACCCCTAGCCCCATGTTGTTTCCCTTCTGCCTGCTCCCTTTAGCCGACCTCCCTCCCTAGTCCCTACAGTGATTCCCTCGCTTTCAACTCTGCCCATTCTTCCCTCTCCTCCTCCCACTCTCCCTTCTCCTGTCTTCTTCTATGCTCTACCGCCCTCCCTTTCCCTCCACCAACCTCCCCTGTCAAGCTATTTGCCGCCCGCTAGGTCACGGATCCACTGGGGACCCACTGCGGATCTATGGCGAGGCCTCTTGTGGGGAACTCGTGCTTCACTGTGGGTTTACTCAAAAGCTCTAAGGCATCAGGTTGGTTACATAGCCAGCGCCTAGCTGACCATGGTACATATATAAATTTTTTTGAAGGAGAAAGCCGTATATGACTCATTAGAAGGTGGCCTTATATGACCCCGTCGTCGACAAGAACGGCATAAAAACCCAAAGAAAGCCAGAACCGAACTGAAGCATTCCAACCGTGTGTGAGAGATGATTAATGATTATAAAGGTTAATTAGCGATCGATTTGTGACTGATAGTAATGATTGATAAGCTGACATCCAGGTGGACTAAGATGGATACAGGTTGGTTAAAATAAAGGTGGACGAAGATAGAGATAGATTAATTATTGACTAGTGATTGAAAGTAATCGTTGGTGAGGTGGATTAATGTTGTATAAGGTGAGATAAAGGTACATTAAGCTTGATTAAGGACGGTAAAATAGCGTGGCTGTTGTTTTGACGGACACGTGCAAATAAAATGCACCCGTCACAATAGCACTCCAGGATTTCATCTTCAAAGCGCGTATGAACAGATAAGTGATTACTTATGAACACTAATGAACATTTAAGTAGGTTGGGGTGCTTGAAAAAAGAACCTGCCCTTTTATTTTGGCCTAGGGAGACATATATTGTACATGCATCTCCACGGTATCCTTACTACTTCCGTTCTTGAATTTCTCCCAAGCGCATAGAAGGACCAGAGGCTAGCGTTGGACCCGCTTGCATTGACGAGCATGGAAGCGTGCACGGCGCAAAGCTTGGATCCCCCATATGATGGCGCCGTTTGTATCTAAGAGCACCACTGGGGGGCGTGGGCGTGGTAAGTGCGCATGCAAGGTCAGGAAGAAAACGCAGGTGGCGAACGTGTAACTGCGTGCGGTTGTCCCCGGGCGTGACACAAGCGCCGGCTTGGTGAGGTCTCCGCCCTTCAAACAACAACTTCCAAGTGCGTAAATCGCGAAGTGAAAACAAACGAGCTTAAAAATCTCAGGACCGCTTCCACTCTGTAAAGGTGGATGACCAGCTAAGCGCTTTAGCACACGGAACAGAGGTGACACAGAATTGTGAACACAGGTACGTACTCATTTATTGTGAACTGATTGTGACCAGTAAATGAAACTCGGCGTAATAAATATAGAATCCTCTTAGCGGCCATTTTATATAATTGTGTGTTGGGAAAGTTTAGATAAAACAAGACTTACAGCCGTTTTCTGTAACCACACCCCTCCCGTAGATGACCGCATATTGACAGCGGACGGGATTTTTTTTTTTTTTGACGTCTGCAACTTTACTGTAAACTAATTCTGACAAGTACGTAAAACTGGGAGTAATGACAGTCGTCTTAGCAGCCGGTTGCCATATCATTGTTTTTGGGAAACTTTCGATAAAAGAAGAGTTACAGCCGTTTTCTGCGAGCATTTGCGATAAAATTGGCTTTGACATAAGATGGCTCACGCACATGAAAAATGCACGAAACTCTTTGCGATATACAGTTCGCTGTAAAAAGGAAGCTTTCTAATCTTTTGTAAGGGCGCTCTGCAAGCGTTCAGGAGGTTTTCAAGGTGCAGCAAACTTTCCCTGCAATTGTAACTGCTCCAGGTGTATGCACAGAAGTACACCTAGAAATAACTGTATAAAATGGTACTTGTCTTTATCAGAGTTGTCCGTTTTCATTAGTGACCCACAGAGAGGAACTTCTTTTTTTTTTTTTTCATCCAACCTTGTTCTACATTTTTACATCGAATTCTGTCTGGAAGACGCGAGTATTTATTATTTTCTTTGTTATGGAGCTGAAGCAAGGAACGTGGACTGTGCGGCGCTTCAATGGCTTCGTGTCGTCCCGACTTTGAAGTATAATCGAAGCACTTAGAGTATAGGGCTGATTGTCACTTAAGAGTCGGTTAAGAGTGGGTCCCTCTTGCTATACTAATTTGAATCCCTGTGCGAATTTTACCTTTGCAAAAGGCAGAACACGAAAAGAATAATTTCGAGCAAGAACACACAGAAATGAACTCGTGTAAAGTCAATGTTAATGCACCTTCTTAATGAGCGGTGATGTCCACGGTCGTTTACGGGCCTAAATACTTTATCTGAATATTGAATGGGGGTGGAGAAACAGAGCGTACATTATGAGAGGCCGCCGGGGTAATTTAAACTAATCGAATCTCCTTCAGGCTCAAAAGAATCCTGCTGGCTGAACTTCGGTCGGCCGCTCAAGGTGCGGATGTAAATAACCCATAATTACGTCTCTTGGGAAAAGGTTGTACCAGAGGAGACCCCCGAACGCAATTTAAACATCGAGAAAAGGCGCACAGTGAGTCGCTGACGAAGGTGCCTGCGCCAGCCCGTAATTGTAAGGCGAATGACTTACCATGTCCGGTATGCATCTTACTTATGGCTTAAAGCAAACAGACTGCCCGTTTTTTTTGTTTTTTTTTTTTCAGTCGAGACGACGAGAGAAAACACCTGGGAATGTTTGCTATAGCTCAGTGAAAAGCAACAATATAGGTCGAGTCGGGAACTGATGTTTGCGTAACTTATGGCGCTTGGCGCATGAAATGAGATTAAGTCGCAGCTTGGATGTTATATTAAAATAATGGGTGCCGCTGTTGTTTAATCCAAAATGTTGCAAGAACGGGTATGAAAACTGGAATCCACGGACAAAAGCCAAGCGAAGCGAAATAGCACTTTCGTGGACATTTGTAGTCTCGGAAATACGCTGAAAACTGAGAATGGAATTGACTTTAGCAAACCTCCTACGTGTCCTGCGCGTTTGTCGTGGGAGGCGCGAAACGGGAGGGCAAGAGTGTGACAGGTGGGCGGGGGGGGGGGGGGGGGGGGGGGGGGGGGAGAGAAGAGGGGCATTAACGGGGCATGGCTGCATAGGACTATCGTACTTCAACATTCTCAGCGAAATAAGCGGATAGGGGGCCATTTTTTCATTCACAGCTCTTGTTCATGTCCACTAGGGGAGCAATGGGTAATTTAAAGCAAATTTCTCAATGACAATTCACGCCATGGCGCAGTTCTATTGTTTAGTGCTAATATTTTTCTGAGGCGAAATCCCTAGAACCCGATGCTTTATGGAACGCGTGAGTTACAGGAAATATTCGTGAGGTACACAGCATCGCGCAGAAAATCGGAGCGCACTCCCTGAAAGGCAGACAGCAGCGCCGGAGGAGGATTGTGAGGTGAGGAGACGAAGCGCACGTGAAGAGGGAGGCCGCTTCCGCACGTGCAATAAGAGCCGCCGCCTTGCGAGGTGAAGGTGGCGACGGGGCGAGCAGGATACTTCTGGCGGTGTCGAGCTAGCGGAACGGGCTCCCGAGGGGCTATTCAAGGGGTGTCGGACAAGGCTACATAGTTCAACAGAAAGTGCAACAGCAGATCAACAAAAGGTCTAACTAGTGCTTCACCTCTCCATTCTTAGAAAGGTCTAAACATCCTCCATAACTACGCTTTTTTTTGTGTGTGTGTGTACGCATTTGCACGAAGCTTTATTACGCGCGTAATAAAGCTTCTTCTCCGTACATGTATTGTTGCTGACATTTGGGGAGAGTCGCCTTGTTGAAATGCTTCTCCGAGTAGCCGATTGCACTTTTTCAAGCTAAATTTTGAAAATAAAATAAATGTGAGAACACACAGTCATTGATACATTCCATGAGCTTCCGTCTATTCCCATTTGTGTTTCTCGCTTCCAGACTGAAACTGCCTACGGTAAAAAAATCATTGATTTTGATATGATTACAAATACCTTTAGAAGTACTTTTTTTATTTTTAGAACAAGCCCAGCCAATTAGCTGAGGTAATAAATTTTTTTCGAGACAAGTGAACTAAGCAAGGCATCTGACCTGGCCGTACTGCCCCTTACGGCGCGAGTTAACCGAAATTCATATCCCGTATTCGTATGTAAACACATTTTTCAGCCCATCACTTGACAACTATGCGAGGAATTGCAAAGCCCCCCTATATACTGTTGTTTCTGTGTATGCATACAATCCGGCGAGCACGTGTTTAAGCTGCTAACGAAGGAGAAATGACTTTCCATGTTTGTATGACAAAACGCATAACCTTTGCTATTCTGTTGTTCCGAAATCGCTCCTGCTATGCTGATTACACGTAGAACTAGCTTGTCTTAACAGTGTTAGTTTTTTTTATTTCCTTTTATTAATATATTTTATCGGGACAAGTCTACGCAATTCAATCAATCATGAAACTCAGTTCTTAGCTTTACCTTCTTTAACGATATTATTTATACGTATTCTCCCCTGTATATTTCTCGTATAACCTCTTGTAACCTACACTGCAATGTCATTTCTTGGTGGCATCGAATTTTCGATTGATTGATTGTAGGGTTTAACGCGCCGACGCAACGCAGGCGATGAGGCGCGCCGTAGTGGAGGGCTCCGGATTAATTTTGACGACCACCTAGGGATCTTTAACGTGCGCCGAAATCTCGTACACACGGGCGTTTTTGCTTTTCGCCTCCATCAGAAAAGCGACCGCCGCGGCCGGGAATCGAACCCGCGACCTCGTGCTCAGCAGCGCAAGCATCGAATTTTCTTTTGCCGGTAAAGAACCATGAAACCAGAAAACAAAGTAGGGGAGGTAGACAACACGATACAAATGTATTTTTTATTCGTTCGGTCTTTCCCGATACTTTTGTGGCACGAATTATGACCAACTTGTATAAGCACTTCCAATTTTCAGCGTTCTGAAGTTTATACCTGATTTCTTGGAGCTTAAATACCAGCACTGCACATTCAGTGAACAGACTGTACCGTTGTGATGACACTATGCGTATGGCCAACCTCTACTTCGCGATGCCGTAACCAAAAGTGTCAAAAAAAAAGGGTGGGGGGGAGGAACAACACGAGTTGAGGGGATTCGATTCCTGGAAAATACACGGCGCCGAGAATTGCATTGCGGAGCGCCAAAACGGCGCAGAGAAAATAAGAACGCATGGAGAAACAACTGCACGCATCGCCGATGAGGACTCGAATTTGCGTTTGTCACGCTTACACCGCGGGGTTTGCGAGGCGGTGTCCCTGACTATAGGCGGGCGGATGGCTGCACGAACGGCTTTGGCCGGACGTGAAGCGTGTATCACGGGAGCGGAAGGAGGAGGTGCCCTCGACACGTGATGGGATTGCGTGACATGCGGGCGCGCGTGTATACCGCCTCTCCAAGGCGGCCCCCCGGGGAGCTCGGGCCAGGCCCGCCAGTTTATACCTGTCGCGCACTGACAAATCGCGTGCGCGAAAGCAAGCGATGCCGCTTTTCCCTGCCTTGGGCGAGGGCACGATTCTGAGAAACCGGGCGCACGGTGGACTGAACGGGTGTCCTGCATTGGAAAAAGATGTACGTTGGCACTGAAAAGACGAACTTTTGCTTTTACGTGCCAAACTCTATAGGATGCGAGGCCCGCCGGCTGTGCGAGCTTTGGATAAGTTTGGACTTGAATACACTCGGAGGTGTTGCTTTTAACCCTCATCAGAACCACGGCAGGGAATCGAACTGACCCTCTTGTATTCCGGTTCAATTTCGCGAGATCATCAAACTCAAGAGCAAAGACTGCGCACGAAATTTATCCGCAAAGTAAGATGGGCTAATGGTTTTGCAGAAATTATAAGGTATTTGGCAGGAAAAACAGGGCCAGTAAAATGGTGAAACGCAAGTTCACGATTCAGCGAAAGTTCTCTCAGCCTGCAGGGAATGGAAATTTGATGATACTGGGACACTATAAATACTCCCTGTGCCAGTCCATATTATTTTGTCTCTCCACTTTCTATTAACCATTTTCTTTATTATATGTGAAGCGAAGTTTGGTTGTTTTTTGGGCGCAGCTATATAAAATTAATTACTACTCACAGGGCCGGTACCGTTGAAAAAAAAAAAAAAAAAAAACGTATCAGCCACAATAGTGCCTGCGAGCACGAACTACATTTAGGCAAACAAATTTCCAGACTACCAGTGCCGGTGATAAGCCACAAGGTACAGCAGCCGTTTTTTTTTTTAATAACATCGCGGGAGCGTCGACCGGTGTCTGGTTCAGCGCCTTATCGCGGTAGACAGCGACGAAACAAAAGAGGGTAGTTCGGGCAGTTTGCATACGCAGAACTAACCCGCATGTGCAAGCAAGAAACCGTCGTCTGCTAGACTGTTGCCGCAACCACGACACAACACGTTTTTGCTGGTTATCAGCCGCCTTGCCGTGAACAAGGCGCTATCACCACCCAGCAATGAAGATAACCGGCTGATTATATGGGGAGTGGGTAGTGTCGTGCTCGCGCGAACATCTAGCACTGGTGGGTTAGGTCTGCGCATGCAGAGTACTCTCGCTGTTTTCTACCGTGATAAGGTGCTGACCCGCCCGCCTGTCGACGCTCCCGCGATATTATTGAAAAATTCAGCGGCTGTACATGTAAACATTGTTTACATGTGTATTTTGTAAACACTGTTTGGAACATTGACAATCCTGAACGCATTGTGGTCCAAGCATAGAGTGCTGTTCCAACTAAAAATACTCACTTGTTTATTTGTTTGCGACAGAGCTATGTAGTAAATTGGTGAGAGAACTGCACGAAACAAGAATAATAAAAAGGCTACCCGAAGCCCATGGCCCTGCAGGCAATAACTGCATTCGGTGGGTACGGCCGCCTCCATCTGGTCTAGTCCACCCGGTCAAAAACAGAAAGAAAGAAAGAAATAAATAAAGAAAGAGAAAACAGAAACACTTTTGATGATGTAAAGCGCATCCCAAAATGTTAGTTGGTGATTGAGCGCTCCTGCGCATTCGACGCCCAGCGGAGCAGATGATGCCGCAGCGTTGGCAGCGAGTGCAGTGGGGCACCCCCCCTGGCCGCTGGTGACTGACTTCTGCATCGCTAGAAGAGGCATTGCCGGGGGTGTGTTTTGTTGCTGAGGCACGCGCTATACAGCCGCCTGATGCGTCGCAACCAATGGGAATTTTCTGGGATGGCGTTTATGGGACAGCGTTTCTGGGATGGCGTCGCGTTCCGGGGATGCCGGCATTTTGATCAGTGCGCCACTAAAACTCCGCTTTACTACTACAAACAAAGATCTATTGTTGGAAACCAAGCGCCAAGCGACATGCGCCACAGCAGCAGTGTTATAGAAAAGTAGGAAGGCCTTTCATTAATGTGGTCATGAAGAGATTTTCAAAAAAATTGTGTTGTGTGTGCATGCGCTTATAACCGTAAAACCTTGATAAACAAACAATGCATACCCGTTTCGTTGCCCGATATCGGCAAAAAGGAAAACAAATGCAGTTACGGTTTCACCGAAGTTTTCCTCCTCAACTCGTGAAGTGACGTTTCAGTAAGTCAGTAAGAAGCCAATCATTGTTCTCCCTCGTCTGCACAATATGTCGGCATAGAGCGAGCTTGCAAAGGGTCAGATAAAGCTACAACATCGGCGCCATGATGAAACCCGCCCTGTAACTGAAGAAGATGTCGGATCTCTGATACGACGGATCAACATGGTCGAACTTTAAAGGGGTCGTGAAGAGATTTTCAAGAAAATTGTGTTGTGTGTGCGCTTATAACCGTGGAACCTTAATAAACAAATAAGCATACCCGTTTCGTTGCTCCATGTCGGCAAAGAGGAAAACAAATGCAGTTACGGTTTCACCCAGGCTTTCTTCCTCGACTCGTGAAGTGACGTTTCAGTAAGTCAGTAAGAAGCCAATCATAGTTCGCCCTCGTCTCCACAATATGTCGGCATAGAGCGGGCTTGCAAAGGGTCAGATAAAGCTACAACATCGGCGCCATGATGAAACTCGCCCTGCAACAGAACGGGAGACGTCTGATCTCTGATATGACTGATCAACATGGTCTAACTTTCAGTCAACAACGCGGGCGAGTGGCGCAGGCAGAAGTAACCACGTTTATTCTAAACTGGGCGTTTGCAACCTGTTTACGCTGTTTAGCACGAGTCTACACTGTCGTTTTACTAGCCGATATTCTTGCACAAGTTTGCCGTCGTCTGTCTCACGTAGCCTGGCGAGTTGCGCGAACGTGAAACGTCTGTCCTGACGAGATAAATGACCGAACGCTTAAAATGAGAATTTATTACGTAAACACGTTTATGGAAGGAACTTCGAGTAGTCGGAACTTAAAACCCATCCATCATTTACCCATCAAGCGCAAAAATAACTAGCGAGAAGCAGCGATACAACGCCGAGTCGCCGAGTCCCACCATCACGCAGTTCGACGTTTGCTTTCCTGTTTCCTGCAATAAACAATGCTGTTAACGCTATTTCGTTGATTGCGTACTCCCCCCTTTGGCTTACTGCAGAAGCTTTCAACAGTAAGTTGGCGGTTAAAGCTCTAGGTTGATTACAATCTATGAAAACACTACAGACTTTTGGGTTACAAATGCGAAGAGGCTTTTATGCAGCAGTTTTTCGTCGCGCGCGCTTCTCATGTCGATAGTAAGTGTCCAGCTGGGCTGGCCGTAACGTTGGGCTGGCCCGGAGGCCGCAAGTTCGAAGCGCACACGGGGCTCTTTTTTTTTTTTTTTTTTTGCTTGAGGGGTTTTGTGCCATTTCAGACAAAAAAGGTACGGTTCCAAAAAGAATACGGCAACAGAACGTGAAATTCAGCAGGGAAACTGACTACAAACTGTACAAACAGCCAGTAGGTCTGAGTTCTGCTGCAATGGTTGCCAGACAACTGAAGCGGTCACGACACCGCTCACGTGGATAGAAAACTGTTTTTTGGCAACGAATAAACGATGCATTATTTTTAAAATATCGGGTTTGCAGCTTTGCAGAACAATACACACAAAGAACGTTGAATGCGTTGAACTCTCAAATGTACTTGTCGTGACGTCACTCTAGTTGCGCTGCCGACCGACAACGCGCATGGTCGCTTGCGATGCGCCTAGAAACGAAAATTTCAAAGGCGCTTCCTAAATTCCAGAAGCAATGAATTGTGAAAATATTTGGGATTTATGTTCTTAAAAGATCGTTCAAGCAGCCAAAATTAGGTAAAGACAAATGCATTTTCTCTTCACGACCCCTTTAACAGCAGAGCTGTTTAGGCCGACACGAACCTGTCAGAGACAGGAAACCCAGAAGCCTAAAAAAAAAAAATGTGGTTAAAGAGGCCCCGGAATCGAACCCGGGACCTTCCCGCAGTGAAAGGTCCCGGGGCGTTCAATCTATCGTTCAACCCATACTGGGCGTTCAACCGGGCCGTTCAACCCATCGACATTCAATCCTGCCACTCTAACTTCTTTGAACCATGTAAGCGGGATGTCTTCCATTTGGTCATACTTCGCACCTCGTGTCTGTTTTACACCTGGGCCGAAAACTTGCAACTTCTTTCGAAGTTCCTCTTGCTGACCGAAAGATTTCGGCGCACATTAAAGGTCCCCAGAGGGTCAAAATTAATCCGGAGCCCTCCACTACGGCGCGCCTGATCGCTTGTGTAATGTCGGCGCGTTAAACCCCAGAATCAATCAATCAATCAATCAATCAATCAATCAATCAATCAATCAATCAATCAATCAATCAATCAATCAATCAATCAATCAATCAATCAATCAATCAATCAATCAATCAATCAACCAGAGTTGTGCGTTGATACTGGCAAGCCGAGCTCACGTTTCAAATCTACGCGCTTCATCTTCGGGTTCTCTTCCAATTTGCGTACAATTTCCACTTTTCCTCTTATAATGAGTTCCTTGTGTTTTCTGGAGGCCTAAGAACCACATCAGCACCACCGAACACAGCAACAACGCAGAAAGAGAACAAACAACAGCGCGGGAAGCGCGACTAGAAGTTAAGATCTTGATCTTAGTTAAGATCTTGAAGTTAGTTATCTTGATCAATGAATGTTATTTTCGCACATGCGCCTTGTGTATTAGTTGAATGTTTGTCTCCATTTCTTTCTTTTCGTGTTTTCCGAGGGTATATATTACGACACGGCGAAATAAAACTCGTTGTTGTTAGTCAGCGCCCAGTCTTGTCACGTTCTTGTCCCGTTTTAGCGCTGTTTTTCCATATTCAGTTATGTACTAACAAGCTCGCACCAACACACTTTTTAAGAAGGAAAGTCGCCGCCTGCCGAAAGCATTGCGTACCTTCTCCCTTGATTATGATCATAGAGTGAGAAAATATACGATCATGATACATTTCGCTCGATGCCTCGCCTGACGTATAATCATCGTTGGACGGTAGAGGTAATTTTTTCGCCGCAGAACCAGCGCTGCCGCGTCCTCAGTAGCTCTGGAACGTGCAGATTGGGGCCTATTCGCATGCAGTTTCAGATGTATCGAAGAATAAACGTAAGATTTTTAGGAATGTCAAGATCGACTTTCGCCGTCGTATTATCCAATTCTTGGCAAAAATGTGATCGCATTAACCGCACGAAAATGCATTATTTCGAAGGGATGTCAGCCGGGAATGAAACGAAAAACGTATTAGACAGAAAAACGTATACTTACTAGGCAGAATCGTATCAACGAGATTCCACTGTATCTCTATGGAACGCTGTAGAACGAGCTCCTTTGAGGCGGCTTAACAACTATACATAAATGTACTGGTGAAAGGTAACCCCATGTACCCTTAGGGACAGCTGCATACCTATCCACCTGTTTCGTTACTATACACAAAGGCATTTCTCAAAAGACATTTTCTCGGGGAAATATAAGTGGTTTTTTACGAGAACATGCACTCTTAGGCAAAAAGGACTAAAAGTTCGTCCTTTCGGGGACTAACGGCGTCTGCCACAATCATTAGACCCTTTGGGGGCTAACTGCAACGGGACGAACGGTTAGTCCCCCACCCGGATGGTCCGTTCCGATACTCCCCAAGGACGAACTGCGTAGAGTGCAGAAAAGAAAAAAACGCCGGCACCAGCAAGGATCGAACCCCTGACGCCCAGAAATATACACTAAGAACCCGACACGCTATCCGCTGGACCACGCCGCCGGGTGATAGCCGGGGTAGCTAATATTCAAGTGTACAGCGTGTAGTTCTGTGCATAACGCAACAGATCCATTGCAACTGGTGCCCGAATTTCTATCTGTGCAAGCGAACGTGACCGCGTTTTGCGCCTTGCGCTTAGCGCTTTGCTAGGTTTAGGGAATATTGCTTAGTTCGATTCGAAGTAGAGCCTCGCAACCATAGTTTTTCTCGTAAATAACAATCAACTCGTCGTCGCTGGGGGATCGGACGACTCATTTGTTTCCACACAAATTAGCGCAAGCTAAGTGTTTTCTTAGTGTTCGATAAATATGTTAAGTGCTCTATGTAACGAATGTAAAAGGTGCCGTCTGTGTGAGTGTCAGAATAAGGAAACATGCCATATTTTCCTGCATCGGCGAAAGCGAATTCGGTGTTGCTTAGCCTGAATTCTTCAAATTTGCGTCGCTAGACGATTGCGACTGGGAAATGCGAGCGGGTTTTACAGCAGTTGAAGCATTGTCATAGCTTTGGTGCCCAAGGCAATTATGTACCGAGTGTAAAAGATAACTTCGAGACGCTTACTGTAGCGAGCATTTTTGTTTTGCAGTTGTCATCAGCAACATGCGTTTTTTCTCGTCTGTTAAACATACACATATTCATTACGCTCAGGAATCCACTTGCTATTGTCACTAATTTTTGCGTTACTGTTAAGGCGCTTGAAAGCTTTCATTGGCCGTTATTACCTCGCACGAATCGTATATGCAACACAGCGTATCAACATAACCTCGCCGAGAAGCGTATATGGCAATCGCGCTTCGCCGCTCCTTGCCATACCCGCCGCTCTGCTAACACTAGGCGATTTTCTTATAACTAACATCAATATTTTCTCCCGTGCCACCATCTAAAGCACCCAGTGACTGCAATGGCTTGTGTTTTGGAAATATAAAACTGTTCGCAGACATATGCGCGAAAGGGCAACGACGACGCCATTAGGGGATTAACGACGCAGAAAAGAGACTAACTGCATGCGTTTCGTCTTCCCGTTACTCCTTATAGATCGGCGGGGACAAACAGTTAGTCCGCATTTATGCACACGGCACGTACTCTGCCGCAGATACTCCCCTTGAAGATGAACGGTCGCCCGCGAAGACTAACGGCTGTATTTTAGTCCCTATTTTAGTCCTTTTTGCCTAAGAGTGTGGTACACAGGGTCTCTTGTTAATACATTTTCGTATGTTGGGGAAGTTAAACACATCAATCGTTAAAGGCAGACAGACGGGTTTTCTCGTAGAGTCCATAGAAATGCTTTAGCACTAAAAATGGCCACGTATCTGCTTCCTTTGCTGGAGATGTCGTCGAAAGACGACAGTCTTCTTCCGCTGGCCTGCCACGTAACATCCGCTCCCCTCCCCTGCTCCCACCACTTACACTCTCGCCCTCCTCTCTCGCTCCTCCCTTGATGAATGAAATGGAGGTGTGCTCCACTGATTTCAATTTTCTCGCGGTCGCACTAATCACGCGCCATTTGTTGGGACCTTTACATTTATTTTATATCAGCTTTAGCCAACTCCTTTTGTTTAGAGCTTGCTTTAATCTCACCTCCCACCAACACCGTTTCTAACGCGTTGTTTTTATATTTGCTATCGAAAAAAAAAAAACAGCCCAACGTGAATCATTAATAAAAGAACGCTGGTACTCCCGGATACTTGTTTGTATTTTGCCTCACGCACGCCTGAGGTCCCTTTGCGCTGAATAATGTGGACATGTATGAGCCTCGCGAGCCGTTTTAGTAGTTTGGAACGGTGGCGCCTTTATATACTTCGTGTTCTGGCATTATTTCAACTGTTTTTTGGCCGAGTAGTTGAATTGAGAGACCGGCAAGTAGGCAGGCAGGTAGACAAGCAGGCTAAAACTTTCGCGTGAGGTAGACCAAGAAGGACTGTCGTCTCTTAAAGAGGCTGTGTCACCTCCCGTGCGAGCTGCGCCTCTAAGGTAGGTCCCGCTCTGCCGGTCACGTGGTCCCCGGCACCACCGCCAATAACTGCGACACATCGTTCGGCGATTTCGGTCGCCTAGCTCCGGTCGACTCCTCTTGGTCGGCAGTTTTCTGCGTGCGTTTGCGTCTTCATTCGCTTAGTCCATGGATGCCTAGGTAAACTGCAGCTTGTGCAAAGAATACTTGGCAACACATTAAGGTTGGAAAGTTGGTTAGCAGAGGCGGGGAAAATGTTTAAACACCGCAGTCAAGACCAGACAGAAAAGTAGAACCAGTGCACTACCGCGTTTAGTGTGGCTACTTGATATTCAACCCTACTTGGTATTCAAAGATACGACATTGCACCACAATAATTCTAGCCTTTAAAATTACTGACGACGTCTATGCGTCACTGTCCTAATATGTGCTCGTTCTAACAATGCCTGTTAGCTGACACTTTTTGTATGAGAAGAATGACCTGCTGGCAGCCGGTCGGGGCGGTAAAAAAAGATATGAACGGCTTCATTACTTGCTAGCTGCTCTAATAGGGTGCAAAAGATATGTGAATATTTCAGTGAAAGTGTCTAATAAGGTGGCTGTATTCCGCAGTATACTGCTTTGAGCTACATTAAGCTGTCTGGCACTTTTTTTTTTTTTTTCCTTCTTTGAGCTCGATACATCAAGGTCTGGTCTCACCATCTGCTTCCTTGGGTGTCTGGCTTCTCGCACCTAACTGATGCTGCCGACGTGGAAAGTAATACGTACACGTCCTCACCACGCTTAATTACATATGGAGAGGGCACGTGGGAATCACCAGCCCAGGTTTGATGGGAAAATGAATTGCCGCACGATACATGACGTAACAGGAATACTAAGCAGCCTAAAATGGTGGCGAGGAAGACGGGGCCCCGAACGGCCAGGGTTATAAAATACACACACACGCACACACAACTTGAACAAGCCAGACGCGAGCCGGCGGCGGAGGGGAATAAGACGGAGACAGCTTCCCCGGACCGGAGACACAATGTCAGGAAGCGCCATTCCTTCTTATTTTGGAGCCCCGATAAGCGACGCGGCGAGGCTTTTTACGTGCTTCGCTTCGGTCGAGGATGCTGGAGATGTTACGATGCGACCGCTCAACAAAAACGGCCCCCGCCCGCAGCCAGAGGTGGACGGCGAGAGCGGCGTGTGTCGTCGCCCGGCCAAGGCGCGGCGCAGTAGCACCCGTCAGTGGGCGCGACCCCGACAAGCGTTTGTTTCAGCTCGTTAGTCGTCCGTTTGAAGAAGCGGCAGATATCAGGAGGAAGCGAGAGGTGCGGGGTAGAGGGGCTAACAAGCGGCCATCGCTGCCACGTGTCCGGCCAGGAGGTGCGGAGGGAAACGGTCGGGAAAACCTAGCACCGCGTTTCGAGCTGTCACACCTGTCGGATTAGTGAAGATTGATCAGGTAATCCGAGTCAGCGTTTGCTCCCCTTTCCCGCGCACCTATCCCCCGTCCTCCACCGCCGCGCCGCTTTGCTTTTCCTGTCGCCACTTTGAGCGCCGAGAGTCGAGCGATTCGTACGGCGCTTTGCTGCATTTTTTTTTTATCAACCTCGCAGGTCCAGTCGATTTCTAAGACTTCTTTTTTTCTTCTTTTTCCTGGGTCTGGGTTATACGCGCCTCACGAGCTCATTCGTCGGCCGCAAGCGCTTTTCGAAGCTTAAA
Organism: Haemaphysalis longicornis; assembly: GCF_048455015.1. NCBI lineage: Eukaryota > Metazoa > Arthropoda > Arachnida > Ixodida > Ixodidae > Haemaphysalis > Haemaphysalis longicornis. Next base: position 425,686,702 of record NW_027526203.1, read on the forward strand.
ATGGCCTGCAGCTGCCTGTTTGCCTGATCCACCCCTTGGTGACGTGTGCCGCATTTAAGTCCCATAGCAGGCAACCTACACATTCAACCTCACGTGTTGTGATCCACGCGTAAGTAAACATCCTTGAAAAACTATGATGCTGTGTCAGTAAAACTTTGTGCCGCCCAGGAAATTATTTACTGGATTTAAAACTGCGAAAGCCTTTGCTTGATATTAAGGTGATGTCGGAGTACGTTAGCAATCACGTTGGACTTAGCGAGTGAACAGCGCTCGGATGAGCTAACGGTGCCTGCAAAAAAAAAAAAGTTCTTAGAAAATTGAGAACCAAAAACTACATATCTATGGCAGGAATGGAGGTAGTGTTGTTTTTAATAAATTTTGTATGCATTAAACCGACTGGCTTTCGGGAGAGCCAGATGTTTAGTCACAAGTATCAAATAAATAAGCTCTCAAGGAATAGCTGCTTGGTTTATTTATGCAGCATATCGCAGGAATCACTCAGTCAGTGGCTGCCTCACTTGCCAAATCTGAACTTCCGTTCAACTTTGGCCAGGCTTAAAATAATAATGGTCAGGCTTAAATTATTTCACGAACATGAACGGCAAACTGAACTTGCGTCCTGAGTTATATCTGCAATTTCTCAAACACGTGTCTCCCCGCATCAATTATCCGTATGATGTTTTGCTTTATTCTCCAAGGGTTTTAAGCTTTTAAGCATTCATTTCTTGTCACAACTACTGTGGACTCGAATAACCTTGACCCGCCAGTGTTTGTGGAACCAAATACCACTGACAGCTTTGTAAAAAACTAGGAAAGATTTCTAAACTAGCACGAGGGATTTTTTGTCCTTGTTCCTTGCACTGCATCTTTTGTGTGTACGAGTGTCGTTTATGGTGTACTTGCCCGGTCCTGTACTGTAATAGCCCGTAAGGGCTAACGGTATCTGAAAATAAATAAATAAATAAATAAATAAATAAATAAATAAATAAATAAATAAATAAATAAATAAATAAATAAATAAATAAATAAATAAATAAATAAATAAATAAATAAATAAATAAATAAATAAATAAATAAATAAATAAATAAATAAATAACTGAGAGTGGAACGAAAATTTCGCCGCCGCGGACCGTTTCACAAGATTCGCGCGATGATGCCGCGCCTAAGTCCCTCGATTTTTTTCTCGTTTAGCAGCGCCTACCACGAAGCCGTTGTTTTCCCCGAACGTGAAGTCTGAGCCTATAGCATATCAACTTCGTCAAGCAACCCTGCCGATGAACGTTTCTTGTATGTTTTGTTTTCTCTTTCAAACCTTTACGAAAAGCAAGATTGAAAGCTGCTGTTGAAGAGCTCGTAAGTAGAAGCGCCTTTACTGCAAAGAACTCGATATTTCATGGGAATTCGCGCAACTTTGCTTATCTCGAAAATCCGCTTATCTCAAAATATTTCCCGGTTTTTATTACTTCGAGCTAACGAGGTGTTACTGTCAATAAATAAATAAATAAATAAATAAATAAATAAATAAATAAATAAATAAATAAATAAATAAATAAATAAATAAATAAATAAATGAAACTCTTCATTACTCTTGGAAATGCCCCCAAAAGTTCCGATGTGGTTGTTCCAGTTAAATTAGAAAAAATAGAGCTACTTTGATCCTCTCCGGCACCTAAGGTGTCAATGAGAAAATCCTGGTCGAAATTCTCCGTGAAAGAGGCAGCAGGGAGGCCTAAAGGTACGTAGCTGAAATGTAGTAGCAATTCACGCCATGGGTTATATTGAATAACGAATCATTTGGTATTTTTGAATTACCCAACCCTGTCCGTCTTTTGATGCAATAGGGAAGCATGAAAAGCCGAATAAATAAACCCGTGGCCACTTGGTCACTGCATAAAACATGGATGCGCAAGCTCAGCTTTCTTTGTTGTGTTATTATTTTTTTATCCCCCCCCCGTAACCTGAGCTGAGTACTCCGACTGAAGCAGTCTTTGCCAGCCTTGATAACGGTGATTACCCCCGTTATTACCCCTTCAGGCTACCCGGATTAGCCGACTGACAATCCCCGCTAGAATATGAATAAACTGTCGGTTTTTAAAATTTTCCGCCTGTGTGCAGCAATTCTTCTCGTATGTTTTCCGCTCGTAACCTTTCGTTCCAGCTCAGCACCAGCTGTCTGCTTTTCGCCAAAATTCAATCACAATCCTCTGTCCGGTCATCCAATCGGTCTCATTATTAAACTTTAAGTTTGTATTTCCCACCCGAACCCCGTAATTCGACTGCCCATCTTCAATTTCGAACCCGTATTTTGCAAATTTTCGAAGATATATTTCTCCACCTCTGTACAAAATTCAACTGCAACGTTTGTATTTCTCACCACCAAAATATATATACTGTCGAGTTGGGATTTGCAGCCGTATCTTAAATTAGTGCGTATTCCCACAATTCCCTGCACGTTCGCGGAAGTATGCATCGAATGTCGTCTCGGATGGTTCCGACGCGCAATCACAATTTTAATGTGTACAATGTTAAACAAGTGTTCCCGCGTTCTAAATTGTGCGCATCGACGAAGCAGCAAAAACAAAACAAAAACTCCCACCTCCCCTCGCGGGAACCCCTGTGTAGATGCGACGCATAGGGGGTTCACGTTGCAGCGTTGGACAGCGGAGGAATGGCGCTGGAACGATGGAGTGGAGCGGCGCAGGCACCGCGTTTTATAGCGCGCATAACGGTGAGGGGACGCGCCGGCGCCAGTGCGTCTGCCGCGGCTATGACGCAACACAATCCAACACAATCAACTATAATCCAATCTAATCCAAATCCAACCCAATCCAATCCAAGCCAAGCCAAGCCAAGCCAAGCCAAGCCAAGCTAAGCCAAGCTAAGCTAAGCTAAGCTAAGCTAAGCCAAGCCAAGCCGATCTATTCGAATTTAATCCAATGCCCCTCGCGAGAGAGTGTTCGCTATCGGAGAGGAGAGGGGGTGAGCGGCGGAGAGTGCAGCTCGCGCGGCGAGGAGAATGGGGGAGGGGCGGACGCCGACAACAACGCCGACGACGCCGGATGCAGGGACAAGGCGAGTGAATGAGATGCAGTCGCATCTAAAAACTAGCTACCGTTCTTTTTTTTATTGTTTTTATTCTACCGAGCCAAGAAAAGAAACGCTTTTAAGTGACAAACTCTTTGTTTTGTTTTGTTTTCTTAAACGGCCTTTACTTCATTTTGCATGAAGGCCAGCCGGCTCAACGCACCTCTCAGCCTTGAAAGGCCGGCACCTTTTCCGGGGCTTTCAAGGCCTGCACAACAGGACAGGCGAAAGCAGCCGCGGTCAGGACAGGCGAAAGCAGCCGCGGTCAGTCACACGTATACGCGTGCCGCGCATCTCCCGCTGAGGCGCCAACAGAAAAGCTCCTGTCGGCGTAAGCTAATCGCGCTCAGCTGAAATACGGCCGCCGGCGCCCACTGCGAGGCAGTTCAGCGCTCGTGCACGAGGATGGCAGGTGCCGCCGCCACCACCCCGCTGCTCCGCCGTGGCGCCCAGATCGCGGCAATGGATACCCCGCGGTGCGTTCCGTGGTGTCATTCGGCGCACGTACGCAAACTGTGGCCATACAAGACTGTTTTTGTCGCCAACGGCGAGAAAAAGAAAATGCGCTCTTCATTCGGATTGCAGCACTGATAATAACGTGCTCGCTGAGCGCGTGGATCGCGTCGGCACGTAGCAGGACTACGAAATAGGTCGTGCCGGAGCTAGCTGTAGCGCCTTGAGGTTTAAATTTGAAATGTCCAACGAAAGGGGGACGGACGGAGAAAGGAACACGGAGACGGGTTACCGCTCAACAAACATTTCGGATATACTATACGTGAGCGGAAGGAACAAGGAATGCAAAATACGACACCACTGTCAGATGGCTGTGGTGTTCTGCTGCAACGAACGAGGTCCACGGGTTCGATTGCAGACCTCGACAGCTCTGCTTCCGACAGAGGAGAAAACGAAATAGGCAGAACATAATTCCATACTAATGCGACAGAATTCCTACGCCGCTATTCTTAATTTTCTCACATGGCCTACATTTGGTAAATCTTGCGCCAAGGTGCCTGGAACACCATGGATGTAAATATATGCATATTCTATATGTGCTAAGTACAGAATGCCAATTGTCTAGGCTGACGTGAGAAACGCTCCTCACAATAAAACTTATTGTTTCGGTTGGTTATTTTCTTTCTAGAGCGAAGTTATATGTGGCAACCCCCTTCCTTACCCCTCCCCCCGGTCTCTTTCCGGTGAAGCCGCTTTACCAGGCACCTCTTCTCTGCTCCTCCGCCACCTCCGACGACTCTCACAAATTGCGCTTTCGGCTGATAGCGGCGCTAGCAGTCGCACTTTTAACTGGCTATGGGAAGGACGCGTGTCCTTCGCTCGGAGGAACGGTGCGTACAGAAACAGAAATGGGCGCGAATACAAGAAAGCCGCTGCTGCAGAACGTGCAGCCACCGCCGTTGCCCTCTCTAGTTCTACCTCTTCGAAATCCTCCAGGATGAAGAGCAACTTGCCCGCTTGGAACGCGGACGCGAGCGAATATTTCATGTTCCGCTTGAACTCCGGTCGGAGGCACATTTTTCCTTGGTGTCTTACACGTATCGCGTCTAAGCACGCGCACATCACCGGTTGCCATTTTCTGTGTGCATAGGGGGGGGGGGGGAGCGAGAGAGAGAGAGAAAGGGGGGATGTGCACGCGCAGATAGGCTTGTTGTATTGGTGAGGTATGTTGGAGGGTTGGTGTGCGAGGTGAGGTGGGTTGGTGTGTTACACGTATAGTAAGATTATTAAGATTATTATTAGTAAGCATTATTAATAATCGACTAGAAGAATTTGTTTGAACTCTTGGTGAGCAACGCAATATTTTGCCTTGCATGCGTCTGCGAAATAGAGTAACTGAAATAAGTTGACGTACATATACAGTTAGCCACGTCTGCTCAGGCAGTTTTCAATCATAGTGATCCACTAGCAATAAACTGCTGCACCGGTCGGACGCAATGACAAGGCGGCTGAGAGCACATGCCAACTCCGAGGAAGGGGTGGGGGTCTGTCTGCGACACCACATGCATACGCGCGACTAAAAATCTTTCTGCTGGCGATGCAGCCAACCACAAAGGTGCGCCCGCTCGGCACCAAGCCATCTGCGCAACATTTCGAGTATCGCCTGAAGCGGCGCGGCTACCAGTGTAACTGGGGTGACAGCATGAGCTTTCTCCTAATCGAGCGCGCCGCTCTCAAGGTTTGGTGATGCGCGATCTTCCAGACAACACCTACCGAAGGATTGTACCGAATGACCCAACGTGCGACCTGAGTATTATGGGGGACAACATTTTTGAAGATTTTCGTCTCCACTGATTGCTGGACGAGGGACGATAACCCTCGATGAGGGACGTCGCGGGACGGGTGTTCCCCCTAGTGGAAACTGATTGTGTAGCTTGGCTTTCTCGCGGTGCGTTTCGGGTATAACGATTTGCATTTGGGGCTCTGACCTTGGACTTTGAAGACATTGGCTTTGTTCCCGGGGCAGCGCATTGCAGCGTCCATGGCAATATCAACTTTTCTGCGCATCTAAACGACGCACGTTTGTCGTCACCAGGCTCTGCCCACCGGGATCCTGTCATTCTGGCAGCAGCGGCAGCGAGGAAAGCGAGGTTAGTCGTATTCTTAGGTCAAATACTCCTTGTCTCTTCTGCCGCTGCTCTGCTGCCAGAGCCTGGTTCTTTTGGTTTGTGTGCGGTGCTCATGTTGCGTGAACTGTGCATCTCATGTAGGCAACCGTACATAGATGACGATAATGTTACATGTTGGGACTGCGAAGGCAGGTACCATATTAGGAAATGCTTAAACACCACTGAGGCATCGTTGAGAGGCAAAAATGAATGAGCGCGAGGAACGTGGGAGTGTCAAGCTTGCTGCGCAGCCAGAAGGGATGGTGCCCGCTGTACCGGGAAACCTCCGTTGACAAACAGCGCCGCAACTCGGCCTCGGCGGCTGAGTCGCATACCCACTCGTTGGGAGCTATCGGAGCTAAGCTTTGCGATATAGCTCTTATGCTGGACAAACTGGCTGGCTTGCGGGACAGTGTCAATTCCATGGAAGACGGTATGCGCGTCATGAACGAAGGTGTCGAAAAGCTATTGACGAAACGCGACGAACTCGTTAACGAAAACTCTGAACTTGGAAGATGGAACGCGGAACTTAAGAAGCAGAACAAAGAACTCTATAGACGTGTGAATGCCATGCATCAGTATTTGCGAGCGAATAATGTGGAACTGAAGGGAATTCCGGTAACGCCGAAGGAGTCCTGTGGGTTAATTGTACAAACTATCGGAAACAAAACTGAATATCCCATTGACTTGAAGGACATCGATGTGTGCCACAGAGTACCTACGCCGCATGACCCCCAAGTAAAGAACATTGTCGTCAGGTTTGTTTCCCGGGAGGTACGAAACGAATTCTATGCAAAAGCAATGAAGGCGCGCCTATCCACCAAGGATCTGGGCTTCCCATCGACCGTGAAACAACCAGTGTATATAAATGAGCATCTAACTGGAGTTAACAAAAAGCTTTTTTCACAAGTGCTAAGCTTGGAAAAAGAAAAAAGAAACTGGGAGTTCGTCTGGACGGAACAAGGGCAAGTGAAGGCATGCAACACAAGTGATAGCAATATCGTGCATGCGTATCACATGCGAGGATGACTTATGTCGCATACAGTATTAACATCTCGCCTCGTCGATATGGCTTATCACACTGTTGGTGAAATTAATCTTGGTATCCCCGAAAACGTTATACTTGATGCCCATTTCAATGCTCGCAGTATAAAAAATTACACGGCCATCTACAACTACTACAACAACTACTACAACAACTAACCGCAAGACTGCGTTTATGGGGATATCCGAAACATGGTTGATTGAAGTAGAAGTGCCTCTTTTTAATTTTCCTGGTTATAACATGGAAGCTGACTGTCGCGTCGGGAACTTGTCAACCAACGCACATTGTGGGGCTGCCCCTTACGTTCATGCGGATGTCGCATACAAGAGATGAATTGATACAAACTAGCAATCAACTGTAGATTGAAATTAATACATCTCAGCTTACATTTCAGCAGAATCTAGTAGTTTCTAGTAGGTCTCCGCAAGCGTCGTACTCCCCGTTTTGCAGAGAGCTTGACAACATTGGGTGGGCGCTGTTAAATACAAATACAGCTGTCGTAATTATGGGTGGCGTTAACATTGATTTAACTGATATTCATTCGTCATCTTGTAATGAATATGTACCGTGTTTCAGTTGTTTTGGATATAGCAATCTTGTGGAGTACCTAACGAGTGTTGCAGCCCAGAGTAGCACCATTCTTGATCATGTATTATCTAAAGTCTAAAGTCTTTATTTTTTCATTTTTTAACAAAGGAGGGGGCAGCCGCAAGAAGCCGCTGGTTGAGGCGGCTTGACGAGGCGACTGCCCCGGACACAGGCGCAAGGTTACATACCTTGATAAATATGAGACAATTGAAAAAGCACTCGCGAGATATCGCGTACGTCACATTGCCTCCCATCAGCCATAAAGTACACATGTAATGAAACACAAATCACTCAGAAAAAATAAATCTTGTGGCATACATAAGCACTTACGAGTTCAATATACACACACTTATACAGCACTAAATTTGTTTCTACACAGGTTGATAAAATACTTTGGATAATCATCATGACATCCAAGATCCGGAATAACATGCGTAAGTCAAATATAAAAAGAAATAAAAACCACAATATCCACTGTTACGGTAACAGTGTAAATTCACATACATTAGTATTCTACGACGTATAACATAGGTTATTTTCTAGTATGGATTTTTTTATTTGTTTCTTAAACACACCGGGAGCGCAAGAGAAATTAATTATTCCTATAGTTTTATTAATTATGCTGACGCTCTGAAACAAGAAGGTTTGCCTGCCGTAGTTTGTCCTCGCTTTGGGCGCATGCCTTGTTATGCATCGGAGTGAGTACTGCGTAGCTGATCCAGGGTCTGTTGCCAAGGCCAACTTGTCGTTGTACACAATTTGTAGTAGTTTTAGAGAATAAACCTGATCTGCTCTGAGCATGCTATATTTTAAAAAGAGGGGCTCTGTTCTTTAATTGATCATAGGACCGTTGTAATTCATATAGATTAGGAGAACTTTTTTCTGCAATTTAATTATCCTGGTATAGTTGTGGGCACTTGTTGTGCCCCATACCACTGCACCATAGCATAGTTTAGAATAGAACAAAGTATGGTAAAGTTGTATTTTCAACCAAGTAGGAATAAGGTGCGCAATTTTGTGCATTATTCCAATGGTTTTAGATAATTCACTACAAAGTTGGTTTACATGTGTATTCCATTTTAGATCCTCTTGAAACCATACGCCTAAAAATTTTTGCTGCTTGACCCTAGTGATCACAGATTCTCCAAATTTAATCGTAAGCGACTGTGTGTAAAACTGACATCGTTCTTGAAGCCGATATTTCGGATCATTACCTTGCAATTTTTACAATGTTCAACAATCTGAAAACAAGCCCTAAGTGTTATGAGCAGCCTTACTTTAACTCCTCTGCCTTTGTAAATTATATTTGTTCAGTTGATGTTTTGGCTAGCTATTTATGTGTCGCAGTGTTCGAGTGAGTACTATGAAAATTTGTATAAACACATTTCTCGGCAATGATGTCTGCATCAACCACACGTACCATAACCAAACGACATGATATTCAGAGAAAGCCTTGGCTAACTGAATACATGTTGCGCTGTATAAAAAGAAAATATAATGTGTATAGGAAACTTTAAAAAAATATGCTTCCGTGTTAAACAACGCTGTTTTTGCAGTCAAAAAAATGTTATTTTCCTGAACAAATTCATTCAAACGGGAATTATTCTAGAAAAAACTTGAATATACTTAAGAAATTCTTAGAAAAAGACAACAAACAACCTGCACCGGAACGTATAATTCACAATGTTGCCAGTTTGAGTTCTCCCGAAGACATTTGTAATGCCTTCAGACTTCAGAAGACATTTTTCTTCATTGGAAAGTCCTAGAATAGAAGAGTACGATGCAAGCCATATACCCTGTTCAGCTTACTTATTTTACCTTGTGCCCACACATGAATTGAAGTATCTTAAGCCATATCAGGATTACGCACGACTGCTAATGAAGTAGATCATAGAGTTTCTTAGTAAGTATGCTACAGAGGAAGCTCCGCCTGAAATGTCGTCGCGGGGCCATTGTGGCTTTATGGGAAGACCACAGCTGCTGGCTTGGCATGCCTATCGAATTCTTACGCATCTTCGGAGGCTTGGTTTCTTCACTATGCATTGCTATGTCTACGAGGTAGCCGCTAAGGCCAAAATGGCCGAGGCTCGCTTCGCTTCTGTGGCTTCGCTTGGAAACTCGAAATTCGCTCCATTAGTTCATGCTAAGACAGCTGTGCTTCATTCTAAGAAAGTGGTAGGACTAGTCAAGCGAGCGATCATCAGTATATATTTACAAAAGTACAAGCCCAAAATGTAAGCACGTTAGTTTTGTAGCAAGGAGAGTGCGCTTCCCGATTCCTTTTTCAGGCTATAGCAGTACATATGTTGACAGCGCCCAGACATCTTGACTGAGCGGGTGCTTTGCCGCCGCGAAAGTTGTCGCAGATGGTCTGTCACGAAAACCCGAACGAAAACACCGCGAAGGCACTGTTTTATGCCACAGGTACGCGCATAAAACCTTTCTGAGCTTTTCAAACAAGTTATTATTTGAAATGTTTGCAAAATGAGAGTCGTTAATGAGTTTCCCCCAAAATTTTGCATTGTTACTAACTACCAGCTTGTTCTGCAAAATATTAGGCATTACTGTTCTGGCAGACTTTCAATAAAGAGAACACGCTTCATTTTTTATTGCTTTACCATGAAAGCATCGTGTTTTATTTTATAATTATAAAATTACGCACTCTCCTTTGCGTTTTTGCGGAATTGTATTTAACTTTACGGCCACTAAAACGCTTTAATCCAAGCCAGTGATGAAACTAAGGCGAGCGCATGGTAAAATGAAGGGCCATGCCGGCACAGACGGCCCTGATGTGAGCCGCACAGATGCTAGCGCTAGATTCCTCTCTAGTGCATATAGTAAGACGCTCTATAGGGTAGATAACATCTCCGCATACGCAATTAAGCTTGTGAAAAATAAGATAGCTCATGTTCTTGCCCATATAATAAACACTATTTTTCTCTTCGGCATATTCCCTCACCAAATGAGAATTGCTAAGGTTCTTGCTATATTTAAATCAAAAGATAGACACGGAAGATTATCGTTCAACATCCATACTCTCCTTTTTAAGTAAAGTAGTGAAAAAATTTATTCTTATTCGTTTAAACACGTATCTTGGAGAGTACAACCTTCTCGCAAATGTTCAGTTCGGATTCAGGGAACGCTATTCGACTAGCACAACTATATTGTATATAGGTAATGTTTTTTAGCGGCAGGAATCTTTATAGATTTTGCTAAAGCATTTCACTCCTCGAACCATGTAATTCCTAAAGCTAAATTAGAGCGTTTCACTTATCGGAGCGTTGCATTAATTGGACTTCTTTCAGTCTCACAGAAAATTATTTGAAAGATAGACAACAAATAATCCATATTGGCAAATTCCTAATCAGAAGTTAAAACTAGAAATCTAGAAGTTCGTCAGGGATCCATGCTTCTACCTATATCGTTTTTGTTGTACATCAATGACCTGCCTTTTCAGCAAGTTTGACTTCAGCATCGGGCTGACGAGCTGAGAGCACCAGGCTTTATGGAAGAGAGACTTAATAACTAAACTTATTTAAGAAGCAAAAAACTTGTATTTATGGTGTACAGCTAAAGCCATTCAACTTAATTCTCAGAAGACAGTTTACATTGTATTCCATTCAGAGGCTAGAACCGTAGGAGATCTATATCCGGTTATTTATAGTTCTTCGTTGATAGCACGCACTAATAACACAAAGTTTTTAGGTACACTCTTAGCCAAAAAGGACGAACAAAGGAGTAACTTCAGCTGTTAGCGCTCGCGAGCGACCGTTGCTTCTCAAAAGGAGTAACTGTGGGAGGGTGCGTGCCGTGTGCATAATTCGCAGAGTACATGTTCGTCCCCGCAGACCTAGAGAGCAACGGGAGGACGAAAAGCCGAGCAGTTACTCCCCCCTGCAATGGCGTCGTTGCTATGGGATCTGCCGCATATCTCTGTTCACATTTTCATAATTTGCAAACAAACGTTGCGGCCAACACATAATCTTTTACATAGTGCCATAAAGACAAATCTTTGTTCTAAAAATGACAAAAAAGCGCCTTGTCTAAGTGAAGAGGCGGCTCGTGGCACCGAGTGGCGACGTGCGATAGACAAACGCCTCTTGCTCAGGTTAATACGACGTGTGACGCTGCTAGATCTCGCCAGCGATAATACAGGCCAATGAAAGACCGCGCACATGAACACAGTGAGGCAGCTCTTAGTAAAAAAATGCAAACCTTACTCACTAAGTGTAGTGAATACACATGTTTATACCGGCCGACAAAAGTCAACAACAACGACAACAACGGCAGATCGTAAGCGTACATTACAGGTAAGCGCTTTGCTGTTAGCTTTCATTAGCGGGACGGTAATGACTTTCGTACAAAAGCAATGACAATGCCTCAGCAGCCGTACGACCCGGCTGCATTTTCCAGTCCCTTCTACCAACGCCAGTTGAAGAAGTCAGCAGCGCCGCAATTTGTTTCGTCTACGCAGGAACATAAGCCTTGTTCTCATAATTATTTCTCTTGTACAGACGACCATGAATTCGCACATATGATACTGAAGACATTTACGATAAGTTGCGAACATTAAGAAACTTGTTAGTTTTTGCCGAAGCGGGTGCGTCGTTAGACCACTCAGCCTCCTGCCGCGACGACGGCCGTTGTTTTTCTTTTCTTTTACGAGGAAAAACTATTCTTGTGAGCGTCTACTTGCAATCGAAGCTCAGTAATAACGTCTAGAGTTAGCAGAGCGTAAATTGCAAGCAGTTGCATCGTTAGGAATTTCGACGCCAGCGATAAACGCGACGACGGCGAGTTCAGAGTACCAAACGTTTTGCACTTGACTACCCATTTTCTGCGGCATCCTCCACCTGGTTTCCATACACCATTCGCTTCTTGCCATTTGAGGACGTTAATCGGGTGCCATATGACGTTTTTGTGCTCCTAGGTTTGTTTAGCTTGTGGAAGTGCCGCATGACTGATCGGTATGCTGAACCCCCTAGGCCGACCAAGGTCATTTTTCGGGAACAGGCGGCGTTGGTACGGAGCGTTTATGTTGCGCAGAGTGATCCACCAGAGTGGCTGCATCTTTTGGATGCGTGCGTTTGCTTGCCTGAGTTTTGAATTGGTGCCGACCTTTGTTAGACTGACGTGCTTACCCTTTGCTGTCTGTTAGTGTTTATATTGTGTGTCAATTGTCTTGGCTGACTTCTCTCTAAAATTTCCATGTATTAAAGAAAAAAAAATTCGTGGTCTATGGAGGCGGCGCTGGGCTGCTCTAACCTGACGACGCAAGCCCTGACGGACAGAGCAGCCAAGGTCGCTGAGCAGCTGCGGCTGCTGGCCACCCGCCCCGCCTAACAGGGCCCGATATGAATAAAGGGTCTCTCTCACGCTCTCTATCTCTCTCTCTCTCTCTCTCTAGTCGGCAGTGCGTCGGGTTGGTGTTGCGGAGGTCAGTGGTTCGATTCCCGGCCAGCGGTTTTCTTTTTGCGCCGCTTCTAGCTCGTCTGCGTGAGGGTAACGCTAAGGACGGATGGTTGGGGTAGTAACCGTTCGTCCTCTCGCATTTACTCTCGTGGGGGACTAATAATGGCTGTGGCAACGCAGTTAGTCCCCCATAGGAGCAAAGACACTCCCCCGTTGCTCTCTTTTGGCTAAGAGTGCATTGTTATTAATAACCACTTAAAATTCACTGATCGTAGAAGCTTAGTCATACGAAAGGCGTGTTATAGATTGCATGTACTTGAGCTATGCCGACATTTCTTTACTTCAGACATACCTGTCAACTTATACTATGCATTCGTTCCCTGCCACATAAATTACTGTATGATAGTCTGGAGCTGCAAATAAAAAACACCTGTTGCCTATTCCTCGGTTAGAAAAACGAACACCTGCTGTAGTTTTACGTCGTACAAGTAAGGAAAAAGTGAGTATGTTTGAATTTTTTTATCTATACCTAATGTGAAAACTTAGTGACGTATAACGTCGCTCAACTCATGTTCCAAATTCTTCATCTAATATTAAATATTAACGCAGTTTGCCGGCAACCTTCTCAGAAAACTGCTGATACCATTCCGCAACGCCTTCTGTTGCCTCATCTTCCTACCAACTATGGAAAAACGATGCATTATTCACGGAAGACACTTGCTGGAATAGTTTGAATGCCGAAACTCAAAACCTTGCTTCTTTTCTATTGTTTAAAAAACGCGTCAAGCAACATCTTACGTCTGAAAATTAAATGTGATAGCATGATCTTTGTTCTTCCTTTTCTTCGTTTTTTTTCTTTTTCGTTTTTTGCTGCAATTGCCACTGCCAACTTGTTATAAAAGTGTAGTATTATTTGGTCGGGACCCTTCGACAACATTGTTAGGTCCCTTTGTACGTTGTATATATCTTTTTTTGGTTTAAATTTAAAAATTTTAAAAACAGATAAAGCTTCGCGTTTCAACCCTTTTACTCCTCCCCTCACTCCCCCAGATCATCATCACTGTCAGAGAAAGTTGGCTCTCCTGCCGTAAGTTTTTGGGCTGTGTGTTTATTAGTTAGGCATAGAAAACTTCGATTTAATAGGAAGGCCGATGTCGTAGTGTGATAGCACAAGGGCATTTTGTTAAGTACCTGCACAAGGCTTCGTGTATCCGTGTTAACGCTATAAACCCAGGTTCATTAAAGTACTACTGCACACAAAAGCATTGCTGAAAATACATTTTTAGCGCGATATCACAGTCTTGTATCGTAGTACGACGGCCCCAGCGCCTTACATTAGCAGAATTTTCTTATGCAGCTTAAGTGAGACAGACATATTTGGAGTTACAGATGACAGACAGGTGTCCACACAGGAATGCTTAAGCATTTAAGAGTGATGGTGTTTACCAACTATGCATAGCAGTCCTCAACATCGGTACGAAAATTTCACGCCAGGACTTTTCAGTTTTTCTTGCGTCACAGATATTGTGATGTCACTTTCGGGAATGGAGGGCGCTATGGCGTGCGCCAACGTTTATAAACGTTGGCGTGCGCGACATTTTAAATTTGGGCTTAGAAATACCGAGTGCGTTGATATATCTACATAGGGCTTTTGCGGAGATAGGCGCCAAGGAAACATGGCGCCGTGCCTGACATTCTGCATTACAACAAGGCGACCAGGATGACTTCCCTCTTAGCACTGGGCGGCTGGGCAATGCGACGAAGAGTGTTCTTTCACTTCCGGTTAGCGAAGGTGGTTGTTGGGAAGGCTTTGTGCCAACCTTGGCGGATTGCAATGTCAAATTAGCCGGGCTAAGGCCCATATTTGGAGATGGGAGGCTGCGGCCCCCCTCGAAATTTTAACCGCAGCAATATAACCAACGTGAAGTTGATTAATGGGTCGTAGTTACCGAGGACATTCCTGGCTACGGTAACCCTTCCATTTTGTGTCTGGCTGGGAGCATAACCGGCGAAACAAGCCTAGCGTAGCGCTCATAGCTTTTTATCATAAGGGCAAACTACCCTGCGCCTGCGTGCGCCTCTCTCTCTCCGTGTGTGTATGCGCGCACGTGCTCGCGCGCGCATGTGTGTGGACATGTGCGTATGTGGGCGTGTGCGCGCGCGTGCGACCATGTGTGCGTGCTTTTGTGTGCGTGTGTTTTTTGCAAGTTAATGTCACCGATTTAATCCAAACTGGCGGCTAAAAACTGAGTTGCGAAGTACACGAAGAGTGGGCCGATATCGCCGGCCTCGTGTCTCAGGGCTGCCTCGAGCCAATCGATAGACGCGTCGCAGCTACTTTCGCCGCACTGTCGCCCTCGCGTTGACGCGATGAAGTTAATCTGCTAATCCATTAATGGGAGGCCAGGCCGGTCTCATGCCAGAGAGCAGGCACTGCCGGGCGCGTATAAATAGAGGCCGGGACCCAGGAAAGAATTTGTGCGCGCACAAAGGCCCAGTTAATGCGCCACGGTGCACGCCTACATACACAGACATGCGGCGGCATACGTGCGAGTATACGTATATATATACTGTATAAATATCCCGGCCACCTAGGGCGCCCTTATTTGTGGGTGTTTTTGATGGCCACAAGGAGGGGATGGGAAAGGCGGGAGAGGAGGGAGTCGTGCGCGATAGACGTGTGGGAAAATGCGGTTCGCGCGGGAGTGCGCTCCTACGGGGGAAAGTAATGGGAAATTCATACCGCGGGGGTCGCCTCTGCATCCCGACCCATTGTCGGGGCACTCAATCTTTTTCTTAGTCTGGGTTCACCCTGCCTCTGCCTGCGATGGAGCGGGAAACGCCTCTCGTTGGCAGCCCTACTGCCCTACAACCGGGCGCCACACTAAAACAGGGCGAAAACTTCCCCATAAATAACTGCACATTGCAAGCTTTACTGGGGGATTAAGAGTTGTATAAAACAGGAAAATGATTGGCATAATTGAACGTTGAGAGAGTTGGTTACAATCATGAACAGCGCACACAATACGAAACACGGAAGCGGACAGGACCTGCGAGGGTCGTGCATCTTTAACGGGTTGTATTTCGTCTTGCGTGCAGGGTGTAGAAATAGGATGTACAAATTCGCCTACTTTTTAGGATTACTGTGTCGGGTAAGAGTAAGTGGGACATAGCCCCAAATACAGGGCCCGAAGGTCTTCCTTTTGTTTCGTGTCTCATCGCTGGTGCTATTTCGCAACAGACGGGAAATAGTGTTGTAAAATTGAAGTGACCGCAGCTCGTTGCTCCTTGCGGTTTTAAAAATGATCCTATCAAACAGAGGCTTTGCTGCTGTCTACTTGGACCTCAAAATATTTTACAGAATGCTTCTTAGAGGTATTCCTGATACTCTTCGGCAGGTAAAAGAAGTGTACCCGCGTCATTTTTTTCTTGCCCAGGCGGTTTCTTGGCTTGCAGACATACCTTAGAAGAGACGCTGGGTTCGACGAAAATAAGACAGCTCCGGATGGAAGTAGATAAAAGAGAATACGACACGGTTAGTATAGACATTTACGTACACGGCGTATTCCCCACATTGGCGCGAAAAGTTAAATTATAAAGATTGAATTTTCCAGTTGCAACGTAAATAACCATCAATGAAAGCGGCGGGAGGAACCTTTCAAGTTTTGATTATTAAAGAAATCAGTTAGTATAAGATAATAAAATTTTTTACGAGTCAATGTAACCAAAATATTTAGTGAGAAGGTGTGTGGAGTGTGTGAAAAGACTCCCAACAAAAAATTTTCGGCGAGACTTCCGTAACGGTCTACCATGTATGTTGCGTGAACAAAATGTTGAAAATTGTGGGCTTGGCGCGATTGCCTGGAGGAAAGTTCACTCTTCTTCTTCCCTGTTCAGTTCTAGCTCCTATAAATGTAAGTATGTATGTATGTATGTATGTATGTATGTATGTATGTATGTATGTATGTATGTATGTATGTATGTATGTATGTATGTATGTATGTATGTATGCCTTGAAAAAGGCAAGTCCCCTTGTCGAAACGCGGTCTGAGGCCGCTACCTTCTCCAAAGTATTTCTGTATGTATGTATGTATGTATGTATGTATGCATGTATGTATATATGTATGTACGTACGTACGTACGTACGTATGTATGTATGTATGTATGTATGTATGTATGTATGTATGTATGTATGTATGTATGTATGTATGTATGCATGCCTTGAAAAAGACAAGTCCCCTTGTCAAAACGCTGGCAGAGGTCTGAGGCCGCTACCTTCTCCAAAGTATGTATGTATGTATGTATGTATGTATGTATGTATGTATGTATGTATGTATGTATGTATGTATGTATGTATGTATGTATGTATGCCTTGAAAAAGACAAGTCCCCTTGTCGAAACTCTGGCAGATGTCTGAGGCCGCTACCTTCTCCAAAGTATTTCTGTATGTATGTATGTATGTATGTATGTATGTATGTATGTATGTATGTATGTATGTATGTATGCCTTGAAAAAGACAAGTCCCCTTGTCGAAACGCTGGCAGAGGTCTGAGGCCGCTACCTTCTCCAAAGTATTTCTGTATGTATGTATGTATGTATGCATGTATGCATGTATGTATGTATGTATGTATGTATGTATGTATGTATGTATGTATGTATGTATATATGTATGTATGTATGTATGTATGCATGCATGTATGTATGTATGTATGTATGTATGTATGTATGTATGTATGTATGTATGTATGTATGTATGTATGTATGTATGTATGTATGTATGTATGTATGTATGTGAAGGGGACGTGAGGAGACGTCCTGCCTTCATTTATTGCAGAGAGGCGCGCGATCAGCAGAAGGCGAACTGCGGCGGACACGGCGAGCCTTGGCGCCGGTGGTGATCCTGCGTGGCAGAGTGCGAGCGCAGTTCTGTCGGCTTCGTGTCCGCATTTCAACTGCCAGCCGCGTGACTCGTGCCGCGTGGCTCGCAGCTTGGGACAGGATCTTCAGGCACGCGGTGCACAGCTCCGGCGGCGCGAGCTCCCTCTGCTGCCGCGGCTGAGCTGCTACATGTATGCATGCATGTGTGTGTGTGTGCGTGGGGGGGGGGGGGGGGGTTGTTTTCGCATGGCTGCAGAGACAGCCTGCGAAGTCACATAACACTAAAATCAGACCGACATTATTCAGTAACTTTTAGATGGAATGTTATAGCCTTTCAATGCGATATAGGAAGAGGGTGCTCACCTCCCAATTGGCCTAGCCCCTAAGGGGCTGAAAGCAGCGGACACGCTTCCCGTCTTCTCCGGCCACTAAGTATATTTTCCACCAAAAGTCCTCCTGAATGCCAATTTTTTTACAGCGGAGCTTTTATGGCTAGGATCCAGCAGGTCGTCTCCTGCGACAGACCGAGCGTAAACCAACAATTTTCACCGTATGGGATAAATTCCTTAAACATAAATTAAGGTCCTAGGACCTTCATATGTTTTGTAAAGTGACCTATATTGCCCATGAAAAAAATGTCTTCCTGTAAATTCACCTGTGTTTGGACGTGAAGTCGACTTTAAAAGGTTCGGCGCAAGCTTGGACTTTGTAAGTTGGCTTTCCCACATCGTGTGTTGCACAGTGAAGCGTGACCATCTACGGAGGAAGTATGGTTACTGCCCTACTTTATACTCCTCTGCAACAAAAATGCGTGAAAGGGTCAAATCCGTAAATATGCCTGCCAGACACGCTGTGATATTTTCTGTTTACATTTCATAAACGTGAGACGATCTCCTCGAGAGGCCCCATTTAAGTATTTACATACGTTTACAAAAAGAAACGTGAAAAATTTGGAGCTTTAGCCATTATGTAGGACAATTCCTACCACTGCGTACCTTTCCTTAGTAGCTATAATATTTTTTTTCCCTGAAAAAAAAAAAACAAATTCGTAAATAATGATACCACAAGCCACTGGTACGGCATCGTTCAACGCTGAGTGCCTCGAAGGGCAGTTACAAAGTCGAGACTTCTTCTTCGTGTCCTATAATGTGGTCAGGAATTTTCATAAGCATCGATACGAGACCTGCCTGTCGTGTATCAGCCAAGGGATCTTCCCTTAGTGAACAACATAATCGCTTGGAAATCTTCCACGCCGCCTGTTGCGGTAGTTTACCGCCGCGCGTGCGAGCCTCTTGGCGAACATCGGCTCGGCCAAAAGAGGCGAAGGAGAAGCGGAGGAGGACGTGCCCCAAAGGCACGAGCCGCCAGCTTCCCGCGTGTAAGGGAAGCGGCGAGCAAAAATGCCACACTCCGTTCGTGCAAGCTGTTAACGGCTGCGATCGCAAGGAACAGAAAAGCCAGAGACATATGTCGGCACTTCTCAAAAATTACGTCCGACAAGTTTCCGAACAAGCTACTTTCGACGCGACGGGCCAAGCTGCACAAAAGGCGGAGCGTGTGCCCGCACGCACGCACGGGGCCGCGCGTCTTGCGCACTAACAAGCGGCCGAAGAGCCCGAACTCGGCGGCGGCGGCCCGGCGCGCGAGCCCGGAGGAGGGCAGCGCGCAGGCGCGCCCTCTCCCGCCGGGGCCCATAGTGGAAATCCATGTCAGGCATCAAGAATGAACACCGCTAAGGAGAGGGCCGGGCAAGAGCGGCAAAATAAAGAGCACAGCGCGACGGGGGGAGACACGCCTGTGCCGCCCTCCTCCCGCGACTTCAAACGAACATGTGTCGATCTGTAGGAAGGTACACGGAAAGTACATTAGTTCCTTCCCGCGCTTCTTTCCTGCGGGAGCCAGTGCGTGCGTGAGTGGGAGCCCGGTTAGTCGCGGCTCTGCGCCCAACTGACTCTCAGCGCCAGCCCGGAGCTTTGGGCATATCCATACGCGACTCCCAACCACGTGTGCCTCTGCCCGCATCCAAGGCACGCGCAGCACTCGCCGGGGCTGCGGCAAGCCTGGCCAGCTTTGGATGCATCGCAGATACCGGAGGCCGACTGCGCTGCTGCAGAGCGTCATTTCTGCCTAAGGGGAGAGGAGAGCATAGTGGCGGCGAGGCTCGTGTTAACAGATCTCAACACTCTCTTCTTCGGCTTCTTATTTAGTTTGATAGGGGCCTTAGTCAGGAGACCGCCGAGTTATGCGGCCCTACACATTCAGCACACGTCTTTTACTTCAAGGCCGTCACTTCGCACAGGTGCACATGTTGTCGAATTTGTATATTACGGATCTCTATGCTCAGCCTAGCAGTACTCCCAATATCGACCGTAAAAGTTTCCCTTCACGGGACTTTTCGCACAATAGTAAAGTACAAATATTTAGATCGAGCTCCGTCTTGGGCACCCAAAGAAAATATCGATGTCGAGCTTTTCAGATGAGTTATACGAGCGAACTGAAGCGCCACAGTGCGACTAATCAGCCTCTGCTTTAGCGCACATCGTATTGATTGCCGGTTTTGAAGCTTTATAAATACCGTTAAGGTCGTCGTCGTCGTCTCCATCATCATCATCATCATCATCATCATCATCCTACTGAGGTCCACTGCAGGACGAAGATCTCTCCCATTGACCTCCAACCGCTCCTGTCCTGCGATGCTCGAGTCCGCAGTTTACCCATGAATTTCTTTATTCATCCCCCCATTCTGTTATTGGCCTTCCCCTTCTTCTAGACCCATGTCTTGGTATCCACTCTGTCACCCTAATTGCCCACCGGTTATCCCTTCGTCTCACTACATGGCCAGCCCAAGTCCATTTCTTTTTCTCTATTTGTTCGAACTATAATATATTCTACTCTAGTTTGTTCCCTGATCCAGGTAGCTCGTTTCCTGTCCCTGAGTGTTATTCCTACCATTATTAGTTCCATGGCCCGTTGAGCCGACCTAAGTTTGCGTTATAATTGTTTAGTAAGATGCCAAGTTTCGGTTCCGTATGTCATCACCAGCAGTATGCACTGGTTGTAGATTTTTCTTTTTAGTCACAGAGGTGGCTTACTTTTCATTATTTGGGAGGGCTTGCCGAGGTTCTCTGCCCTATTTTTCTCTCGTGGTTGGGGTCAGCACTAACCATCTGTCGGAGGTAGTCATATTCTATTGCTTCTTCTAGCTTTTCGTTTCCTAAGCTGAAGGGGGCGTTCTTGGCATGCTTATTCCTCATTACTTAAAATTTATCCGTCGTTATTTTAGCTCCACGGTGGTGCTTTCTGATTGTAGCTCCTCAAGCATTGTTTGCATGTGTTCTGCAGTCTCAATCAGCAAGACTGTGTCGCCCGCAAACCTCAACCGGCTCAAGTATTCCCCGTTTATCCTTAATGCTATGTTTTCCCAGTCAAGCTTTCTAAATACCCTCTCCAGACACGCTGTGAATAGTTTTGGAGAGATGGTATCTCCCTATCTTACTCCCTTTCGGATTGGAAATGTATCGCTTTGCTTGTGGAGGGTTATACTGCCCGTGCATTCCTCATATCGATAAGGTATGACTCCCTAATTGATCAAGCGTACAAATAAATTTTTTGCATCCGCATTCAAACAATTTTTGCATATAAGGTTCTAGTGATACCTCACATATGTTCCGATTTGAAAGGTGATCCAAATAAGTGACGCTTCAAAGCTGCGAATGACAAAGCAGCGATCGGCGTTTACTCCGACGTTCCTGAGCATAACATTGTTGTTAAGGGTAAAGCTTGCCACAGACAAGCCACCGGTCGTGGCAACTGAGAATCTCATATCACAAGGGTAGCTGTAACGCGCCACGCACGAAAAGAGACGATCAACGGAGGAGCACGTGACAAGAAACTTTGGAATGTTCAAAAGACCTACAACAACCGCATAAGTGTAGAGGGGAGATCATTTAAAGGGAAAAAATGGTTTCACCCCTTTGGCCCCCCTTGATGCGCGCACCGTGCTTTCCATTTTTGAGAAGTATATCGGCCGACAGACGTAGCGCTTTCTGTCCAGATTACCGATTCAGGGCAAGGGAGAACCGTGCTGGACCAGCAGGGAGAAAAGTGAGCCGAATCGTCGCCGAAGGGGGCGCTGCTCACCTAGGCAACAAAAGCCGCGCCCTGGGGACTCGATACGACACAGGGGCGCTTGGCACAAACATTGCCGCGGAACGCTCAGGAAGCCGTATTCTGGAAAGCGGGGTCTGGAAGACACCTTTTCTGGCAAATCCCAAATGCACTCCCGCATCCGCGACACACGCTTTTCTTCCTTCGCAGCGAGCCCGGTACAACTCTGTTTACACTCAGATATAAATCCTGTTTACTCTCTCTTGTTGACGCTGCCCGCTCTCTCTCTCTCTCTCTCTCTGCGCAGGCTCCCTCCCAGCGGCAAAGCCATTTCGAAGCGCGCCGCTCTCCCCGCACCCGGCACGCTCATAGATCCAAGTGCTATATAAGTCGCGCGGCCTCCGCTCCGGTTGTCTTGAATACAAACCTCTGCGTGATCACACCGGCAAAAGGCGAAGTCCCATTTTACAACTGGATGCATCATCATCAGCGCGTGATGCACGTGTATGCTCAGGGTCTACAGTCATTCTTAGTTTTTTTAAGGACAAAAATATTACTCTGCTGCGTATCAAATGTTTGATATCAGTGTATTTGTCGACGACGGTACATGCCCTTTTCGTAAACAGTGGAGTAATGATCTAGATCTCCGTTGTGAGCGGCGATATGAAACTCCACTCATGAAGACCATAGTGATAATACCGCTTTACCAGGCTTCTCTTCACGTTAGTGACCGGCGACAACGGAATCGAGAACCTTAATAATGCCACTCTTTCTGGTGAAATGAATGAGGCTGTATTTGGATCATGATTTTGCTCCTTGTGACCCTCAGTGTGAAAAAACGGCCCAGTCCCGGAGGAAATGTAAAATCTTGAGCGCCCTCCTCAAGCGACTCCTGGAGTTCGCGACAAGAAGCACAAGGGGGCAGGCAGTTCCGCCCATGGCGAGGGCGAGATCATGATCTCGCTGCTCCTCCCTCTCACCAGACCAATCAGGAGCTGAATGCAACGCCATTGTCCTCACACCAATGCACGTCGTCTCGTCTTTGCCGGAACCCGTGCAGCGTTCCCAACATTGCGTAACTATATTGCCTGGGAAGATGTGGACGTCTGTCTGTCTGTCTGTCTGCCTGCCTGCCTGTCTGTCTGTCTGTCTGTCTGTCTGTCTGTCTGTCTGTCACCTCGTTCGACACTACTAAACCTGCTGGTGTGGGTCATACATGTCAACATTATTTAGGGCAAACGTAACCATCAGGTACATTTGAGGCAGGAGAGAAGTGCATAATCGAGAGTACCTTCGTTTTTTTAGTTAAGGATAAACGCTGACAGCGTTTGTACGAAAGCAAACGAAAAAAACAATGCCTTAAAAATAGGAGACAGGAAGATAAAACCAAGCAAAAAAAAAAAACCTAAGCGGTAACTTATGCTGTTCCCGGCAGAACAAGAAAAAACGGTAAAAAAAGATGCGCGCTGTCTCAACAGACGTCGCACGAGCAGTGGGAAGGCGGGAAAATTGAGCTGCATTTATTAAATTGGCGTATGCGCCAAAGAACCGCACTCCGTCCTGTTGTCGTAGCGTGGTGGGTGAGAGGCTTGCAGGGGAGTTGCCGCGGGTCCGACGATGGAGAGCCGATAGCCCAGCTGAACTTCTTTAATGCAGGTCGAGTAGAGAACAACGATGATGCAGGAAGCAGCACACTGGCGTGCTTACAACATGACAACTCCAACGATCAGAGAAACGTTCTCTACGAGTTCCCAGTGCGGACTGCCCCCTCGTCAGTACAGAGGACCTATTATCTCCAATGCAAAGTCAAATTGAGTCCCGGCACATTAGAGTCAAACACACACAAGAAAAAGAAAAAGCACTTTTGCAGAGCTGTAGAGACGATCAGTCAGACGATGGCGCCGTCAATGGCCGCTCCGGCAAGCTCCTGCATGCTCAAGAGGGTTCTGGCCACGCCGTATTCTCGAAGTCACATGAGCGCCGCAAGTGTTCTTGCTCTCCCATCACCAATGCTATGCTGGAAAGTATTAAGGCGCACCGTCGCGCTGTGCGCTGTCGAAGCACGCGCGCCGCGTCAACACGCACACACAGCCGATTCGTAACACACTGAACAAACCACCGCTGAATTTATCATGAGACGAGCGAGATGGAAGGGGAAGAGTATAAGGGTTGGGAGCAGAAAGAGGATCAGGAGTTACGTGGTAGGGGCAGCAGGAGACTACCTTCTTTCATTTGCAGTGAAGCAAGCAGATACGCGGTTAATTTTATTTTGTCGCAGAATATTACCCATGCCTGGCTGCAGCAAAAATTCAGCCCTTCTCGCCAATTCTATGCGTCGAAATTCTTCTTTTGCAACAAAACGTGTACATAGGAGCGGCAAAAACTAGAACTCCGTACGCTTTGTTAACCAGGTTTTACTGGAGTGCATGAGGTCGTGCTTTGATTCCCAGCCATTATTTCGCAAGGACATCGCTTATTACACTCGTGTCTTTTGAGAAGGTGCATTTTCCCGGCCTCTAGCCCTACTCGACATAACTCTTTTTAAGTAACACGCAGCTTACAACAGTTTTAGTAAGATGATTCTGTACATATTACCGCTCAATTATGCTGCCAGCAAACGTGGGACTTAGCTGCGTTGGATGGAGAGCAGCGGAGGGGAAGGCAGTCAGGACACGGAGACCTGTTTCCTGCTTCCTATATGTATATAGATGTGTGTATGTGTGTGCGTGCGTCTGTGCGTGTGAAGGCCGGGGACAATCGGTGGACCATAGTATGCGAAAAATAGGGGAAGACAAAGAATAGTTTGAAGGAATGAAATGGGGAAATTTTGGAGAAAAGAATAGACTTGGGAAACCCGAGAAAGTAGTGGTTGGATATTCTAGGGAGAAGACTTTGAGCTGCAGCTGACACAAATGGGACGATTATGATGATGACGATGACGACGATGATTACGACGATGATGATGGTGATTATTATTATTATTATTATTATTGTGATGATGATGATGATGGTGGTGGGGGTGGTGGTGGTGATGATGATGATCATGCGTATAAGGTCATCATATAACATGTTTTTATTGCCTTATCAATTTATCAATCATGGGCCCGGCGGAGGGCATTGGTTGATTTGAAGAGTGTTGTGACTTGCTGTCGGCTGAGGTGCGTGTACTCAGTTCTCGACTGATTAGCGATGCTGCACTCAGAGGGAACCTCCTTCTGGGTGATTGTAAAAGAGCAGAAATACTGGTAAAAGTGCAAGCGGCGCATCTAACAATTGAAATCAAATGTTTTTTTCTCTTTATTTTGAAAGAAGGGAAGGCGGAACCAGAAGAAAATGGGGAAGGACAGCCTAGAATCAGCGCTGACGCTGTACAGTATACGCGGATAGTTAAAAGGAGCTGTCATGAAGAATTTCTCTAATTACCCAGTAGCAGGAAAACATTTCCCAGAGGAAGCATCGGCAGATTGGACCACATTAAAGTGTCTGAGCATCCTCCATAATGAAGGGCAGGATCGGCACAATCAAGCGCCGCGTACTGCCCGCATAGTTAACCACGATATCGTTATTGAGGTAGCTTGTGGAACAGACACTCCTCTTTTTCTGCTCTAAAAAACTCGTTGACCTACTTGTTACAGGCAGAGAAAGGCGACGACAATCCGAGGCTCCCGCGGAGCAGGCTTTGCTATTGTGGCCACGAACTAAACAACCTTGCAGGCATTTTCTCCGCAAGCCCCGTGACATTAGTTAGGTGAAACACTTCGAAGAAGCGCGTCTCGCTTTCTGTCTCCCTTCTATGCATTCCAATAAAAGCGGAATCTGACTAACCTTTTAGAAGGGGTGGAATTAGGATAATGGGTGAACGGTGTATCCTGAGAGCATGAAGAGAAGGGGGTGAAATGCATTCTAACTTACCGGGGCTATAGTTCAGAAGGTTTTTTTTTTTTTTTTCCTGGGGAGGTGGTGATGTTATCCCCTCCCTCTTAACGGGCCACCACAGCTTTAGCCCCTGGGTATGCAAGGGCCCCACTGAAGTAACCAATCTGAGCAGTACTTGGTGGCCGCACTTGGAGCGTGCGTGAAATCGAAACGTTTCCACTACATCGTGGCGGACCCCTCGTGAGAGCATTGCCAGTCTCTATGCAGCTAATATCTGGAACTTCGTTGAGCCTAACTCGCCGAGTGCAACTGATCCGAGTTATTCAACGCACGTCACGGTCAGCGCGACATCTGCTTGTTAAAACTCCGGCCAGCCACCATCTGCCTTCATTGGTGGAAACAGGAAACCGTGCGCGGAGACGCGCTGCACCGCCATGATTAGTGTCGCGCTGCCGGCGGCGCTCGGCTGCGAACCGCCGGGGTTGCCCCCGAGGTCGGGCCAGCCTCCCCTCTCGCTCACCTGGGCAGGCAGCAGGAAGGTAACCATTTTAAACAATTACCCGGTGCAAACTTGTGGGACCTCTAATGTTCCTCCCGGCTATCATATATCTTGACTGTCAGGCGCCGCCGTCCTCCCCGCTCCGCTGGCACGCTCAAGAACGCCACCCGAAATCGCGCGCTCTCCTACGCGGATAGAGCCGTGGAGGACACGCACGCACCGCGCTCACAGTGAGGGCCGGCAAACTCGCTGCACTCCCGGCAGCTCACGCGCCAACGAAGTCAGCTCTGTGCATGCTTCGAGTCAGTCGGGGCGAGCTGCAGGGGTGATGCCCTTTAAATTAAGGACGAGGGGCCGGAACAAAGCTGAATTTGGCAAATTGTAACACCTTTCTGACTCTTGCGAAACTTTTCGGTCCATTCCTCATTCGGAAACCAACCGGATCGCCTTCGGCTAGGAATTGCCACGAAGCCACGCCACTTGGCATTTATTTTTGCCAGGGAGAGCTGAATTAGTATAGCGATTACGCTGATAATTCCCCATATTAAATTAAGGAAAATAACATTAATGAGAGGCGCGCTCTGTTTTTTATATTGATATACATCAGCTGGCTATTTCAGTTTATTTACTCCAAATCTCCGAAGAAATATAACGGGCCCGAGTGACCCACATTCCATGTGCAATTTCTGTAGACACTGGAACTACATTCAAGCTTTCCTTACGCCCTCCTATTCCTGTTGGGATTATTTGTTTAACGTTGCTAAAATCTATCCTTTCACAGTGGCAGCCCTTATTAGATTATTATGGAGCACGGGGGCACGGTGCGAAGGTGACTGGCACCCGCAAATCTTATAACCCACGTTTTTCCCGCAGTAAGCCGGTGGTTGCGGAAGTGCAGAATTTCGAAAACTCCAGGCCCTTTTTTTCGTTGTGTATTTGGCGTAGCGCGCCGGCCAAATCTTCAGGTGTTTCGGATGGTAACGGCTCGCTACAAATTTGCCAAATTCGCACGGGCCTCGAAAGACGTTTCCAAAGGCCAACACAACGGGCCTCGCAGCAGGCCACCCAGACAGTAACGCACGGGGTCCCCTCAAGATACAGTATACTCGCGATAATTCAAACCCGACGGGACCCCACGATTTTTTTTAATTACCAGAAATTCTCATAAATATGGCTCGGAACAACATACCAACTAGTGCTGTGATGAAACATTCACATATATTTAATAATATAGGCCTAGCATTCGCACAATATACTGAAGGGATGTTCACACTTTGATGAAAAAAAAAATCACGAATAATGGATGACTGCTTTGTCTCTGCGTAAGAGTTCGTACATGCCGCACCTGGCCCGTCTAGTACAAATTGACCGAATTTACGCTACGGGGCTGTTTGAATTAGACGGCTTCAAAATTCATTGTAAACACAGCGGGCCAACCAAGATTCTGGAATTTGTCTGAATTAAGCGAAAGTTTGAAATATACGAGTTTGAGTTATCGCGAGTCAATTATAGCAGGAAAGGCCAAGTAAGTTGCCACGGTGGGCGGGGAGCCACCGCGGTCGTTAACAATTGACTCACTGTAAATAAAGGGTTGCTGTAGTTCTGTAGTTTACTTTTGGTAACGTTACGATTCGTATGTCTTCCCGGTTTTTTTTTTTCAGTTGAATGCGTTGTATAAGCGAAAATATTCGCTTATAAGTGTATTCATTAAGCATAAGACCAATTCCGGCGGCCTGGACAATAATTACGCGCTGTTCTCACTATGCACTTCAACGTTGTGCATCTAATACAATACAGATCGCTCCGCACCGATGTAATCTCTTAGCTGCATACTTCGAAGGTAGCAAGCCGAACATAAAATAATAGCTCCGTGTTATTGATGGCAACTCCATCTTCCTATTACTGATTCGTAAGGAAGGAAAAGAAAATGAATAGTGCGAAGCTTTCTATGCCTCACTGATGGCGACCACCCCCGTCACGAAAACGCACTGCAGGAAGGCTAACTTTGCCCAATGAGTTTCACAAAACGACGACGACGACGACGACGACGACGACGATGATGATGATGATGCTAAGCGAAGGCACCTCAACGCCTCCCCTCCCCCCTTCCTAAAAAATGCTTCCCGTGGCGGAATCGAGCCTGGGTCCCTGCCGTTATGAAACCGACGGCTATCAGAGATTGCTCTATTCCGACTTTTGCTGTTATTGGCGCTATTCCGATACGGTCAGAGCAGCTTGGATTTACAGCGAAGCTTTCTTGGTCCCACTGATGGCTGCCGTCCCGTCATCAAAACCTGTGAGCCCATGCAGCCCCAGCGCAGCGAACGAATCCTTCACGAGAAAGCTGAGCGTTTCAACCATCGTTGCCGTTAGACGAAGGGGGTTAGTTTATTGCATTACTTTGACGTTTTATCGGGGTCGTACACAACCGAGACATAATGAATCACGTTCAAAGGTATGCCCGGGCCCTAATCTCAATTATGTGCGCCGTGTTCCGACGACTACGTTTTCTTATCCCCAGTGGAATTTTCCCTTGGGCGCCCGGCTCAGAAAAGCATCAGAACGGGCTCCAGAAAAAAACGTACGTGCGAGTCGAATGTCACAAGTGTCGCTAATGGCTTTTCGAGCAGGTGAAAAGCTGAAGTCTTTTTATGCGCCGTAGCCTTTCACGGACCGAGCGATTTCTTTACTCAGGATACTTTTTCTATGACCCGATGATCCCTTTTCTTTAGTATGTTGGTCGTAACGAGAGCCCTTGTTATTTATTCGCGACTCCTTTACTTTTGGATGATGATCAAGATTTCTTTCCCTTTTCGTGCTGAATTTAACGCCGTGAATCGTGTGAATAACCTCGTTAAGGACTGTGCTATCTATTTATTTTCCTCAAAGCTTACAGCTCGGCACATTACACGGTGGGTGGGTGCATACGCTGCAATAACGCGACGGGCGGCGCCATCTGCCATTGGCTGGCTTATTTAATGATTTGGCTGAAGCGGCGAGGGCCGCTGATTATTCCGCGTTATTGTAATCTCAGCCAATAATCATAAATAATAAAATGAAAAGTTGTGATACGGGCGTGTTCTGGTCTAGGATGACTTATGCCAGGAATTCGTTAGGCTCTTCTGATTTCATTTTGTTTCAAATGAACTCTTGGCAGCTCCAAAGTTTCCCAGCGCCACTAACCAGTATACGTCACTTCCGTTCCAAGCGGGTGAAGACCGCCTCGTGGGTGGTAAATTCCTCCGTGCAAAGATAGATGGCGCTACCTGCATAGAGATAGCCGTCTTGCCCGAAAAGCGTGCAGCTACATAGCAATCGAAAACGACGCTGTGCCCTCGTATTTGGTCAAGCGACCTGCTCCCACAACGTTACGCCCGCGGGAAAGTTTAGCGACCTCACGGAACAATCTAAGGCACTGCAGTGCCCGGTTTTTATACATTAATATGGGCCACAAACAACTGGATGGACGGCGGCCGTTCTATCACGCGGGCTATGCGTGGCATCCTTTGCTACTGGTACCGTCACCTTTGCCACGACATTTTAGGAAAGCGGGGTGATGTTAAATGTCTTGTTTTGAAGATATTGGAACTTATGCTTCGATTGTCCCACGTGATTCCGTAAAATAAATTCGCCTCAACCTTTTAAGCTTTTCAAAATAAGATCGAAATTGTGGCACCATTTTTATATGTCAGGGTACATGTTTTAAATATACATATAAATTCATTGAGATAAAGAAAGTTTATATTGTATATACATTTTTTTCTACCAAGCATACATTTCCATTTTGAAACTGCCCATACAAAAGTGCGAGGCCAATGGGCACCTATGCGTTCTGCTTTGACAAGTATCAGCCGTAAAATAGTTCTCTTGACTTTTCACGGACATCTTTAATGTATACCTTTGACAAGTGAAAAAACACGAGAATTTATTTCAGATTCAACTCCAATCTCAAATTGACATGACGAAGCTTACCCTACCTACATCATCAGAAGCGCTAGGATGGAGGGCTGGGGATTAATCTTCATCACATGGCGTCACTTAGAGGGAAGCTTTAAAATGTTGCCAGCATTGTCTAATAACTTCCACGGGTTTAAGTGTAAAGAGCGTAACTCACGCACTGAGTTGTTCCCGCGAGTTCCCTCGGCTTTTTATGCTCGGAGCGCTCCGATCAGGAATGATTTTCTTCACTGATTGTGTACAGAGGTCGGGATTCATTGCAGGCGAGTACTAGTGCAAGCTAGTTCGTTCCTTCCTTCGCACCCAGAGGCGAGAAACGTCTCGCAGTCGCCCATGTACGGCTTCCTGCTGCTTGAGTAGCGCGCGGACCGTTGGGCTATCAGGGGGCATCGTTTACTTTCAAAGAAAATAAAGCTGCGGCTCCCACACAGCCCGTATCCGGTGGCGCCCAGGCCGCAGGAGCAGCACCGCGCGACATTTTGCACGCTCAAGCGCGCAGGATCTGGCGAGATCCTTTGTCGCCTGCTCTTTTCGGTCGGTGTCTCCGCGCAGCTGTGGCTTCCCTCGCGGAGCGTAAGCCGCGTTTCACGCCTTGCCATCGAAATCCCCTATCTACACAGCGGACCCACGCCGAGGCGAATTTCAATCTAGAGGCGCCGGAGCATTTCCTCTTCTGGGGCCATTGTGGGCTCGGTCAATGCGAAACATATGTCTACGGGGCTTGAGCCAGAGGCGCGCAAAAATGTTTCTCTTTGAGCGGCGCCCGACCACGGCGCAAGGGAGATTCCTTCTCGACAAATTATTGTACACACTAGAGGCCCCGCTCTCGGCGTCGGTGCATTCTCGGGCTCTTGGCGGCGCATCGAGGCGGTTAAAAAAGAGCGTCGGACAGAGCGGATGATCTGATCTTGTAAACAGACCGCGTGTCAGTCATCTCACAGCGGCGGCAGCCTCGCCAAACACGGGCGCCCCGCACAGCCCGAAAGGTGCTCTAATCCCCGCACAAAGGGTGTCCTGTGAACGAGGTTAACTCTCCCTCCAGCGGACCCCGCACGCCCTGACTGACAGGCTCTCTTCAACCTGGCGTCCCGTCTCTGAAGACCGGCTGCCAATCACGGCCAGACCCCAACCCGGGCCCAGCCGGCCATTGTGCGACGCGCGCCCTCCCAACGCGGACCCCGCACAAAAGGCGCACATTTGTCTGAATCGTATCGAGCCTTTCCGACACTGGCTTCCGAGACTTGATACCGGTCGGGCACTTCGGGGCCAACCTGTCAGCTTTTCTTGCGCGCAAAATCGCCTTGAGGGAAAATAATAATCATTATCACGTTCCAATGACTTTCCGCGCGCCTCTTGCGTGCACCCAAACGCCGCATGCATGCTTGCTCCCCTAGAGCTTTGTTCCTCACAAAAGGCCCTAAATTTCTATCTTTTTTTTGTTGCCACTAGGTGTACGAGCGATGAAAATGCTGTAAGAAATTTATGTTCAAATAAAGACGCACCAATAAAGGCATTTACTGGGGGAAAGAAACGGGGCATTACTATAATATATTTAAAAATGACTCATTTCATCCTAATAACGTTTTCTTGAACGCACTGAGTGGCACTAAGTATGAAGCAGGCATAAAAAAGAAAAATGTTACAAGATGTCCCTGCTATGTCTTTTTCTTTTTTTGCTTCGTTATGCAGTCCCTGGAAGTATTGTTTTTATTAGACAGGACTTATCTGCATCTCTGCATTTAAAGAAAAAATAAACGGCTGGAAATAAAAAAAAAACACATGCAGTCTCATCAAGGCTCTGTGAGATACCCTCATGCTTGGACCGGTAACTTAACCCAAACCTCCGCTTGAACGAAAACGCGCCTTCGTCTAACGACAACAATGGTTGAAATGCTCAGCTTTCTCGTGAGCGATTCGTTCGCTGTCATTGGGGTTGTAGGAAATCACAGAATTTTGGCGACGGGACGGTCGACGTCAATGAGACCAAGAAAGCTTCACTTTAAATCCAAACTGCTTGGATCGTGTCGCCATGGTGCATTGGATAGACGTCGGCTTCACAATGCGAGGGCCGCAGGTTAGACTCCGGCCACTGAAAGAGTTTTTTCTTGAGTCAATTTATATGCCTTCACTTATCATCACCATCACCATCGTTTTGGGAAGCCAACTCTGCGAAGCTGGTTTTCCTGAAGTGCGTTTTCGTGACCGGACGGTCGCCATCACTTAGGCATATACAACCTCGCTTAAAAAAAAAAAAAAAGGGGGGGGGGGGGAAGAACTATATAGCTGCCGTTGCACGCGTTCATTTATCTGGAACCATTATGGAGATTTATCTTTTGCGGTCGTCGGTTCATGTACTCACAACTTCCTATCTCGAAGAGAGCGCACGATTAGTGTACTATCGCATAAGAACAGGCCGGGCCCTTTGAGAACGTTTATGCATATTTGTTTCGTTCGCCAGTCAACAAGTTAGCGCTTTCTTGTTCAATGCACCCTCACTTTTTGCGGTTGTTTTAATGACATCCGTTGAAACACGACTTTCTTTTCCTCGTTCTCCATAAGAGTTTCCTGCCTGGCCTGTACCCTGCGATTGTGCCTTCTACCTATACAGACTTTTTCGTTATTTAAACATCGATTAACGTATTGACCTGTGCAGTAAGATCATTCTGTCGGTGGCGCCAATTGAATAGGTGCTAGCGCAGCCGAATGATAAAGTGGCTGATTTCCGGACAAAGAAGTTGAAAACGTGTATCCTACACTCAGTATTTTCCGCTTCGCGTGACAGCTCAAAAAACCGCAACCAGCAGCCAGACGGGACGGCGGGCCACTCGCCAACTGGCGAACCCCGCTGGGACCAACCTGTCACTCATTCTAAACGGAGCGGTTTCAATTTCTCTTTTGTTCCGCCTGACCATTGCGGTTGGGATTCTACTACTGCTGTCGCAAGGGAATGAATGAGACGTGGTTCGAACTTCACAAAAGGATCGCTGTCTGGCTAAAAAGCCAAAATCGAGTGAGATCCTGTGCGTCATAGTTCCAAATAGAGAAATAAACTCGTTAAAAAAAAAAAAACTGGCCCGCACTACTTTACAGTAGCGGAGATAGAGTTACACCGTAGTTGAGCTACGTGTGAGAGCGGTATGACAAGCGATGAGAAGGTGTTCACGGAGCTATTTTGCTGCATATATTTGAGAAAACTATCGAGCATAAGCTGCACCAACGTTCCTAGATATTCCGTTTTATTTATGAATACACCTACATCCCGCGAATTGCATTATTGTGAGAAACTAAGGATTATGTGGGATGCAGGCAAGCGTCACGAGGGGTGAGAGCGCAAAACAATTCGGTTTGTATGAACTGGATTTCTTTATGCAGTCATCCAAATTGTGTGTGTTATATACTGAACAAAGAAAACGCACCCATGAAGGTACTGTGCCTGCCGCACCAATGCTTTGTTTGCCAAGTAGAAAGAGCTCGCAGTACACAGATACGTAGTGTAAAAAAAAACTGCTCGGACAGCTGTTATCATGGAAAGTTTCCTCGTCTCCGTTGTATTCCTTTACGGATTCACGTGCGCTGGGGAAATCTGATCTCGCTTGTTTTTGAGCTACGTGCCGGGGATACAGGACGTATTCAGCTCTGAAACTGTTTAGTTGCATTCACGCAACTGCAGGCCGCAAACGGAAAGAAGCCGAAGCGCCAGCCGTCGCCGGGACGTTACAAAAACTATGTACAGACCAAGATAGTGAGTGACGGGGGCGTGCACCATAGAGTTTTATACTAATATATACTAGAGGAAAATCTGTGGCTGCAGTCGGGGGCCGCCATGGGTGGCGCCATTGCCGCTAGCGAAGTTCCTCGCCTACTTGGCTTAGCTAGCCATATGGCTTCTTTTTTTTCTCGAAGCCAAAATCAGCAAAAAGGTTAACATTTTTTTCTTGTTCATCGTGCATGAAGCTTCTACATAATCACTGACAAATTAATCTTTTTGGAGGTTAAATTTTATGCTAACAAAGCAAATTTGATGAACCTTCTGCAGTAATATTGCTGCTTTTTTGCAGCCAGAGCCAACTTTTCAGCTTGTTTTTGAGCCATGCCAAGGACAATTTGAACGTGCCTGCCCGGCCCATGACGGAACGCTCGCCGAAGCGCGGCTCCCGTAGACAGTGGCGCCAGATTTCCCTCTAGTGTATATTAGTGTGAAACTCTATATATGGCGTGCACGAATTGTGATTGCACCCTCAGCTGTGGCAAGTGCACTCTAAGAATAAAGGGTGAGCTAATTTCCCCCTTAAGGGTGAAACAGGACTTTATTATATATTGCTCCATAAGAGGAAGGAAGATTCTCTCTTTAAGAGGAGGGAGCGCGTTTCCCCGCCTGGGAGTAGAGGAAGATTTTCCCCTTTCATGAGCTAATGGAAAGACGTTCCTCTCCTGGCGGCGCTACTCGAGCAAGGCTTGTTATACGAGAAAGACCTAGCGAGCTGATGGGTTTGAGGATATAGGAAGTACAAATAGGTAGGTTACTGTGTTTTCGTGCGCTTAAAATACGCTAAAATAACCAAGACATTACCTACCGAGCACCAGAACTGCGGTTACCAAGACATGACGCCATCCGCATGCGCGAGTTCTTCCATTCGTCTCGGGAGGCCTTCGCTTTCAGCGCGACCGCGCTGCCATTCACAGAGAAAGTCACAACGATTGCATTTAGAGCACCGCCTTTATTTCCCACAGGCTTGTAACCCCGCCGTTCTCCAACACACGAGATCACAATTATCCAGTGCGGCCGTTTGAGAACAACTAGTTATTAGTCCCCTCACCTTGATACGACCGTTGCACAGACACGAAGATCGTCCGCAATCGTGCATCTCAGCGCAAAGGTGGCGCAGGCGGCGCAAAAAACGGATCCGTCGCATCCGTCGGAGTGAGGACGCCACTACACAAAAGAATGCACACATGACACTGATCGCCATCTAGCAAGCTCGAAGTATAAACCAATCGTAAATGTAAATGACCGATAGATGACACTAAAAAAAAAGGGGGGGGGGGGAGTGGCAGCTACTAACCATCACTATCAGTTGGCGCTTACATCAAGGCGTTTCCTCTATGCCTAACGTATACACTACAGAGGCCGAATATTGGCGGTCACAGATTGAGGACAGACATAGCGCAACACAGAAACATACACTCATTGACGGCACCATTCATGCAATAGATAATAGTGCAAGTATAATACACATCTACATACATATATTGCATGACACATAGTCCATGTCTTCAAGAAAATTTATTAACATACATATATTGCATGACACATAGTCCATGTCTTCAAGAAAATTTATTAATAGCCGATACAAAGACCCGCTGTGCTAAATACTACACGGGTCGCCTAAACCATACACACAGCATGTATCACTCTACTCACTACACCACTCACTACGCACACTGTTCACTCCACAGTTCTCCACAGTTCTCCACAGTTCACACACACTACTAGAATCACAATTACTCTGAAAAATCACTGTAGATCACATCCTCGACAGTTCACGACAACACGTCACGATCAATACAACAGTCAATAAGGTAGACCGTAGAATAGACACTTCTATTTGTTTGTTTACCACACGGATGAACCGAGTGGACCACTGCTGAAGGAACTGCTCTTCCCTCAGCGCGGCGAGCTCAGCCTCAAGGTGATCGAATAGACGCGAGCGCATTTTTCGAAGCATTCGAAACATGCACTTTTGCGGCCGCGCTCTGGGCGTAGCAAAGCCGCGCCTTTTCCAGATGATCTGTAACGTTCGCGTGATCACAAAGCACAACCAAACTTAAAACAGCCACAAAGTATTTATAACATTGATCGCAGAGCATGCAAGTAGGGAGAATGAGCTTGTTGTTTGTTTCGATAACCCACACCAAGCGTGAGCCTCCCCTGTGTTGTGTTATTTCGTCAAATGTAACCCATGCAATTGCAACTTTTTATTAGTTTCAATTTTTTAAGAAGCATTAGAATAGCTCAGATAACAAAAAACGTGTAACCAAACAGTAAGGCGTGGGTGTGTGTGAGTAATGGCACTCATTTACTTGCCTTCGCTCTTTTAGCGAAGAGCACACCGCTGGTCTGGCAATAATTCAAATGCGTCAGCCAAGATGCTACCGAACGGGGGCCCTTTGTTGGTAACTGATATTAATATTAATTAATTAATATTAATTAATATTAATATTAATATTAATTAATATTATATTAATATGCTGCGGTCCGTGCTCGTTGATGAAGAGAGGGTATCATCGCTGCCGTCTTTTCCCCTTGGGCGCCAGTAGAAAGCGTCCACAAATCCGGTTGTAACGTTGAACAGGACGCAGGCGAGTCGCACACAGCAAGCATGTAGCGGCGCCCACGGAATGTGCGCCGAACACACGGCTGGCGAGCAGCGCGTTTGCGTGGCGAGCACATGGTGATCAAAAAGACAGTGAGAGGACAAGAAAGCATTACATGCAGGGGCGGTGTTGCACATAGTTGTCGTGTACGCCCGATTGGCGAAATTCAGTGTGCAACCAAGAACGATTTCGTTATCAGCGTCGGCCGCGGATAGCAGACGACAGTGGAGAATATTAAAGACGATAGTCTTTCTTGGGCTATTTAAACCCAGAAATTTTGGTCTGTCTGTATGTCTGTATGTCTGTCTGTCTGTCCGTCTGTCTGTCTGTGACTCGATTCAGCCACCCGGCCAAAGCAAAACAATGTCTGCGCAATAGTCTTATGTAGTCACAGCTAAATCTACCCGTCTTGGTCCGGTGTAATGTTCATACTTGTCGACATTGTTGAAGAAGAACAAGACATTACGCAAATATGAGACAACAAATCAATACAGAAGTGATATTTGCAGTGTTCCTTTATAAAAATTCAAACATGCTTGACTTTTGCGAAATTAAATACTTCATCAACTGCAGAAAAAGAATTCACTCCGCCGTCGCCTGCTGTCGCCCGCGCCACTATAGCTTCTGGCGCCATTTTAAGAAATCAAGGAAGAAACAATCTAAGGAACCATAACTGATTTAATGAGCCATTCGCGGTTTCGCCTTATTTCGGCATGTACTTAGACATGCATGGCTTAATCTTTGAGACAAGTATATGATTACTGGCAGGATCAACCAGGTAATCGACTGCGGTCGCGGCTCTGTGCGGCCGGACGCTGTCGCTGCTGGCGGAGGCCACCTTCAGGCGCCACAGCCGGCTAAGCAACGTGAGCATAGGAGCGAACTGCGTAATCAGCGCTGCCCTGCGAAAGCAATCCCATGCGGGTCGCTCATCGGGGCGCTGCCAGGAAAACGCGTTCTGCGATCCTTTCTTGCGTTCGGCGCGGTCTCGGCCAACGGTCAGTGCCGAGGCTCTCGGGGACCGGCCCACCGGCAACAGTTACGCAAGGTTCCACTAGATAGTTTCCACGTTCTGCTTGCAACGCACCTGGAGTAGGGAAACGCGGTTCTATAACGTTGAAGTAGGGTGCCTCGATTAACGCGCGTCTTCGCCGTACGGAAGCGTTCGCATCGAGACACCCGCTTTGGAGCAGTGGAACGCGGGAAATTTAAAATGATTTAAACAAACATTTGGCGTGTTTACCTTGGGAGGAGCGCGACGCAAGAGGAACAACATGAGAGGTGAGCGGTAAAGCGAAGGGAGGCATTTACTTCGCAAAAGCCGATAAAGACTATCGTCATTTGACGTCATTTGCAAAGAAAGGAGCAGATACGCGGCCAATTTTTTCCTCCCCGTTTCGGTGTTTGGTAGAGGCCCTACAGAGGGCCCTACATATAATGAGCTAAAGGGAGAAACTCTCTCGGCTAGGGTAGATGACCCGCGATTTTCTCCCTTTTTCTACCCTTTTTGCTTAGAGTGTGTGGCAAAGAACGGATTTTCCAGCCCCAGTGGTAGTGCAGATCCGCCACGAGGAGGCAAATGCAGAGTGTTAACGCATTATACCGCGAGCGTACACGTTGGACCCTTTCGGACGGCCGAATTCGATTCGGTTTCACGGCAGCGAAAAAAAAAAATTGTGGCGAAGTGCAAACCAACCTTCATTTGGCTGCTTTTTGTTTAGACATGAAGGAGAATTCATCTCACCCTTATTATTTGCAGGACAGTGTATAATGGAGCTTACGTATAGCCATTTATTTCATTCTTAAGCGCGGGTGCTAGAGTTGTACTTTATTACCAAAACTCAAAAAAGAAGATCCCCCCCCCCTTCCCCTCCCTCACCCTAGAACTTAAAAGGGATCTCGCGAACTGCCACTTCTTAGCGTACGTTTGAGAAGAAACAAGGAATAATTTGATTACGGGCACTCTATCGAGGCATCGCTGGCTTATACGCATTTTGGAAAGAAATTAACGCGTTGCTGCTCTAGCGGTCCCGCTTGGCAATCGCCTGCGCGGCGACATCATTCGCCTGTCGACGCATTCCGGTCACGGAGCGCCGCGAGACTGGTCAGGCAGCGTACCCCAGGCGCTAAAGCCCCAACGAGGCGGCCTGATGGCAGTCGGCTCGGCTCAACCCTTCAGCGTCTCGCCGCAAACCGGTGTTTATGACACCCTGCCACGGAGAACGGGGCAAATCCCCTTGGCGTGTCCGACACCATGTAGCAGCTAATAAAAGGGAGCACTAGGATCTCCGGGGTTTTGACGTGCGTCGGCCGTTCGTTGTCGTGCTCTCACTCCCATCGTCATTCCGCTGTGCGGGGGACTTTCATAACGGCGTTAGCTCCCAGGCGTTGTGTCGGCATGAAATGGCGCCAAACGATGTTGCTCTAAACGAGTGCACTTATTAGCGATCCGATGAAAGGTTATACGCGTCGAAAGTCGTATATTCCCGCAGGTTTCTTTTATCAGACATCGGCCTTCATTTCATATCTGCTTCGATGTTCTCCGAAATAAGAGGTAACATTCAGTGAAAAATAAATCAAAAGAACAGCCTTGATGACTTTTGGTTTGATAGTAAGCAGTTACAAACAGTTCTGGCAAATTAAACAATTCGCCCTATAAAAATTTCCTCCGTTCCTCTAACGATTCCACAGAATTATGAGGTTAATTTAACGATTCCACAGAATTACGAGGTTCAATCAATCAATCAATCAATCAATCAATCAATCAATCAATCAATCAATCAATCAATCAATCAATCAATCAATCAATCAATCAATCAATCAATCAATCAATCAATTTCAAGCGAGCGTCTCATCGAAAAATGAATATGGCAGTGCTTCAAGCCACCCGCATGCACAGGCGGCAACCGTCGGCGGGAACCAAGAAAAAGCGTTGCTTGGCGGCGTCGTTCTGGCGGAGTGTGAAGTCTCTCAATCAGGGTCATAGCGGGAAAGAACGCAGCGCGAGCAAGAAAACTCGTAGGTAACACCCAGGGCAGTCGGGGTGTCGCGCACACCCACGCGGCCCTCTACCACTCGAGAGATATACCACCCGCATTTACCTCAGTGAGGCGACGTCCAATTACACGCGTGAGCGTACTGCCCTAAACTTGGTATGTCCACATTAAAAAAAATTTCCTTATCCCTACGTCAAATCCCTACGTCAAATCCCTCGAAACGGGGCTTAAAATTATCGCATTTAACAGACATTATATTTTGCTTGGAATATTCATCAACGGTTCGGGATCTGTATACTGTAAAAAAGATATTAAAAGGGCACAGAAGTGTAAAAGCAATTGCGAAGTTACCCGTATAGGCTAGAGTGTCGTGAACGCAAATATAGCACTCACAGCAGCAATGCTTAGTTACGCACAAAATGCTAAAAGCGTGCAAACAGGCATCACCGTCCCATAACCTTTACCACATTACAATTTCTGGCATCACGAATCGCGAATCCATCGTGAAACGAGATGGGTGGAGCTTGTTGAAGCGTTTTTTTTTCTCTAAAGAAACGCCGAGGCACGGACATGCAAACATGAAATAAATGGCTGCAGGAACTTTTGCTGATCCCGTGCTTTTAAAAAAATATTAACCTTTGCTAGCAAACATAAAACAGGAGGCCTCACCACAGGCGCAAGGTCTTGTTTCAGTTTTCGTTTCGTTGAAATATGTCGCCTCGCGATACAACGCAGTCAAAAAGTGTGCATGCCGGTGGACGCGAGAGCCTACAGCGCTTATTCTACTACTAGCGCATCTATATATGTGCATATACAACATCCCCCGCAAAAGTAAGAGAGTTAGTGCAATGGGCTACGCTACCGGGAACGTCTATTTTTTTTTACAAATTCTCCCACGCGGCAGTATACCTGACCGGGAAGTTTCTCGAGGGGCGGCATAGAGTGATGGGGATTAAAGGCCAACTGCACTCAAATTTCACCTAGACCAAATTTATTTTTAATGTGTAGTAAATATCACCAAATCAGCTGAGACACGAGTGGTAGCCCCGTGAAACGCCTCGTTAATCAGCCAGAAGCGTGTAAAAAAGCTCCGCCGCAGACTACGCTGCACCTGCCGGCGGATCGCGTAAACAGCCACGACGCGCCTGTGACGCTCCAGCCATCCGGGGCTTCTTCCTATGGCCAGCGACAAAGTTAGAGAACCGGTCGAGATCTGCTGCGAACGCTTCACCCATTTTCAGCCCCGTGCACGCGTAGCTTGCGCGCAGGCTTGTTCCCGAGCCGCTGACCGTGCGGCCGCTCACTGGTCGGCTGCAACGTCACTTCAAAGGTCGCGCTCTCCTCGATTTTGGTTTCAAAATCGCCGATTTTTGCTGTTGTATTTTGCAAGTTGCTTTCTTTTTCAGCAGACTATACGGAAATACTTTTTTCAAGAGGAAGAAATTTTGAGTGCAGTTGGCCTTTAATGGTCGACTTTGCCTGGACATCGCCATACCAAGACGGCGTTAAAAAGTCTCTTTTTGATAGACTTTCAATCTTTGAAACAAAAGTGAAAGCCATCAGTGAGAACAGGCTTTCAAGAATATGACGACGATCAAGTAAAGCTGGACCCTGCCTTGCTCCATAGTGCTTTGTGATGCACTCCTAAACATCACGAAAAGTGCAACAGAAGTGGGAAAGGCCGGCTTTCATCATGTGTTCCTCAGCGAACAAGGCATAGTTGGCCATCGAACAAAAACCGAATGAGCTACGTAAAAACAAAAAGTTATAACAGCCTTTAGAGTCCGTTTAACAACCTTGAGAACTAGAACGCTAGTGTGACAAGACATCAGCGCACGTTAGGCACTTACAGGCGGTCAACATTATTTCGGAGCCCTCCCTCAACTACGGCGCTCTTTATGGCCCAAATATATGTGTAGCTATGGCACGTAAAAGCTCCATGTCTTGAATTTTAATTTCAGTTTGAGGCAGCCTCGAGAAAATTTGTAGACAGTAGCCCATTTAATCGCTTTCACAAACTGAACTAATGAACATGAACAAAACTCCAACCTTTCAATCTCGAAGAAAACTAGCCAGATTAAAATTATTTTACATCCAACCGAGCACAAAAATTAGACTCAACTTGCCAGCCTTACTTACACCGTTATCATGGCATCCTACAAGGCAGTTTTGCTTAGATAATTTCATGCATGCCCATCTTCCGCCCGCACAAATGTAAGCACTCAACCCCGCCTACCCTCCCCCCCCCTCCAGCACACGCAATGACAGATTGGAGTCATCAATTGATTGACGGATTGATTGATTGATTGATTGATTGATTGATTGATTGATTGAGTGATTGATTGATTGAGTGATTGATTGATTGATTGATTGATTGATTGATTGATTGATTGATTGATTGATTGATTGATTATGAGGTTTAACGCGCCGACGCTACACATGTGATGAAGCGCGCCGTAGTGGGGGCTCCGGATTAATTTTGACCACCTGGGGATCTTTAACGTGTGTTCGAGATTTCGGATTGGAACCAACTGCAGCATCATACTATTGAGTTTAAAACCTGATAAAATATTTTAGGAATATATGTGAACTGTGATTGCGATTTTCTGCCTTCCAGTGTTAAACGCTTGACTTTTATCTTGCCAAATAATTAATAATTACGTAATTTATCATGTTTATTGCAGTCCCTCCCACTTCCCAATTCTGCTTCAAGCATTTTTTGGTTGCTGCGTTTTAGAAATAAATAAATAAATAAATAAATAAATAAATACTTAGTGGGCGGACATCTAATGGCG
Organism: Haemaphysalis longicornis; assembly: GCF_048455015.1. Classification (NCBI taxonomy): domain Eukaryota; kingdom Metazoa; phylum Arthropoda; class Arachnida; order Ixodida; family Ixodidae; genus Haemaphysalis; species Haemaphysalis longicornis. The sequence goes on from NW_027526203.1 coordinate 425,728,936, forward strand.
GTTAAAAAATGCCAGAAAACACGTAGCTAATCTGTAACGCTACAGGTCATTTACTACATACCTTGCGGTGATAGGTATTAGCAGAGCTTTCAATGGATTCTGGTATTAGTTATTGCTTCAGTGCAATATAAACGTAAGCCACCCCCCCCCCCCCCCCTCCCTTTCGCAAAAATAAACAGAGGCAAACACGAATTAAAGAAAAAAATATTGTACTTTGTATACTCGCGAAAATTTTTCCAGGGATGTGGGAAATCTTTCTCGTTCAGTGAAAATGTTTCCAGTGGGACAAATGCCTCTAAACTTATATAAAGAGGATGACAGGAGGTGATGGCAGTGCGAGCATATGTGCCGAGCTCCAGCTGGGTGTTTTAACGAATACAAGCTCTTTGGAAAATGGTTGGTATTGGAGTTGGATTCAGAGTAATGCAGATGTCTTGAGGCAAGACTGGTTGTATAGTTGGCGCGATATTGCAACGGACGTTAGAGAAAAGGAGCTATCAGCAGACATGACAATATGCTGGAATTTGAATGCATTTAAACTAGCGTTTAATGCCTCCAAGATATTCCTGGGCTATGTGGTGCGGTGCGTGTGGAACGCTGCGGATTCATTTAAACTATAGGCAAAGATCTCACAAAATAACCTAAACCTTGACTATGGAGTGGGACGAAACTTTCAATAAAATTTCATTTAGCATACGGGAATACTTTGCTGCCTATGTATCTTGAAGATCTAAAAATGCATTTCTTCTTTATTTTGTTCACACTGAAAACATACAAAAAGTTAATTTTTGCTTCCTTCTTGACGACGCTCTTTTGATGTTGGCTTGCGCGAAACCAATACTACGGATTTCTGCAAACTATTACAACTGTAATTATTGCGAAGGCAAATTGCAAAGTGCCCAAATGTTAGGTAAACAAACATTTCGTCGAATTATTGTCTTTTTTTTCGGGGTTTTAGGTCCAAACAAAAGCCCGAGCACAGCATAGAGAAGGCTCCAGTGCCACCTCTAACAGCCAAAGATTTTGAGCCGCGGCCAAAGCCACCGCTTTGTATCCACACGTTCGTGAAAGAAACAAAAATGTGAAACTTTCAGGAGGCTTGCCCAGGTGCAGTGGGCGCCACGCCACTGAGTGTTTTTGCAGCCGACCATCGCGCCAGTCGGCGTGCGCTCAAAGCATTGACTCGAGAGGGCCGGGAGTTTGCTCAACGTATACTGCATCCACGTCGGCAACTGGGACAGACGGAGATATCCTCGGGAATAAATTATTCTCCGCTCACCCTGTTCGCCGACTGCAAACAGTACGTTGTATGGGCAAGGCCACGGCGCCCTCCATTCGATCACGCGCAAAGTCGCTGCATTCGTTGCTGATACTATTTATTATACATGCCGTTTGACGTATGTGGTACCAAAAGGAGTGGCAGAGAGGAACGGAGGGAGCAGCGCCCCGTGTTACCCTTCAGTTGAAAACAGGCGGTGACAGCTACGGTTGGTGTCCCGCCTTAACCATTCATACCTTCTTCTTGTCTCCTGTGGGCAACTTGGAGTCGATACACGAACGCTAGCAACTTCGTAATTAATGAATAATGAAAGATTTTCCTGTCCTCCTTTGGCGAGGTAATGAACAATACCCGAAATAAAGCACTTGTTTCGCAAGGTGGCCTTCGTTCGTGGTACTTCAATTGGCATAACATAGATGTTATAAGTGGGTACAGCGTTCACAACAAGCTGATTTTTTTGCGTGCGTGCGTGCGTGCGTGTGCGTTTGCGTTTGCGTGTGTGGTGTGCGTGTGCGTGCGTGCGTGCGTGCGTGTGTTTTTCTGTGTTTCTGTGTTTCTGAGCTCGTGGTTTTTCATATCTTGTTCGCTTTGTCACCTCCCGAAACGCGATGTCTGCAGTTCATTCGATATCCAGAACCATTGCGAAACATAGTGATAAGTACACTCGTCGAACAATCGCACCCCTAAACTCACAGTTTATTGAGTGACCTGCCAAAAAAAAAACGAATGCTGGGCCTTTACCATGGGGTCTGGCACTTACATGGCCCCTCACAGAGGGTATTCATCTCTCGGCGCTCCTGCACGCTTCGGCGGCTCAACGAACAGAGGTGTTGCCAGTCACGACTCACGACAGCCTAATCACTCGTGGGATGGGTGCGCAGCGCTGGGGGTTGCGGTAATTTAGCGCGCCCGAAGCAGGACGGAAGGCAGCTGCCATTAGGGCTCATTCAGGAACTTCTTGAATGGGAGTCACCATGAATGAAAGTGGGAAGTGGCCCTGGGTGCACAAGCGCGCACACGGCAAGATGTTTCTCCCGGGGCATATACCGTATGAGCTCAGCATGACAGCGGACGTGAAGCGAGACACACGATGTGCCAATTAGTGTGCGTGTGTGGGGCTGTCGTAACAAGTTGAATCGAGGCTCGATGGCTGGCCCGCATTTCCTTCGCTTGTATGTCTTTTGGACTTGTTTCGTCAACTAGCACGCTCCGAAACAGGAGCCCCTTGAAAATTCTGTGCTAAGAAGCACCAATGTATTTATTCTCTCTCTCTCTCTCTCTCTCTCTCTCTCTCTCTCTCTCTCTCTCTCTCTCTCTCTCTCTCTCTCTCTCTCTCTCTCTCTCTCTCTCTCTCTCTCTCTCTCTCTCTCTCTCTCTCTCTCTCTCTTCATGTGTCTGAATCTCATGGAGGAAGTGTGCTACCCCGCAAGATTCTCTTGCAAGAGCAGGTGCGTGGCGTGCTTCACTCGGCTTTGTGCGGGTTTTTTGTTTATTTCTCTGGGTTAATCTCTTTGTCTTGCTTACAGGAGTTAAACGTAAATGTCTTAAGAAAAGAGAACACGGCATGTGCAAAAAGATTGCTCACAGAAAGTGAGTGTGCACAGAGACAATGGTTTCTGAACCAGGAGTTCTTCTTTGAGGCAATACCGATTATTTTGTTTCGGGGGCTTATAGTCGTAGGAAATTTATATTCGTCGAATCGTTGACGTTGCTTCTACGCTGAATGCCAATATCATCCAGAAATGTGCAGAACAGATAATGAGACACACGCTTTGCTTTTTGTACGGGCTCGAAGCGCCTTAAGCGATTTAGGTTGCCCTTCTTTGGTGC
>NW_027526203.1:425732144-425758416 GCF_048455015.1 Haemaphysalis longicornis
CTCGAATAGCCTTAAAGGAGCACTGACACCAATTTTCGGAGTTAATATTATTGCACAGTTCGCTTCCTTCACTCAACAGAATACCCTGGCTGAAATATGAGCACCCTGCGACGCGAAGAACATAGTTCAATTGGATCGCATTTATCGCGCCGACGGAGCAGCGCGCGGAGCGGCACTCAGCAAATGGACATCAGCGTGACATCACTCCAGGAGAGGAAAAAGAAGTGACGCGACAGCGCTCGCCAAAAACTCGTGACGTACCTTCACGCGCGCGGCCCCACGAGCGGCGAGCGGGCGCAACACCCTCTCAAGCGGGCGCCGGTGACGTCCGCACAAAGCGGTGAGGTCAAACCGGGAGGCTGTCATATGCGCCGTTCGGAATGAAAGCGCGGGAATTTGAAACAAACGATTTTCAGGCCGTTCGATGTAATTAACTATCGCGCGCTGAAGTATTTGAAGTGCTGTTTCAGGTTCGCCAGACCATTAAGCATCGATAAAAGCAATAAAAGTGTAACATAAAATTTTCGTGTCAGTGCTCCTTTAAGCGATTTAGGTTGTCCCTCTTTGGTGGCTCCTTCAGATATGACTATCAAAATAAATAAAACACACCATAAAAATACCTCATTATTATACACCCACCACCTTGCTCTTGCGGACTAAAAAGTAGTGCTTCTTAACCCGGAGAGCAGCATTCCCACCCTTGTTATAACCCGTTATGCTGCACTGCGGCTGTGTACACGGGGTTCTTGTTCCCGAACTCGGATACGATTTAACGAGGTTCCATGCGCTGTTCGTGCGGAGCTGCCACTTAGGAATATTGCATGTAGAAAATACCCGCGTTAATGATCAGTTATCTGACGGCTGTCTTGGTCGCCTAGTGTATTGCGGTGATAATATTGTTACTTTTCACGCTGCCTACCGTACGATACAGCGGCTTTAAGGTGAAATGGTAGCTCTTGCGTTCACCCGCATATTGACTGCATTTGTCCACCAATACAAACGTGCGACCAAAATTTGAACTGAAATAATCCATACAGTCCGTTGTTGTTGCGCACGCCTTTATTTCCCCTAGATCGCCAGTAGTTGCTGGGAAATCGGGGGAAGGGAAAGGGTAGGGCACAAATTGAAGTTCTCTATTGAGAGAAGGCAGGGGGCCTGACATGAGAGGCAACCTGGATTTCATGTTTACTGTAGCTGAAGTTTGTGTCTTTTTTAAGAACTCGAGCTGGGTGAGTTACCAGAAAAATGTATTTTACATTTACATGGCCCTAGCACACTCTGATTTCTTCAAAAATACTTGAACAAGCTCCGCCACTTCCACTTCATATTTCATAGGTTGTATGCCTAAAGTAGTAGCGCGGAAAAAAACATAGGCTGCAACAGCGGTTTATATGTTTTTTTTTTGCATTTTATTGCGTGAACATGACTCAAGCATTATTTGGCTCAGTTGACCAAAAAAAGCGACACTCCCAGACACCCGTGGCCTAAACCTGCGCCAAAAAATACTCATTGGATGCGTCTACCTGCAATTAAACTTATCATTAACTATGATTAACACTTTGACTTGGTCAGTGACCTACGTTTCATCTTCACAACCATCATTAACTACACTCTTAGGCAAAAAGGACTAAAATAGGGACTAAAATACAGCCGTTAGTCTTCGCGGGCGACCGTTCATCTTCAAGGGGAGTATCTGCGGCAGAGTACGTGCCGTGTGCATATGCATAAATTCGGACTAACTGTTCGTCCCCGCCGATCTATAAGGAGTAACAGGAAGACGAAACGCATGCAGTTAGTCTCTTTGCTGCGTCGTTAATCCCCTAATGGCGTCGTCGTTGCCCTTCTGCGAACAGTTTCATATTTCCAAAACACAAGCCATTGCAGTCACTGGGCGCTTTAGATGGTGCCATGGGAGAAAATATTGATGTTAGTTATAAGAAAATCGCCTAGGGTTAGTAGAGCGGCGGGTAATGGCAAGGAGCGGCGAAGCGCGATTGTCATACGCTTCTCGGCGAGGTTATGTTGATACGCTGTGTTGCATACGATTCGTGCGAAGTAATAACGGCCAATGAAAGCTTTCAAGCGCCTTAACAGTAGCGCAAAAATTAGTAATAATAGCAAAAGTGGATTCCTGAGCGTAATGAATATGTATGTGTTTAACAGACGAGAAAAAACGCATGTTGCTGATGACAACTGCAAAACAAAAATGCTCGCTACAGGTAAGCGTCTCGAAGTTATCTTTTACACTCGGTACATAATTGCCTTGGGCACCAAAGCTATGACAATGCTGCAACTGCTGTAAAACCCGCTTGCATTTCCCAGTCGCAATCGTCTAGCGACGCGAATTTGAAGAATTCAAGCTAAGCAACACCGAATTCGCTTTCGCCGATGCAGGAAAATATGGCATGTTTCCTTATTCTGACACTCACACAGGCGACACCTTTCACATACGTTACAGCACTTAACATATGTATCGAACACTAAGAAAGCATTTAGCTTGCGCTAATTTGTGCGGAAACAAATGAGTCGTCCGATCGCCCAGCTACCTATCTCAACTAGACGACGACGAGTTGATTGTTAATTACGAGAAAAACTATGGTTGTGAGGCTCTACTTAGAATCAATCTGAGCAATAGTCCCTAAACCTAGCAAAGCGCTAAGTGCAAGGCGCAAAACGCGGTCACGTTCGCTTGCACAGATAGAAATTCGGGCACCAGTGGCAATGGATCTGTTGTTATGCACAGAACTATACGCTATACTATACTATACGCTTGAATATTATCTACCGCAGTTTCCGGCCGGCGGCGTGGTCCAGTGGTTAGCGCGTCGGGTTCCTTGTGTATATACCCGAGCGTCAGGGGTTCGATCCCTGCCGGTGCCGAAATTTTTTTCTTTTTTCTGCACTCTACGCAGTTCGTCCTTGGGGAGTATCGGGACGGACCATCCGGGTGGGGGACTAACCCGTTCGTCCCCTCGCAGTTAGTCCCCAAAGGGACTAATGATTGTGGCAGAGGCCGTTAGTCCCCGAAAGGACGAACTTTTAGTCCTTTTTGCCTAAGAGTGTACGTGTATCCAGAAACCTTTCACTTGAAGTTCTCATTGGCAGCGAACGCATATATGTGCCGGCCTTACGACCCGATCGGCTGCGACGGGTCATGTGGCTGCGAACGGAGGTATACGTCGGCCTGACATCCCCAATGGACTACGCTTTGAGGTCTAAGGTTATCAGCCCGTACCGTCACGTTGACGTACAATGAGTTAACGTAACTTGGCTCAGCGTTATTCTGGTCCCTGGAAATCTTGGCCCTGCTACTTCCCACTGGGCCGAGAGCACGGAGGACAAAAAGAGAAAGGAATGAATATGGAAGGTGGGAAAAATGACCGTGAAATCGGCTGATCGTTAAGATTACCCAACTTTAAGTTTAAATATAGGTATAACAACATCACCAGTCAGGTGGATTGGAAAGTGACGATGACAGCAGCCGTCAGAAGCAAAGGGCCGATTCACCGATCCGCATTTGCCTGTGTCATCACCATAACCACCCACAATTCCCATATTCCCACACAAGGGGATTGACCACTGACGATGAGAGCAGCCTTCCGAAGCTCATAGATGATTTACCAATTGCTTTTAGCAGCGACTTTAATATACCCACTGTTGCGCCGTTGTCATCCCACCGCTGACAACCCTTTGCTGCATACGGGAAGGCGTACCTGAGCCGAGCTCCGTCGCCTCCGACATGCGTGTGGTAGCGTGGTGAAGCGAGCGGCGAGCCAATGCTGCTGCTTCGAAGGCCAGCAGCCGAAGGCAAGCGTAACTTGTTTAGTTCATGGCGAGAGATGGGCCGAAGCCAGACAAGAGCAATGCCCCGACGGCCGAGGTTACAGTACAGGACTCACCCGCCGCGGTGGCTCAGTGGCTAAGGCGTTGCGCTGCTGAGCACGAGGTCGCGGGTTCGATTCCCGGCCGCGGCGGCCGCTTTTCTGATGGAGGCGAAAAGCAAAAACGCCCGTGTGTACGAGATTTCGGCGCACGATAAAGATCCCCAGGTGGTCCAAATTAATCCGGAGCCCTCCACTACGGCGCGCCTCATCGCCTGCGTTGCGTCGGCGCGTTAAACCCCACAATCAATCAAATCAATACAGTACAGGACTCGAGCAGAGTGACAGCATTGATTCACTGCTCAAACAGGAATGAACTTGGGGGGGGGGGGTCTTATTTATACCCAAAGCGCTAACGGTCAAAACAAGCGTTCCCTCTAGATTGTTCACACGACACGAACGGCACAGACACACACAACACTCTTTCCAGAGTTCGTGAGCGGTCGGTAGTAGCGGCGCACGCTGAGTCCGAGAGAGAGAGGAGGTCCCCGCAGCGGCTTCCGCGTCCTTCGGACAAGTCTCTGCGTGTTGCGTCGGCGCAACCTAAGTTTGATCAGGCCGATAGGGAAGCGCCTACGATCCAGACATGTAGCGGCGCGTTTGGCTCCGTCGGCTACAAGCGTGAGTTACCGACAGGGAGGCCTGCTTGAAAGGCGAAAGTAGTGGAGGCTTCGCCACACAGCCAAGATGTGTTGCAAAAAGCACTGCGGAGGGCTGATTCGTAACAGCTTCTCCGCCGGGAGTCCGAGATCCCGATGGATAACGGTCTTCAACCGTTGTCCGGAGGGATGCTTCCGGACAGAAGTGCTCACCAGATGCTCGACTCCAGGCCTAGGCTGTACGATACCGTGCTGGAGCTTCACCGGGCCGGTCACTGGACGAATAGTGGCTCCCCAAGAACGTCTCTGGCTTGGTCAGGCAAGCAACAGAACAGCACAAGAAGACACAACCGTATCGCCGGCAAGTGCAAAGAGAAATCCACACTGAAGCTCTACCAGGCTTTTAGTTACGATAAAATACGCGAGTAACTAACTACACTAGTTATATTTTACCCAAGCAGTACTTAAGCGAAGCACACAAACTTGAAAGGTGACATTTCGCGTGATTGGAAATGTCCCACACAAAAAATTCCCTCGCACTTCCCCGAGGGGGAGAGTGTGTAAGTGCGAATGCACGGTTGTTGATTGCGCGATTACGGTTGATATCGGGATCTTGGAGTGGAAAGGAGGCGCCCAACACCCGCAGTCACTGAGCGGAGAGAGGAGGAGGAGAGTAGCGCCCGCCGTTACGGCGAAGGCTACACGAGCGCCCTCACGCGTCGGAATGCGGAGCGCCCGCTACGCGAGCGAGAGCTCTCCCGCCCGAAGTGGAGAGGAGGCGCCCAACACCCGCAGTCACTGAGCGGAGAGAGGAGGAGGAGAGTAGCACGCGCCCATCTCCCCCCGTTGCTAGGGAAGACGAGGAGGAAGACGAGGAGCGCGCGCACCCGCAGCTGTTGCTATGCGGACTACGGCGGCGGACGATTCAGGCTCGCTTAAGAAGTGCATTCGCACTTAAAAGAAATGTAATCGTACAAGGCGAAACCTGCTTCAGGAAAAATAATGAAATTGAGAAAGTCAGGCGTCTACAGGCCACTTCTCGTGCTGAGAGCTGCGATTTAAGCTCTCGTCATTACCCTGAGCATTCCCCTTTTTGAATCACGCCTTAGGTGCGCCCGTTTTCTGAAAGCGGCTGCGACCGGTCGAGAGGACATCGGCCTTCTTCCGAGACGTATCTCGAGCGCGCGGAGAAAACTGCTCTAATTTCCACCGCTCGAGTAAGGCGTGCGGTTTCGTTCTCGGCCGCTCCGAGGTCCGCGTAGACCCGGCGCAAAGTGTGCGTACAATGCTGCCACAAGCAGGAGCGCACTGGAACCCTTGCCGCACTTTTTTGCGACACTGTCGGTAAGCGAACACCAGAGGGTGTTTTCGCTCTCGTTTCCGGCAGCAAGGCCAATCTAGGTACGGGCGGCCCGGTCTCAGACGACGGCTCAACCCCAGGCGACACTGGAATCGCTACTAGTTAGGCTGGCCGTGGCTCGACATCGAATATCTGAGTTGGAGGTGCAACGCTAGCGGCCCGCTCAGTTGTGGTGCCTTCGCTACGCTTAGCTGCACCGTGAAAACCGTTCAGTATCTCGACTGCCGGCTCTGCCCCAGCGTAGCTCGGTTCTGAACTCGCGTCCGGAGAAACACCTTTCGTATCAACGGACTCGTCTTGCCTCCTTTCGCTAACGTTACGGTTTAGGCTTTCCCGCGGAATGTCGCTAGCCTCCGAACTGCGCGCGTTCGGGTCGGTAGCCGTTTTCAAGGCCTCTCGTGAACCTGAGCACCCCAAACACGACGCTGACACATCTCCGCTCACAGTAGGGGCCTTACACACAATGGACGTACACTGCCCTCTGTCGTGAGCCTCCGGAAATGCCCCATCTTTGCTATCTTTCTGAGTCTCGCCGTTCCTTTTATAGGTGGCGACACTATTATTACTTGAGCCCTTCGCAGCGAGCTCAGCTGATTCTTTCCTCGGCAGTTTCTCGAAATTGTACCCCTTGTCATGTAACAGCTGATCCGACCTGTTCAAGAATGCTACGTGTATTCTGGAAGAAGTTGTGGGGATACTGCCGCCTACGTGACAAGTTCACCAAACGGACCTCCGATGCTGACCTTAGCAATAGGCAGGCGCACGTTTCGTGCTGCTACGGCCTGACTCACCCTAACACCCTGTCCCGTCAGCTGACCCGGTTCAGAAGGGTGGACCATGTCTACCGTCGCCGCGGAGTCGCGAAGAACTCGGCACGGTTTACCGTTGACCACAAGCTCACGTACGTACGGCTCCAGAAACTGCCTGCTCTTCTCACTCTGATCTAGCACGTGAAAGACGAGTTTCCCTTCTTGCAACTCGCAGCGAAATGCCCCGTCTCGCCGCAGTTGAAACACGCAGCCTGCTTGCGCGCTTCAAACGCTTTCTTTCGACGCTGCTCCTCTGCGTCTGCGCTCTTTTCGTTTTCCCGGTCGGTTTCACTACCCGAGAAAACGACTTTGCTAGCCCCATATCTTCCTGAGGAGCTCTGCCTTTCGGCCCTGACTTATCAGGCCTCGGCCTGAACTCTTTTTGGCCGTCTTTCAGCCCCTGTGCACCTCGACGTGCGACGTCGAGGTGCACAGGGCCTGTGAACTCGTCGGCTAGCTGAGCTGCATAATCAACAGTATTTACCCCTGGCCTATCTTACACCCTGAGTCTGAGGTTTTCTGGTAGACGGCGGTAAAACTGTTCGAAACCGAAGCACTCAACTACTTTGTCGTGCTCTCCGAAAGCCTTTGCCTCTTTGAGCCACTCCTCCATGTTAGCCCTCAGCTTGTAGGCTAACTCCGAGTACGACTCGCCCTTAGCTTTCTCGGCTTCACGGAACTTCTGGCGAAACGCCTCTGCCGACAGCCTGTACTTACGCAGGAGGCTTGACTTGACTTTCTCGTTGTCCTCCGCCTCCTCCTTTGGCAAGCGGGCCATCACGCCGGATGCCTCACCTGGCAAAACCGTAAGGAGCTTTTGTGGCCATGAGTCTCGGCTAAACTGGGCACTCTCGCACGTACGCTCGAAATTGATCAAAAAAAGACCGATGTCTTCTCCTACCTTGCAGGGTCGCATTAGGTCACTCATTCGCAACGTAGGTCGCTCAGTCGCCGCAGACTGCACGCTTGGCGCGCTACTTTCGCTCTCACGCCTAGATCGAGATGCCTCGATCTCTAGACGCTTCATTTCTAGCTCATGCTGTAGCTCGTGCTGTCGCTTTCTATCCTCGCTTTCCTGTTTCTGCCTCTGGAGCTCCTGTTCTCGCTTTCTTTCCTCGCGTTCCTGTTTCTGCCTCTCGAGCTCCTGTTCTCGCTTTCTTTCCTCGAGCTAACGTTCCCTCTCTGGCCTTTTCTCCTCGGGTTCTGCCTATGCAGCCTGACGTTTAGCGGTCTCCCTGTCATTGATCAGCTCAATGCACTCTGACAGCTCATCATCGTCAGCCCCAAGAGCGAGAATAGCCTGCATCAGCTCTGGCTTTCTCAGCGCGTCTGAAACATCCAAGCGCAACTATTTTGCAAGCTCCAACAACTGCGGTCTTTTTCAACGCCTTCAAATACATGGCCGGTCTAGAGTACTGCTTTCCCACTGCTCCAAAATTGTTTTGCGCGAATAACCCACGCGACAAAAACACACGCCCTACCAGCTATCCCCAGAAGCCTGGTAAAACTCAATTCTCTGCGTGTTGCGTCGGTGCAACCTAAGTTTGATCCCGCCGATAGGGAAGCGCCTGCGATCCAGACATGTAGCGACGCGTTTGGCTCCGTCGGCTACAAGCGTGAGTCACCGACAGGGAGGCCTGCTTGAAAGGCGCACGTAGTGGAAGCTTCGCCACACAGCTGAGGAGTGTTGCAAAAAGCACTGCGGAGGGCTGATTCGTAACCCCACCCACACGCAACACAGCAAGTGTATTAGATGCAACGCATCTCTTTAACTCGCCTTGTCCCGCGTCGTTGTCGCGGCGTAGTCCGCATCCCTCCCCCATTCTCCTTGCCGCGGCAGCTGCGCGCTCCGCCGCTCTCACCGCAGCGCCATCTGTGCGTCAGCGCGGTCAGCGCGCAGCTTGCGCTCGGCTGCGCTCGCTCCCGTCGCCGTGCCAGCTGTGCGTTAGCGCGCAGCTCGCGCTCGGTTAAAAAATTTACACCATCTTCCCGCGAGGGGAACCATGGGGTAGATGCGACGCATCGGCGGTGAACATGCTGCGTAAATAGGATACACAACAACAGCAATCCACACGCTGACATCGCTAACATAACGGAAACGCAACGGCAACCCCCGATGCGTCGCATCTACCCCATGGTTCCCTTCGCGGGAAGATGGTGTAAATTTTTAACTATTGCTGCAGCCTGGAGTGGTGTATTTGTATTCGAAGCACTGTGTCACTTTAGTCACTTCAGTGTCACTTTATCCTTTATACTTTTGATATAATTTTCATTTGTTCATAGTAATTTCAGTTATCGGGTAAAAGTTTACATCCGTCGCTAAAGTTATTCGCAAGAAGAAACGAGCACTGGAATTAGCGATATATTCCAGTATCTTGAGAAGCCTCTCTAATACATATTATACCTATCTATCCCCCCCCCTAAAAATCCGATGGCATAGCATAAAATTTCCCTGAACACGCGTTTCACCAGATTTAAGGGCCTGCAGCCGAGAATCAGTGAGCCGAGTATCGAGCAAGAGGTGTTTCCATCTGTCGAGGTATGACCAAGCCTCAGCAGAACTGGACGCCACTCACTCGGACGTACTAAAAAAAAAACATATTTTTCCTCAATCATTTACTCGTGCTCACGCTCACCATCCACCCTCATCACTCGCACTTTCGCGTAGACAAACAGAGCAAAAGTTTCGGGACGAGCGGATGGACGGACGGACGGACAAAAGGAGTAAAATTTTCGTGTTTGAGTAGCCCAAGAAAGACTATCGTCTTTAAAAGCCCTCGTTCAGGTGGAGCACTCGCTTTCGCGAAGCGGTGCTGCTAGGAAAGGAGCAGCCTCCAAACGAAGGCATGCAAAGCAACCGGGTGTCTGGACATGAGTGACAAAGCGTCTGCGCACCGCTCACGAAGCACTTCCTCTGGCGGAATGACGTTGCACTCAAACCCCATCTTCGCCATGTCCCGCTGTCCCCGGCGTTATCGATGACAGTTCGTGAGGAGTATATGTTCCGTATATCTGTATACATGACTTGCACTGACGCCACCGTAGCTGCCATGTTTGTGACCCACAAGCACGGTGAAAGGCTGCACACTGTCTGGAGATCTTATCTTTCGGAGCACTAAAAAAGCTGGAAGTCCTTCACAAGAAAGGGTTGTGATGACGTCATGTAGAAGCTATGTATAAGTAGAAGTTTCGCTGAGAGTTTGTGAGATCCATTGTCAACCGCAAGAACTGGTTTTAGAATCGCAAAAAAAAATGCAGAGGGCTCTACTGGCGTTCCAAAAACTTACGATATGCTGAGACAGTTATTTGCTGGTATATGTTTGAGTAATTCACAAACGCAGTCACGGAACACGAAGCTCAAAAAGGTGCACAAAGTGCAGACCGAAAAACCTGACTTTTTCCCTCACCCACTTGCCGCAGCTATTGTGGCTATTATTGATTTCGCATGAACGGATTATACACTGTTTCCATTCGGGAGAAATGACGGTTTATATAGTAAGCTCACCGGCAATCTTGGTTCCTTGCTGATCCATCCTTTGAGCCAGGATGAGGCACATAACGTCCGCAGGAAACTCCGGGTACCGTGATCATCACTAGTCAACGCACAACTTCGAGAACATGACCTCTAAGTTGCTCCTCATCTGCAGTCTTCTCCATCCCCACTGTGGCCGACGCAAAAACAAACCTTACCCGCACTGCAGCCCCTGAAGCGGGAAAATGCTAATGTGGTCAACTTGTCCACCAACATCTGGCTTGGAAATGGTAAACCCAACCAGTTGTCACCTATTGAAGGCTCCAGACAGCTGGAAAGTTCATTTCACCGCAGTTCAGAGGGCAGCGAACACCGACGGAAACTGCGCAGCACAACCACGGACACCAGTCGCCGTCTATTCCACAGGGAACAGCCTGAACCCCGCCTCTGTCGCTGCTACACATGACCGCACAACTCACATCCTTTGAGCAAGGTATGCCCTACAATTTAAGGGTTCCACGCAGGCAGCTACGTAACACGGCCCGAAATCTAACCACGGTAACGAGGTTTACTCCGAGCGTCTAAGAGGCGCTCCAGCATCGTCTGCGAGCGAAGGCTCGCAGACGATGCTTCGCTCGTCTGTCTAGACAGACGTGACGAGGCGTTTTTGCGAGGCGGGCGGCGCCATAGCACCGGCGTCGGGCGGAAAACGCAACTTCGCCACGTCATGGTATCGCTGACTTTGTCGCTGGGAGCTCGCGAACGCTTGCATCTTGAAAGCATTGCAAGCACTGCAAGCCATTAGAATTACCGACCATGGCAACCATCTTTTCGTCGGGACCAAGAACAAGCGGACGGATATTGGCCCGCGTTTGGGAAAATCCCGAATGCAGTGACGAAGGACGATGGACAAAAAAAAAAAAAAATTGGCATCACAGCTTGCCGATGGATGCGGTCGCGTACGACGGTTACCGATAGAGAGGCAGCGCTAAACAGCTTCTATGGCTGGCGATTCATTGTAATTTAACCGTGTTAATTAGGCTTAGTAGTTAACTCGAAGCAGTAGCTCAGTAGTTAAGGCATTGCGCTGCGAAGCCCAAGGGCGCCGATTTGATTCTGGCCGATGGGGCCGTTTTCAGATGGTGGCAAACGACGAAAACGCCCACGTGTTGAGATTCGACGAAGTTCGCTTTGCCGCAAAGCGTATTCTGCTGAACAATCCTTCTGACGGACCACGATACGAGTAAATGCATAGGAACAAGCGATATGCTCCTAGGCTGTAAAACAAAATGACTTCACTACTACCAATTTCGCCATTAAAATTGTGAAGACAACTACTTGAATAAAGCAAAACAATCAATTATAACAGACACCAAAATCTACGGAACGCAAGCAACAGAATAACACGTTTTTATTGGGTTATTTTTACACGAACTTTGTTGGGGGGACATATCATCAACAGGATAGTTAGGCACCCGGGCGTTTTACTGCAGTGCGATTTTGGTTCAAAGAGAAATTCCGGCGTGCCAATGATTGAGCGGGAAGAAAAGCAACAAAGGGAACAATTGAAATCAATTACAGGTTTGCCGATGTTTCTAGTATTGATTTTATAACGCATGATCATAAATGGACTTAATTTCTTGCAAACGATTCCTCCTGTAATTATGTATTAAGTAGGGTTGAACGATCTCATCTTATCGATTGATTTTTCTTTAAAATCTCTAAGAACACGTTTTGTCTGCGTGTCTGTGTGTCTGTGTTCTTACTATTATTTTACGCATAGTTATTATTATTGGGCATGTTATTGGCAACGATTTTTCCTGTAAATATTTATTAAGGATCGTTTCTCGATCCACTTTTATTTGTTTACTTTTCTCCCACATTTGCTCTAAACATTCTTTTAAAAAAATTAATCGGCGCTAAAACAGGGACGAAGAAGAAACACATAACACACAACACAGTGCCTGTGTTGTGTTGTGTGTTACGTGTTTCTTCTTCCCTGTTTTAGCGCCGATTAATTTTTTTAGCATAATGTACCAACGCGGCCACATCAAGCTTTTGTTCATTCTTTTAAATATTTTGGTGAGTATCAACGTTCTTTTTTTACAAACGTATAGAATGTGGGCCTAAGGGATATAAATTAGCCGTGATCAGTGTGAGCCGGTACCACTCACGAGCGCCATTCACCACTCCCGAGTGGTGAGTGGCGCTCACACCCGTGAGTGGTGGGCGGTGCTCACCGCGAGTGTCTCTCACGCTCACTCGCACTCGCAAGCACGAAGCGATAGTGAGGCTCACTCTCCACTCACTAGTGAGTGGTCAGTGGGTGGTGTGTGAGTGCACGCGTGGTGAGCCTGCCGATTTACGGCTATGATAAGTAAATTGTCAGGAAAAATGCGCAAACACACCCCCTTACCTCATCTGCTTTCGATAAAGGCGCCGTCAATCTTACGTACACGCGGAAAACAAGGAACTTTTTTTTTTGTTTTTTCACCCTGTCATTTGAAAAAAGAAAAAAGCCTGAAACTGCAATTCCCTCTTCGTGGTTGTTAACGTCGGCTGTCCTGTAGCTTTAGGACGTTACATTCTCAGCCCTTAAAATCACGGCGAGAGTTTGGGGGTGGAGCTTGTGTTCATACGTTGTGAAGCGCGGTAGCAGCTGTTAGCACAGCCCGCGTATTCTCCGCACTTGAACCCCTCTCCCTCCTCTCCTTTCCCTCCAGTGTTTGTATGCCAGTTAAAAATGCTAGTCTGCAAATAACGCTGAATAACTGGTGCGCAAGTCGCTGTGCACGTCGTTTGTGGTTGTATTTCAGCCTATAGCAGTGGAGTTTGTTGCACGAGCAGGAGGCTTTGGTATTGCAGGACGGTAAGCAGGCGAGGAGTGGTACCACGCGTTATGTTGTCACGCAGGCAGGGCGCTGCGAGCGAAGCTCCGCAAGCGGCTGGCGCCTCGACGTTACCGCTCTGCCATCTATCGACACCAGCGTGCACTTTATGGGTAACCCGCGCCGCGTTTCGTTCACATTAAATGGGGCGAGAGAGAGAGAGAGAGAGAGAGAGAAGCTGAGCGCAGTGAAGAGGTCGACTACGCTAAGCTCTGTTTTTGAAGTGTGCCAAGTTCGTTGTTAAAGCAAAAGGTACACGGTTGGAAAAAAGAATGAAACGCAGAGAAATAAAACTACTCAGTTTCCGTTTCCGTGTCGGTTACTTATTATTGTGATAATTTTTCTGAGCGTTTTACCGTACGTTGGAGTGAGGTGACTAAGACGTTCCGCGAACAATTGAGCCTTATGGCAGCCTGGTAAAAAAAGGCGACTTCGTTTCAATGTCTGATGCAGTCAGCTGAGATGCTGGGGCTTTTATTTTGCAACAGCTGGTCTTCGTACGAAGTTTGGTCTATACGTACTGACCGTGCACACTTGATGAGCCGTTACAGCTGGTATCAAAACACTGCCAACATTTCCGTATAACGTTGCCCCCCACTTTAAGGGCGACGATGGGAGCAAAATAAATTTTAAAGATTATGTGGTATGTGCTGAAGCATAAATCATTATGATCAATTTCTAATCCGTATTCAAGCCCATCGAATACAAAACTTGTGCGGCGTGTCCCCCCACACTTATTGCGGGACTTTTCATCATACATACACACATACATACATACATACATACATACATACATACATACATACATACATACATACATACATACATACATACATACATACATACATACATACATACATACATACATACATACATACATACATAAGCTTAATACGTAAGGTGTTCAATTAAGGGCTTCTGGCTTGTCAAAATTTCGCCCCGCTCGCCTATCTGTCTAAAGATGTGGAACAGAACCCTGGCCGCAGCCTTTTCTCTCGAGCTTCGTCGGATGCGACATTGGCCCACTCACTTCGTAGAAGTCTCACCCAGCGAGTAGAAGTGTCGTAGCAACCGACGACGTCACCTCGCCCGGACCGCGACGGGGTGGAAGAGAGTCAGAGCGGCCACTTAAAGGGGCCACTTCTCAGGAGCCATAAAATCGAAGCGGGCCTCTCTCGTTTACTCGCGAGGAGGGGACTTATCGATGCTCAGGAGACCGCTGTGTCGCTTCTTCCCCCAGCGCAAATAACAGCTCGGGTCCCTGAAACAAAAGTCACTCAGCGGCGGCGGGGCACTCTGTCTCGGTGGCGGCGCCAACTACCGCCGCGCCACTCGGCACCCGCTTTTAGCCCCGATTTTGGCCTCTGCGGCCACCGAGAGAACCGCTCCCGGGTGCCTACTCCGGTGGCCCTTTAAGCCGATGGCGTAAGGGCAAATAAAAAGGTGCCGGCCGGATCGATGGCGGAGTTGGATAAGCCGGTTTTATGCCATCGCCTTTGGGCGCCAGCGCTGGTTCTGCATTGCGAATGCCATCATCGGGCCTCGTTGTTCTCATATAACGTCTGCGTGTGTGGAGCATTTTGTTCGCGACGAACGCAGCCCTCCAGACTCACCTCGGGCAGCACATATTGCTACATGGTTCCTTGCTACTTTAAATCTGTATTTTGTGCTTCTTAAGGGACGGTAGCGACACCCTGTCTGGGTATCCCGCACCGAACCCTCTCGCGTTAGCGCGTTAGCCGGCATTCATGCCAGTACTTCGTGTTCCCGCACGTTTGCTGATTAGAACATGTGCGTGCGTGCGTGCGTGCATGTGAGTGTGTGCGCGCACGTGTTGTCGTGCACGCGTGTATGCGCGTGCTTGTGCTTTCGTCTTAAAGATACACAGGTAAAGTTTTAATCAGAAGGGGGAGGAGTAATGCTTCTTTCTTCAGGCACTGAATTGAATGCAGCATACTTCTAGGGTCCCAGCTACAAACGTTTGTTCCGAAAACTTAAACCACCCTGTTTCTAAGAGGGGATTTTTTCTTTTTTAAAGCGGTTTTCCAGTTAGTTCTAAAAATGTATCAGGTATCTCTCCTATGCCCTCCTCTTCCTTTTTAACACTGGTGTGGCTTCACTGTAGGGCTCTGGCGTGGGCCTTATATTGCAGCCTAGCCGGCACGGATCCCTGCGACCATGGGGGGAAATGCGGTGGTGATAACGAGGCGCATCATTAACAAAGATTTCTACATTGCGGGATGACACAGTAAGGCTAATTCCTTTTTTTGAGCCAAGTTTTATTTTGAGCCTCGGGATTCGCTGAATTGTTCCGTTGGTCCCCGTGTTTCGGGTGTGTAATGGCGAAGCACTGCAACCGTAGTGACTCAGAGCGCTAAAAAATCAAGCACCAGTTTCGACCAATGTTGACTAAA
The DNA here is from genome assembly GCF_048455015.1 of Haemaphysalis longicornis. Classification (NCBI taxonomy): domain Eukaryota; kingdom Metazoa; phylum Arthropoda; class Arachnida; order Ixodida; family Ixodidae; genus Haemaphysalis; species Haemaphysalis longicornis. The sequence continues at coordinate 425,747,568 of NW_027526203.1, forward strand.
AGATGATACTGAGAACTTCAAATAAATGCTTATTGTTGCGAGGAGAATTACAACGGCGAAGAGTATAAAATCACCCCTCAGATTAAGTTTCCCGTAGGTATGCAGCTGGTCTCTTGAGAGGTAGGCCTGCGGGCGAAGACAAAAGCAGGAGCGAGAGATACCGCTGATGCGGCCGTGCCGCTGAAATGCAACAAGGCAGAAGTTGAACTTCCTGGTGTTTTGCTTCCCGATTCCTACATATCGTGCGAGATGCAGATAAAATATATGCATTTGCAATATACGCTTTAACCGTATACGCCAGGTGGCAAGCTTTGTGAAAGACTTTGCACAAGAATTTCGACAAATAATGGGAATTGGTGTACCAAAACACCGATGCTCGCAGAAGCTTAACGCCAAGGAAGCTGAAGTTGTTGTACCCCATAGCACCATTCTTCGTGAAGCTGCAAAGAAATTAAAAATACAGACGCAGCAGCATACCAGGTAGGGGGGCATGGTAACTTTTAAGCCTTTATTCAGCATCATACTCTCAAAGGCCGACATTATCACATGTACTGCTCTTGGACTTCGGATTGTTGTTTGCAACACCAACCGTCAATACAATAATAACATAATATTGCTTAATAACAGAGATAAGCCTCGAAATGAAGCGACATTTTACTGACTAGTAAGGTCCAGCTGACATGCTCAACGCTGCACGAGCCTGTCTTATGCAGAAGTATGAGAGCAAACTTGCAGGCTGTGGAGGGCTTCGGCAGCTTTTAATAAGGGCGACCTGCAAAAAAAAAGCACACAAATAACAAGACAAATGAGATTTTAGGCAAAACAATAGGCATTGAAAGCAATATTGAAACACTGAAATGCATTTTCCTTATTCTTACTTGTTCATCTACTTCCTAGCAACGTCCCCTTCCACTAAGCCTCCCACAGTCTTACGCAACTCTTCTTTGCCGCCTCTGGCTGGGGGTGGCATTCACAAATGCCTACCCGTACTTAATAGGAATGGAAGCAAGGGAGGCGTGCGAAACGGGCGGCACGCCGGAGACGATACGCCACGTTTTGTGCGAATGCCCACTCTACTCGCCTGAAAGAAAGAAGTCGTCAGCCCTGAAGAACCTGGACTGTCGGCGGCCATTTTCGGGAGAGAAGGTTCTGTGTCACTGGCCTCCTCTGTCATCCGCTCTTACTCTTACTCTTACGCTTTCTACGGGCGACGAACTTACTACGGGCGACGAACTTAAACACCAAACTTTAGACTGAAAGCCTCCAGTGGCAATTACTGAACTTGAACGTTGAGTGCTTCAGCGCTGGGCATATCTCCAACTTTTCTTCATTCTCTCCTTTCTATTTTTTGCCTATTTTTCCTTTCCCACGTGCAGGATAGCAAACTAGGCTCTAGCCAGGTTAACTTTCCTGCCTTAATTCTACATCCTTCCTTCCTTCCTTCCTTCCTTCCTTCCTTCCTTCCTTCCTTCCTTCCTTCCTTCCTAGTTTCATCCATTTGTCGTGTTGTTTAGCGGACGCCAAATTGCAAAGTTTGGTTTGTTTTCAAAGCTCAGACAAAGCGAAAACTGCTGGTGTCATTTGCGGCCGCCCCAGGAGCTGCAGCAGGGACGTCACAATAGTTTGCAATGTTGTTTTACGGCAGCTGAGAATTCAAAACTTTACTTTTTGCCATCTTACGGCGATTGTCGACTTTACGCTTGTTCAGACACAGTTCTTACAGGACACACAAATCACGCATGCGTGCAATCCATAAGGCGCCTCCTTGCGAACTGTTGAATACGTGATCACAAACGACGTCACTAAATCGGCGAGCAGGATCGAGCGAGGCTATGCAAATTTTAGCGCAATTTTTTGTCAAGAAATGAGCGTGAATTGTATAATAAAGCTAAATTCAGAACGCTAGCTCCCCAGTTTGAACTTACACTTGGAGAAATGCGTGATCACAGGAATGAGTACTCTTTTGTTAGCCTTTTTAATACGGCCCTGAAATATATGGTTGAAGTTCTTATTTGTAGCTGCATTGAAGTTCAACAAATGTAATTTGTTATTTAACTGTATATTGGAAGTCCATGGCCTTGTATTAGTGCTAAACGGCCGTTTCAAAGGCATTCCGAAATCCTTGTAATGCACAACTAACATGCGACGAAGGGACCACTTTCCGGCGCCTACAAACGAATTCCCATTCCCATAACACCCTACTAAACCCTATGTACCCCACCAATACCCTGCCACCTCAAACTTCTACCCGCCAACGGACCCTTACTCTTACCCCAAATACCGACCCTATCTATGAGCAGTGGGTGGAGCAGCTGACCAGCTCCGAGCTCTCGGACCAGCACCGACTGGTGGAACGGTCACAGGGTTGAGGCCCTAAGAACATCCTCCTGCTCAACAGAAAATCTCTCTCTCTCTCTCTCTCTCTCTCTCTCTCTCTCTCTCTCTCTCTCTCTCTCTCTCTCTCTCTCTCTCTCTCTCTCTCTCTCTCTCTCTCTCTCTCTCTCTCTCTCTCTCTCTCTCTCTCTCTCTCTCTCTCTCTCTATCTATCTATCTATCTATCTATCTATCTATCTATCTATCTATCTATCTATCTATCTATCTATCTATCTATCTATCTATCTATCTCTCTCTCTCTCTCTCTCTCTCTCTCTCTCTCTCTCTCTCTATCGAGTTGCGCATTGTCCATAAAGGACACGCTTGTGAGTAAGTAGTCAACTGTCAATTAAGAATTTCCGCGTATCATAGGTTTTATTCTGTCTTGAAGGTCGCGAGAAGCGAAACCACCAGGCACCCTTCGCGGCCACCTCACAAAGCGGCACACTGACGTTCCCCAGAGGTTAGCGAAGTAGAGCGTCGTCATGACGGCAGCCACAGCAAATACGTCCACGACGAAGGGGATAGGAAGAGAGGGGAAAGCTCTGGCCTCATGCTTGAAAAACTTATTCCGAAAGCGTAAAATATTTTCCCACACAAACAACTAGAGAGTCAGCAGTGCGTGCCCACGAACGAGAGTTGAAACCGCACAAAAATTCAACTGAAAAGTGGGAACGTCTATAAGCCAGACAATCAGGAACATCGAAGGTACGAACACTCCTTAGGGCGAACACTCCCACGAATCCGCGTGTGAGATGTTCACAGCGCCTGAGTAAAAGAAATATATTTTTTCGCAAGGAAATACTAGTAATAAAAGGCTTTAGGGCTTCCATATTTTAACTCAAAGCCGCTTATACGTCGCCTATACGGCATCATGTACCAACACGCCCAGTTTTCCACTGAACAAATGTCTTCTCAGCAATGCATTTGCGCTTGGTAGTTCAATGAATGCATCTTTAAAGGGGCCTCGATGTATAGCGCTTATTTGGGAGACATCGGGTCTTAATGAGGTATTTAATTAAAGGGCTGAGAGCTTTCATACAATGATATCAGACGTCTTACACGTGCCTTTGAAAAATGTCTTCCCAGTAACGCATTTGTGTAGAGTAGTGAAGGGATCGCATGGTCTGACCTGTTCCCTGGTGGTAACTGTGGGATAATCGCTGGTAACGCGGGAGAAGGGGGAGAGGGGGCCACCCCAGAATTCTTAATCCCGGTGGGGGGAGGGGGGGGGGTATACGCGAAAATAACTCGGCCTGCCCACAAATAATGTATACCTTGGGTGGATAAACTACGCAGCAACCACGTGCAGCTTCGATGTACGCTCTTACCACGATTTTTCAATTTCAGTGGAGTAAAAATGCAGAAAACAATCTCAAAGCTACGCGAAGTACGACATCTCCAAGATCTTGTATTTTTAATTTGCGTAAATTCGTTGCTGTTGCGTCTTATTTTGTCTTGCTTTGTTGTTGTCTTTTCTTTTTTCTCCTTTCATAATTTCCTTTTTCCTCTTTACCCCCCACTGGATACTTTGTAAGCATTATTCAACGGTTCCCACATGCGAGTGTCTGTGGATATTTTTAAAAGTCGTTTATTCATTCTCTAATGCAATGCAGTGATTGACAATACCCAAGGATAATCGTGTAAAACCAAGTAAAATAAATCGTTAACGTAAAAGCTGATAACATATCAGGCATCTATGATATGAATAAAAAATAAATTTACTACTGCAACAGAACTGTGGATGAAAACGGGTCCCCCGCATGAGATTTGGATAAGCACTTTTGACGGTAACCTGGCACACCGTACTGCACGCGTCTGGCTCTACGATTTTCATGTGAAAGGAATCCCTAGTTCACACATTTCCTCAGTTATTTAATAATGTAACGATAAGCAATTTTTGTTCCTTACACGGGGTTCTATATGGCAACAAAATTAGCTTGTCCACATGATAAAAGGCTCGCGTGTTCCAACCTTCATTGTTTAAGAAATAAAGAATGAAAAGGAAAGAAAAGAGAAAACAAAAAGGACAATAAAGCAGAAAGGAACATGATCGTAGCTAACTGAGAATCGTAGGACGTAAGAGCAGCAATTACGGCGGATAAAGGATAAAGCTTTAAAGTTTGTTGAAATAATTTGTAACAAATGCAGTGATTTTAATTCGTCAACTTTAATTCATCAAGACTGCGCTGGTTTTCGTGTCTTTTTTTCGTTTTGTTCCCGTTTAGTACGCGTAAAGTTACCGTCATGAATGCTAACCAACTATCCCGCGTTTCCGTGTTTAACCATTGTCAATTTTGACCATTTTGTCAAACTTTGACCATTCGTCAATTCTCACTGCCCACAGGTGGTCAAAATTAATCCGGAGTCGTCCGCTACAACGCGCCTCATTTATTTCATGACAGATTAGAAGGCTACACATCCACAGAGTTTTTGTCGTTTTAATTAGTACTGAGAAAAAATTCGTCCCTTATTACTGAGTTTAAAAGTCATGTACTGTTCTACGAACAGTTACGGCCGAATTTGCATTCGAATTCGCATTATTGTGCCAATTTTCTCCTCCGGATGGGTTGATACAGTGCGTTCATGTTTTGCCTTCAAATGGTGAGTATATTCTGCTCAGCGTCGGTAAAGGCTAGAACAACAAACTACGGAGCGTTAAAATGGCCTTCGACAACAAGAAAAATATAAGAGAAATGAATAGCACGCGTGGCAGAACTCCGCGTACTCCGTTGCCCCTGCGGGTGCAGGAAATGCCGGCGAGCGCTTTTGGTTGACCGGTGGCGTCATCTGGTTCAGTGCGCCCGAACTACCTCACTTCCCTGCCGGCCAGCGGCAAGGCACGTTGGGCGAATAAAAAATTGGTGGCTCGCTAATTTGGTGGCTCGCTAGGAGGAGCTCATGGGATATTTTGTAGTGAGCTCTTCCTTCCGATTTTTATCTGCGTTCTGGAAGGTTGTCGCATTGGTGAGTGCAATATCTATGAAGAGCGAGGGGGAGTCCGCGAGTTATCTAGGATAACTGGGGGGGTTTTGTAAGCGCTTGAGGCGTTCTATTTTTTCTTTCGTGTTTTTTTTCCTGGTTCTATTTGTGTACAAAATGCACAAAACGAACGATATGCAATATCAACAAATATTGTTGAATTATGATTACAAATAACGCCAGGAACACATACATCCGCTGTTTAGTGAATTCGAACGTTTGCTTTTGTCAGAGTGCGCCCGCTTTTTGGTTCTCACGATTGGTTGTCAAGCCACTTCTTGGTTGCCACGTTTACTTGTTTATTTCTTCTTGTATTTTAGTACATGCTGAGGAGCCTTTAAAGGGGCCGCGAACACCAAGTACAAGTTGTATTCATGAACAAGACTGCTTCCTCCTGATAACAATGACACAAATTTTATCGCAAACTTCGAACAAATAATGGAGATATAAAAGAAAACATGACGTAGTGGCGACTCCCCCGCCGCTTTTTAGCGATTTATCTGCGACGTCACAGAAACTTCTTTGGGCTATCGGCAGTCGTCAACGTACGCCACCGCCAAAAAACATGGCTGGGTGATTGCAGTGGGGCCTCTAGATCCATGTGATCGTATTAAATGAATGCTAATGAGCAGTTAGCGCATTGAAAACTAAGTTTCTAGCGTTGGCCAGTATTACGTGACTCCCGCTCATGATAGGTCACTGTGGAGCGAAATTTGAAAATTTGCGAATATGTCTTCCGTTTTTTCTCTTAAAAAAACCGTTTCGATGCTGGCATGGTGCTGAGAAAGTTACCGAAGGTTAGTTTTTTTTTAATTAAACGGACTTTTATTTGGTGTTCATAGTCACTTTGATGTCCCGTCATGGATGCTTTACACTCTTCAAGTTACATGACACGTATGGATAACTCGCATTTAGTTCGCATGATTTTTATTATGAAGCGGTTGCAAGTCATCTACGTATGCTTCTTCAAAGCCCGTTGCTTCCTCTGTTAAACCCACTCCGCTATGCAGATTTAGTGTTAAATATTAAAGGACGAACTGAATAATCTCAGAAAGACTACGTCAAGGATCCAACTTATAACAAGACACAGGTGAGTCGCTGCTCGGGCGGCGCAAGCCAGTTATCAATTTTAACTATTGGAAAAAAATGTATAAAATAACCGACGAGCGAAATTTTTGTGTCAGAAAACAAAAAGTTAGTGTTCTACGTCTAGCAATGTGAAATTCGACGCCCTTGTCTTAAAGATGAAAGGAAGATGAACAGAAGAGTATGAAATAAAGATAATTGATCATGGAAACACTATAGAGTTATATGAAGCCGTTATATGCAGCCGGCAACTTCACGCCTGCATCTGGAATCACTAATCATTCAGACCACATCTAACCCGGTTAACGACATCTAACGACGGAAATCTAAATCCAATCTACGCGCGCTCCTTACATCGATTACTCAACCTTATTTAAACGATCCATTTCTGGTGATGTATTCATTGTGAACAAGGCTTCCGTTCTGGAAGCCGAAACGTCAAGAACGGTTTTTTGACTGGTCGGCGTCTCGTGTGTTTGAAATGCAGCCGTGCAGCCGTCAAAACTATTATTTGAAACTGGAAACGTTCAACAATGGAACTCTGCATATACAGTGAAGGTAACATAGCTGTACAAGAGCTCTCAGGCATCAGATGGGACATCACAGGGTTTGAAGACATTGGAATTGATGAGGGCTTTGATGTGCTGCCAACATGACGAAAACTGAGAACGCGTTGCAGAGGGGATGATAATTGGGAGTGACGGTGAAGAAGTTTGTTATTGGGCTAGATAGAATGCATGAACTAAGAGATGAAATTGGCAACAAAGCTAACAACATCATTCAAATATTGACGGTATAGCGAAATGTTGTACGCGAAATAGTACACTGCAATGCTACGCATGGGTGCAATGCCGAGAGGACAGTGTGCGAGCTTCCGACAGCAAGTAAAGATGAGGGGGAAAAGGCACTGACGGCTACAAAGGGCGGGAAAGCTGCAGAAGATGACCTAATTACTGCGGATTCGCCAAACGATGGCGGGCATATTGTACTAGGGAACATTTCAAAACTATTCTAAGATTGCCTAATGTCTCTAAAGGCGTCCCTATAAACTCAAAAACTGCCAACCTAATTTTAACCCTCCCAAACGCTGGTGACAAAAGCATAATAATTACCAGTAAATCAGCCCACTCTCTGTTGCATACTAGTTATTAACCAAAGTAATTGTTACCCACATAAACACCAATGTAAAAATTACCGTTTACTGAAACAAAAGGCTAGCTTTAGGAATGGTTACATACGTGGAACAAATAAAACGTTTGCACACGACTTTATAAACTACGAAAAGTGTTTTATTCAAGAGAAGCCGCCGCAGTAAGCGGGATCATTCCATGAACGAGGAGTTGAAGAGACGGCCATGGGTCTCGTGAAGAACATATACAAAGAACGAAGAGTGTACCGGTGCCTTAGTCTTTCACAAGACAGGCGAGAAGATCCCTGTTAAGAAGGGCGTTAGACACCGTGCCTTTTAATTTATTTACAACCTCCACTAGAGCGAGTGTTCAAGAGGCTCGGCTGGGAGACACTGGTGTGACGATTGGTGGAGTTCCGATGTTACGGGACATGACCCAAAGCATGCTTGCTGGTTCAGACGCCATTCTCTTGGTTGTAAATCGTACAACTGCATTATCCTTCCTGGAGCGAAGTTGAAAATCCAAAATGAGAACATTTAAAGCGATAAAGCGAGCTAACAAGAAGAGAAGCCGTACTGAGCAGTGAGCAGGGCCGAAGCCAGAGGAGGGCTTTGGGGGTTCGAACCCCTCCCGAAATCTTTTCCAGGCAGCGCCTAAGCAATACTTACTGTTGCTTTCGTCAAAACTGCCCCCTTCCCAAAACCCATAACCCCCTCCGAAAAAAATTTCTGGCTACGGCCCTGGTACAGAGTACACACGAGCCATGGTTGATAATGAAGCGATGTATTTACAAGATGAGATCATCTATTTACAAGCGGCCATAACAGAGCCTGCGCTGGCTGCTTCTTCCTTGATTGTGGGCACCATATCACTATGTTCCACCCGCGTCGTCTTCTTCTTATGACAGTATCTTTGTATGAACGTAACGTACTTATTTTTGGACCTTGTTATTTTGAGTGAATATTTATTAGTTGTACAGTGCGCCTGAAGAGGTTGCTCTTCCGCCAGGGAGAAGTCAAATCCGCATTGCTAAATGCGCGAAGCAAGGAGCTCTACGAGGGCAAATGGTGATGACCTTAAAATTACAAGGAGCCTTGACAAAAGTGTGTGGACTTCCACGATGCGGAAGTTCTGTCCTCACTAGTAAAGTGAAAATTTCTCATTCACCATACAGCTGCAAGCATTCGTCGTTTAATTTGTGCATAACGGCTCTGTACTGGGGTTAGCGCTCTGCTGGGAAGGGGGGGGGGGGGGGGTCACGCCACTATTTGTGCCACTTTTCTTAGTTTAATGACGCCAAGTCAATGTGGGCTTGCATCCACAACCAGCCCTGTCTGTTGGTTTCAATGGTCTCAGTAGGTTAGTGTGGATATATCTGACGTGGCTCGCTTAAGGCTGTAAAGAGCACTCGGGTCATCCTGGTGGGAAAAGCGCTCAAGAACACGGACGAAGAAAAGAATCAAAGCCCCTTTCTTAAGATAAAGATGCCTAAAACGAGAAGCCTTCTCTCATGCAACCTGAGTCAAAGTGAAAGTCCAAAATGCAAACTACTATAACCATGTCCGTACATGGCGCAATCGAATAAACGTCGGCTTCATAATACGAGAGACGCAGGTTCGATTCCGACCATGGGTAGAGTTTTTTTCTTGAAGCGGTTCATGTTCATTCATTAATAATCATCGTCATCATTGCTTTGTAAAACCCATAGTGTAAAGTTGGCTTTCCTGTAATATGTTTCGCTGGGACATCGACGCCATCAGTGAGGAAAGCCAGCTCTGCTTTAAAAGTCAGGCTACAAGGAGCTCTTGTCTGCCTCTTCGTGCTTTTGTGCGCTTTTTTTTCATCAAGATGAATCGATACACACCAGCTCAACTTTCTGTTCTACTTCAATACACTCGGGTGTCGAATGGTCCACTCCCAAGTCATGTTCTTTACTGATAACTAAAGCATTCTTTGTTAAGGTCAGCAATGTTTCTTAGAAACCAGCCTGTGTGTAGTTCACTTCACTTCAAGTAGGTATTTCGCTTCTTGTAGTGACTGCGGTGGACTTTTAGGAAGTCCTCAACTTTCTGCACGTCTGGGCGAAGATATTTTCCTAAGAAGATTAGGCCAAAAAGAGTGATTTCTGGCTGGTGTCATGCTCCTCATTGGTTGGCTGGAATACTAAGATGTCGTCGCTTACATTGAGGACATTCGGATAGCTGTTGAATCCTTCACAGGTGGTGTTGTGGAAACTTTTAGCTCCCTTATGATTCTGAAGTTTAAACGCTCGTAGACGAACAGACCAACGTGTGAGGCGGACATTGTAAGTTGTTTGCAAGGTGTGTCGGGTTCCTTCAGGTGGCAGCTGTTCCTCAGGTCTAACACTCTTGTTCCGTTTTTGGCTGCAATCACGTCCACAGTTGGGCGTAGGTGTCGTCCGCGCTGGATGTCAGTTTTCACAACCCGCATATCGATGCAGTTTTGGAGGAAGGAAGGAGGAATGCCTTTAATGATGAGGAGAAGTCAGCCTGGCAGCGAGCTTGGCTTGCTATACTCCAGGATGATGCGGATTCGTAACAATCACCACTGGGGACACCCACGGGCTAGGTCCAATTTCTTGCTCGGCCACGTATACTGTCAGCAGACGATTTTTTCTGCATAAGTTTTTTCTTGTTCTTTCTACACGCACTGCAGATGATACGTTTCGGTGTGGTTGGGTGATGGGGAGCACAGTACCAATAGATGAAGTTTCACTTTAAACTTCGCGACCTGGTTGAAATTGAGAGAAGAGCCCTTGGGCAGACTTTATCCGCTGGGTTGCAGCTAAGCAACACGGTCTCCCATTGCTCCACCTAAGTGACTTTGCGAGTGACCTGAGTGCCTGCGGGCACACACATAATATATGTGCTAGATTCGCCCTGTCTTTACTCGTCTGGCATTTGGCAAAATATTGCCCTCGGTAGGAGCAGCTATACGTAACCTTCTATTTAAGCAAACGGGGGTGGTTAAGCCCTCACTCAGAGGGGTGAGTTAGCCTCAGTCCAGATACCCCTGGTCTTTGACTGCAGCCCTGGCTCGTGTGACCAGAGAGATCTGATCAACGTGGGGACACCTGCTCAGCATGACCTTCCACTGCTCAGAGGCAGTGCTCAGACTGGGGGCGAGAGGCGGACTCGGTTGGCAAGCCCACACCATGTGGTAGAGTGGAAGGCGGTATTCGGAGAGCTGCATAAGGGACAGGTGAGGGGGTAAACGGCAGGGGAGGCAGAGCGGAGGATTGGTGCGTTGTACTAGGT